>NC_083585.1:23345521-23945521 GCF_027579695.1 Neoarius graeffei
TCTTTCCTCTGGCCCAGCAGAGAGTTGGTGCTAGCCTGGAACCGGTTTTTCTGGCCCCAGAGCCAGTTCTTTGTCAGTGGAAACAGAAAACCCGGTTCCAAACTAAGCACTGGCCCCGAACCAGCCCTGGAACTGCTTTGGTGGAAAAGGGGCATAAGAGGGCTTTGTGAGAGCTCAAAACTCCCAGTGTGAATGTGGAGGAGAGAGGAGTGAGGTTCATGGACTCTCCTGCTGAGTGGATCCTGCTGGGCAGAGTATTCATCAAACTGCTTATCTGGAATTCTTACCTGAGGGATTTTTGCACTGAAATACTTACCTGTGTTACGAACGCCTGCTACTGGGCTGCCACCGGGCTGAAGACTACAGGGATTGTTGACTGGACTCAAAGTAAGGCAGAAGATTTTTTGTTCTGTGAAAAGGATATTGGACTGAAGGAAACCTGCCTATAATTTTGTTGTTCTAAAGCCAGAGACATTGTTTGAGTTTGACTTTTGGGAATCCATCTTCGTTTGAACATTGGACTTTGAGATACCTTTTCTGTTTAATCTCCTGGCACAACATTAAAAATCTTGATTTATTTTAACCTTTGTGTCCTTGCACTGATTGAAGGGTCTCGCTGAGAACCAGCCAACCTCTCGTGATGTCACAATATTTGATTTGGCATAGTTTTTATGCCGGATGCCCTTCCTGATGCAACCCTTCATGATCTGTCCAGGCTCAGGACCGGCACTAAGTGTGCACTGGCTTGTGCAACCCCAGTAGCTGGGTATTTTACCTAATCTGCATGTCTTTGAACTGTGGGAAAAACTGGAGCACCTGGAGAAAACCCACACAGACAACATGCAAACTCCACACAGAAAGGCCCCCATCAGCTGTGAGGTTAGAAAGCAGAACCTTCTTGCTGTGGAGCGACAGTGCTAACCACTGCATCACTGTGCCACCCAACACAATAATACAATAAAATGTGCAAAAACAGAAGGGGTCTAAATACTTTCAGAGCTCACTGGAAACCTTGTAGTCAAGTTGAAAGTAAACATTGAAGTAGTGTTGCAGTCAAGACCACCTAAACTGAGACCAAGTCATGACCAAGACCAAAGTGAGACAAGTGTGACACAGACAAGACCAAGATGTTGAGGGATTGAGACCAAGTCAAGACCAAAACCAAGGCAGGTTGAGACTAAGTCAAGACAAGGACCAGACCAGTGGTGGGGAGGGGTGACCAGCTGTTAACAAGAAAAAAATTTAGAATTACCAATGAGTCATGTTATTGGTTGCATTTGAAGCAGAAAGTTTTATATCCAATCACAGTAATGATGTTAACAAATAAATCAGACAATTTATAGGCAATTTAGTGATATCCCCGCAGTTGTGGTCTTGACTGGTTTTGAAATAAAATCCCGGGTTCTGTATGTCCAAGACCAAGACAAGAGCAAGTAAAAAATACGGTTGATTCTGAGACAAGACAGAGACCTTCAAAAAGTGGTCTTGAGACCAGTCTCGAGATCAAGATCAGTCTTGAGTCCTACAACACTACATTGAAGACTCACTGAAGAAAATGCTACTGGGAATTATGTAATATATTAAATGGTAAAGTATATAGGCCGTAAGGTGAACCCCGTTTTCGTTTCATCTCGCTCCGACGTCTCCGAACTACGAAATATTTATTTTAAAATTAAGAATGAGTACTAGAAAGTGTGGCAAAAAAAGTTCTCACCTTATAATCCTGTCAATTCCTCGCACCGAGCGATCGCGTGGCGACCTATTTTCCTCTAAAAATGACATGTTGGGACATCACGTGACCGGTCTGGACCAATCGTGTTGCCGATTTTTGACCACAGATCAGCTGACAGCTTGCGTAATTAGTCACATTAGTAGAAAGTCTCCAAAACACCCTCCAAAGTGGGTGAAATGTCTTCTAAGTCCTAAATAGTGCTTTAAATACATCACTAAGACAATATTGCATATATTTGCATATATGTGGTATATTGAAGTGTTTATATTAGAATAAAAATAATTTTTATTATCACCATTATTATAGTACAAAATATGGTGTAATGGTCTATGACTAGGACCATTCATGTATTCATTCTCTTAGGTTATTAACTATAAAGTACTGATCAACCATAAAACAATTTGCTTGAAAAACAGACCTACAATGTTACACAGGCAGTAATGGAATAGAGTATTGACTCATCATTGTGGGCTATACACACCATGGATTAGCCATAAAATGGCATATATAATATATAGGCAATGCGTGTGATTTCAGATCAAGATTTAAGAAATTGTGCAGGAAGGAGAAGAGTCCATAGGAATAATAATACACAATAATAATACAACATATATATATATATATAAATAATATTGCAGTTCTATTGCTCAGTTCAGAAGCACAATGGCAGGGATTCAAGTATTCACTACCTATGCAGCGGCACAGTAGAGGTAGGTAAACGCACTAGGCAGCACTATGCACCTGCAGCAGCGGCAACAAAGAAGATGCAAGACTGAGTCATCATACATCACACAACAGAACTATGTGGCAAATTGCAAACTTTAATAGAAAATGTAAACAACAAAACAGTGATATATACACACATTACAAATGCAAATTTATATATACACATTATATATATATATATATATATATATACACATTATATATATACACATTATATATATACACACACACACATTATATATATATATATATATATATATATATATATATATATATATATATATATATATATATATCCTGTGGCACGGTGCAAAAAGGCAGGGGTCAGCATCCAGGCAATGACCTAGGTGTCAGTGACAGAGAAAGAGAGGGGGGGGGAAGACACACACACACACACACACACTATAACATTCAGTCAGGTGCTACTCCTCGTCATCACTGTCAGGGCACTGGTCGTCTTCCTTGTCCTCTGTCTCCTTCATATTTGAGCAATTGCTACACCTGCACAAGTCCGTGCAACAGACTCCTGCAGAGACACAAGAGCATCTGCCAGTCCTTCGATTGACTTCACCATGTCAATGAACTTCTTTCTCAGATGGGCCATTCTCAGCACCTCCTGGTTGATAATCAGCCTTTGCCGGATGATCCTCTCACAGAACGCCTTGTAGCTTATTTCATATGTTGGCTCATTCCTTCAGAAAATACAGCAGAATATACATAAGATTTAGATTAGGTTTCAGAGTTTACTTCATTGACAGTACACAAGTACAGGGGAACAAAATACAACTTACACAAGGTGCAATGTTTACATGCTAAATTGAATGTATGTATTATCTGAAGTATTTAGAAAAGAAATGCAGATAGATATTGCCAACCACTACTACACTGACCTAAATAAACATGCGCATGCATGCACGCACACACACACACACACAGTGCTGTGACTAATTGTCTTCACATTGAACAGTAGCAAGTAGCATTCTATGGTCATGTATGAGAAGTTAGTACATGGCTTACTTGTCCTTCTCTTGTCTAGCAGGCTCATTCAGAAATCTGGTGTACTGCTGGTAGCAGCTCTTGTGGTACTGCACCTCCAGAGCCACACTTTGTCCTTAATGTGTACCAGAATACTGTCGTCATCGTATTCCACCGTTTGAAGGTAAATTCCTGGGTCACTCCGTGCTTCACAGAAGCTATATGCATATAGCACTGCTTACGTGCAAGAAGTTTTCTCCTTTTTGCCGTTATTTCCAAACTTTCCTCTCCTCCACTGCTGCTAGACGAGGCTGTGGCGGCTGCCATGTTGGTCTCTTGTTTACGAAATGGGGCTACGTCAGCAACCGTGGAACCTGTTCTGTAGCGAAATCTTATTCCGCGGTGCCAAAATATCATTCCGCGCCGATGACATTAGTTCGCTTTTTCAAGCCTTCGTGCGAAAAATTGACAGCATTACAAGGTGAGAACTTTTTGATGACATCATTTCATAATACGTCCATTTTTAAGAATTGGATATTATGTAGTTCGGAGACGTCGGAGCGGAATCTTGTTTCTGAAATACTTTTCGGGGTTCACCTTACGGCCTAATAATGGCGATCACTAATTTAGCAGTTGGTGGCACGGTGGTGTAGTGGTTAGCACTGTCACCTCACAGCAAGAAGGTTCTGGGTTTGAGCCCAGCTGCTGGCGAGGGCCTTTCTGTGTGGAGTTTGCATGTTCTCCCCGTGTCCGCGTGGGTTTCCTTCGGGTGCTCCGGTTTCCCCCACAGTCCAAAGGCATGCAGGTTAGGTTAACTGGTGACTCTAAATTGACTAAGTGTGAATGAGAGTGTGAATGGTTGTTTGCCTCTATGTGTCAGCCCTGTGATGACCTGGCGACTTGTCCAGGGTACTACCCTGCCTCTTGTCCACAGTCAGTTGGGATAGGCTCCAGCTTGCCCGCGACCCTGCACAGGATAAGCGGTTACGGATAATGGATGGAAATGGGTAATTTGGCAGTTACTAGATTGGTATATTTAATACTGTATATGCCTATTTTCTAACTTCACTTGCACATCGATAATTCTCAGCAATGGGATTTCAAATGGTTTGTAGTATGATTACCATTTATATGACTTCTTGTAGATTTTGCACACTATAAATTCAGGTTAATTTCATGAGACATACTTTCCATATACTCACAATTTCTAGTCCATAAATTCTGCATTATTCATGCGGTCAATTGTTCTACGAACAACAACAATGCTGACATGGTAGTGGTATGTTAGTCTGTAATAGCCTGGTGCAAATTAGGAGTAGGAGGATATTTTAAGCACTATGGACAGCATGCATACCCTCCAGATCAACCCCGTTTTGGCATTTATCCCACTTTGTGGTAAATTTAATGGGATAATGTATGAGAACAAATCAAAATGTAAATGTGTCATGTTCCATTTTTCAGGAAGCTTCAACAGGAGAATATTTAAGCTGCTCTTTTAGGGCATGTTCTATCTGAGATAGTGACACAGAGGTTTCATTTACTTACTACAGTAAGGGACAGCTTAGTCCCTGCAGAGCTTTATTAGTGCACTGTATTGAGCAAGAATTTCAAGAAATGATGTAGTTTGGCTGACTCTAATTCTTTCCCACAGGTAATTGGGGACTGTGGAAAATGAAATGAAACAAAATTGAGGGAGCAGAAATCGAGTGGCAGTTCCACTGGATTCTGCTAAATATATCTGACCCAAAGTGTTGGACAGTTAACAGTGTTTTGCTGGTGACCTCTGGAAGATTCATGTTTGTGTTTTCACTATCAACATTTTCCCAAGCTTCATTCTCAATGTCATGTGGATCTGTTGAGATAGCACGCTGGAAGTAGGCATATCAGACACTCGCTGGCCATGGTGTGAAAATTGTGCATGCAGAAGCTCATCTGTTCATATCTGTTCAGTATTTTGGGAGTAACGGCAGGTTGAAGTCGGTACAACAGAGTATTCTCTCTGCTCACGTGACATCGGGAAACTGCCGGTGATCTTCTTTTTGAGTCATGGGAAAGCAGTCAGGCTTTCTCTCTGTCTCTCTCTCTCTTCTGATCAGTTTCCAACTGGATTACTTGTGAATATCAATCAGATAACTTTTATAGGGATGTTCTCTCGCGCTCACTGTTTCTGATGAAGGATTCAGCAAAATTTTCCTTCTGCTAGTTTTGATGTTATGATTCACGGGAGACTCTGAAATGAGTTTTCGTAGCTTTACCTACTTATTCTTTCAAATCAAACTGATTCATGTAAATAAATAACTATTTTAGAATATAACTATAGTTGTTTTGATGAAAAATATTGAGATCTTAGTGGTCGGAATGAGATTTAAAAAAAAAACAGAAGTCAGAAATGCAAGTGTCAATTTCAGTTCAATTAACTGGGATTGATTACTGGATATGGATCACACAGTTTTTTCAAGGTTCACCTTGAAAGCTGTGAATATTAATCACAATAATCATTCATATTCTTTCATATAAACACTAGTAGGCCCTACTTTTGAGAAATACAAAGGCCTACAGAGCACAAAGAGGGGATTAGAAATAACCTTTTATAACTTGTTTATTTTGATAGAGAACAGTAGATGTGAATGACATTCAATACTTATTTACGCAGATTTTATAATTAATATTGATGTCTCCTTCTTTGTGATGTATAAATGTGAGTTAAGATCAGCTTTATATTGCACAAATAAAGCCATTTGGTGAAACTTTGAGGAAGAGAGTGTACCGATTTAATGTTTTTAAACCTAATTAGCATAATTAGTAATAATTAAATACTAATTTACATAATTTGTTTTTACTAATTTTTCAAACTTTGTATTCAGTATACAGCCATGTGTGTGCCTGAGAATTTCCATGTGAATATCCTAAAAAAAAAAAAAAAAGTTATGAAGAAAAAAACCATTTGATCTCATTGGTTAATGAGGCCATTTTGGACCATGTGATCCTCATACAGAATATCTTGGCATTTTTCTAAAAATTAAGCCTTTTTTCAATCTTTGATTTGTAATATCTCAAGAATGGATAAACATATTTTAAGTCTGTAAAAAGTATGTTGTTCTGCATTCAGTTCTGAATTCAGTGAGAGCAGTTTCAAGCAATTTGGACTGAATTTGAATTTTCACCTGATATACCTCTAGTTTTTTTCCACTGTAGTCAATCAGGCAAGACTCATTTGGTGTGCAAATATGCTTCTTTGGTTTTGCACTGCTAAAAAGCTAATAAAGGCAACATGTAACAGAAGCTCATACAGTCTTTGCATTAGTATTCCACCAAAAGTAGCACCGTTTATTCATAAATATTTTACTTTTTTAATTTTGTCTTCAGTAGATCTCATGCACAGGCCAGTTCTCTCCTACTGACAGGATACATGCTTCCTCCAAGACATGTCCAAGTTACTGCTTTTTTTGGTTCATATTTATTTAATTAAAAGGGACAATGTACAGTAATTAACATGCTCATTTACATAAGCTATGTAAATGTACCAGATTTAGCCATATAGACTAATCTGTAGTCCCTGCCAGGTTGATGTTAAAAAGAAGAAGAAACAATAATGACACATAGACATGTACTGTATGACAAGCATAAAAGCAAGGACACTGACACTTAACACAGACAATTAGTGCACAATTAACATACAGTGACTTTGAAAATGTGGGCAAAAGTGCATAGCACATAAATGATGCAAAAAAAAAAAAAACAGATTAAGACAACAAGGACTTGTTATATAGTCTGGTGGCTGATCCCAGTTGAAGGAGAACTCTAAGTGGAGAACTCTAAGGAGAACTCTTCTTTTTAGAGTAGGTTTAGGCAAGTCTTTCACAATTTCAGCAAGCTATTTGAAAGAAATTAGTGGGCCTTTCTCTCTCTCTCTCTCTCTCTCTCTCTCTCTTAGCACCACAACTCCTGCAAAATACTGGAAACAAATTTTGGATACCAAAGAGTAAGTGTAAATTTGATTCTCCCTAAACTACTTTAAAGAGAGCTCCTTCAAGTGGTTAAAACTTGCAGTCCATTTTGCCCAACCTGGACAGATAGATCGATTGATCGATCGACTGAGCAATCTTCTTCCCACCGGGAAATTCACCTATTACAGCAACAGGGAGATTTAGAAGCATACTAAATATAATTTATCATTATCAATGAAATAAAATAAGACTATAAATATAAACTAGGACAGCACTCGGTCGAGTGCATACCTCTGCCAAGCCACATATTCAAATTTGCATCAACATTTAATCAATTGTTCCATGGCCCACAGCCCACCTTTCCTCAAAATTTCACCAAAATCCGTTCACTATTTTCTGAAGTACATTGGGAACAGACAAACAAGCAAACGTAGGTGAAAACATAACCCCTTCCAACAAAGTTGGCAGAAGTAAAATTCCACAGTCTAAGAGCGTGATATGGTAGTGCATTGGGATGTAAACATTGTAGATATAAGAAATAGACTTTAGTGGAATGAAAGTGGCAGTGCAGTCCCAGTGTAAACATTGTAAACAGAGATAAAATAGAAACTTGTCCAAAAGCAAAGAGTTCAAATCCCAATGATGTCACAGTCATCCATGGCTAGGAGTCAAAGAGAGCATAATTGGCTGTGTTCTCTTGGTGGGAGGTATGGGGTTATTCTTTCCCCTGCCAATCATGGGGACAATAGTGAAGCACGGGCATCTGTGAGCTCATGCATACTGAGGAGGGCAGATAGCATGTTCCGTTGTGTGTGTTGCACTGTCTTGTGTTGCAGCATGTGCAGCATTTTCAAAAAGATGTGGTGGCTGATGGGGGGAGAGAGAGAACGAACAAACCATGTTTTTGGGACATCCTGTAAAAAATGTTTGCTGTTTGTCTGTTATTTTTTTTTTAGGATTGTTAAAAGGAGAAAAGACCAGTCCTTAAATACAGTAAGCAAATAATCACATTAAACTGTTTTTATACTAATGTGGCAGCTACAATTATCAACAACTTAACAATCTTTTGGCCATTGCAAAAGTAGAAAAGACTTTCAATACGTAAATTATGCATGAATAATTACTCAAATTTCCACTGGAAAAAAGAAAAAACAGAGTTGATTACTTCGCGTATCAGATCACGTGATACCGTTCCACAATTACCGACATCTTTGTCCACAGTTATCAACACCGTTCACAAATATCGACACCTTTGTCCACAGTTATCGACACCGTTCTGCAATTATCGACATCCAAATGATTATTTATTAAAAAATAATGGGTGTGTGGAATTAAGTTAACAAAACAGTTTTTATTTAAAATTTGTTTTACATAGACTTATATTTAGTACAAAATATATTTTATATAAATATATTGATGTCTGCATTTATGTAAATGAGGAAGTAAATCTGTTTGTAAACAAATGAACTGATAATGTTTAACCTGCCAGAAAATCTTTATGTTCCACTTTCTACCCACTTTCTAAGTATTTTCATAGATCACATTTTGTTAATCATTAGTTGTTTGTATTAATTTCTAGTTTTGTAGTTTACCAATAAATGTCAACATGCAATTGACATTGTAACCACATGAAAATCCAGATCAAAGGTCGCATGTCATTTTAAAAAATCTGAATGGAAGAGAAAAATCTGAATATTTCAAGCATGTAATTTTTTTTATATGTTAGGAATTTAATTCTGGTCTAATTCTATTTATTGCAACAGGATTCCAAATACTCTATAAACATTCCATTCTGTTATGAATCAGAAAAAATATATATAAAATCACAGCACTTTTATTTTTTTAAAGTACTTCATCTACTTCAACAATGTTACACAAAGATCGATCCATAACAGTTGTAAATGTCCCTTAATTCCACCGGGTGTCGATAATGGTGGACACCGGTGAAAGAGATCACTATTATCGACACCTCACGTGACTTCTCAAACACGTGTTTAGATACAAAATGGCGGCTGTCAAATGAAAGAGTAAAAAAGAAAGTAGGTTTTGACAAGGAGATCATGAAATATCGGTGAATTTGATCAGTAAAAACACGTCCATGATCTTTCCACCTGCGATGATAACGTCCGGGTTTTCATCAAATTGCTGATCGTGCTAAAAAAATTCCATCTCAGGTAACGAGCTGCGTCATCAGACGACAAGATCGAAGGACGAGGCGGGTCTTCTGGTTGATTAATTAACCAATAATAGATAGATTTAGGCACTGCCTAAAAGCGGAGCTCCCATCTGTTTCTGGGTTGTAGAATTTTCTTATATCATAGCCAGTCTCTTTTGTTTTATTTCTTTACTGGCTAGCACTGGCCACGAGGCGGTGTGTATGACTGGTAATTACTAACACTGACCACTAGGTGGTGTGTATGACTGGTGGTACACGTACACGGACAAACCACAAAAAATTGACTCGATGGGTTTACCATTTTTTTCTTAGGTATGGTGCTCCGCTGGGAGCTCCGCTAACAACTGTTGGAACTGAAACTCACCTTTGTAAAATTGTTTTTTATTGGTAAATCTGAAAAGGTGTCGATAATTGTAGCCACCACTCTATATGTAATTTTAGAGTAACAGTGAAATCTGTATTGATCAAACGGACGTGCTTAGCATTGCTAGTACTATGATTACCACATAAGATGCAAGGTGTCATACAGAAAGATATTTTTGAGGGGGGGTTGTTTTCCCACCTCATTTTTCTCCCCCTAATTTAATCATGGCCAATTCCCACTAATCACACAGCTGTCCCCCAATCACACAATAATCCTCTAGTCCACACGAAACCACCCAACCATATCTTTTCAGCTGTTCCTCATGCAACTCAGAGGAAAGCACTATTCGCCCTTTCTGCTGTTGGAACTGAAATTCATCTCATCTCATTATCTCTAGCCGCTTTATCCTGTTCTACAGGGTCGCAGGCAAGCTGGAGCCTCTCCCAGCTGACTACAGGCGAAAGGCGGGGTACACCCTGGACAAGTCGCCAGGTCATCACAGGGCTGACACATAGACACAGACAACCATTCACACTCACACCTACGGTCAATTTAGAGTCACCAGTTAACCTAACCTGCATGTCTTTGGACTGTGGGGGAAAACGGAGCCCCCGGAAGAAACCCACGCAGACATGGGGAGAACATGCAAACTCCGCACAGAAAGGCCCTCGCTGGCCACGGGGCTCGAACCCGGACCTTCTTGCTGTGAGGCGACAGCACTAACCAGTACACCACCGTGCCGCCCGGAACTGAAACTCACCTTTATAAAATAGCTTTTTATTGGTAAATCTGAAAAGGGGTCGATAATTATGGACTGTCGATAATTGTAGCCGCCGCTTGAGTGTTTCAGTTCAAATAAAAAAAAACAAATCCTGTATTCAGACTGTTTTGTAATCTTTACCTGACAGCCTATATATTCCTGTGTAATTTATTTTTCCTTTTTGCTTTGTCTTATTTTAAGAGTCTCAAAGGCCTCGGCCCATTAGTGAGATGTTGCAATTATCCATTCACGAAAGCACATGAGAGAACTCACAGAGACTAACGTTTTCTCAACTGGAAATTAGATTGTAAAAAAAAAATAGAAACAAGAGGGCCAGAGAGGATCTCCAGAGAAACATTGTAGGACCTTGCTACAAACACGTTTCTGTGTTGGAGAGGAAATGCTGTTTATAGTACCCTCATTGCCTATCAGCTGTAGAGCCTCTTCTACAGGAGCTAATGAAGCTCCTGGGACAAGAAAGAGGGGCATTGCGGAAACAGCAGGTAGTCAGCCATCAGCAGGACCTGTTCCTCTGAATGGGGTCTGGCCTGCTGTGCCCTCATTACTGAGTGGCATCGTGAGCATGGAGCTTATCCAGGCAGCTCTGTCCACCTGCTTCTAAATGAGCCAGGCACCTATCAACTTGGCACAGTCTTTTCTCTCCACCTGCTTCTAAATGAACCCACACATCTACCGTTCTGACAATGGAGAATGATGGCAATATAATGGAGCAGAAGAGTTCTGGGAACTGAACTGATCTCAGTCGGGCTTAATGACATCCATTTTGGCTGTGCTTCTTAGGTGTTTAAAGAGCCCACTGACAGGTCAGTTATGGATTTATACAAGGCGATGAAAGTTTAATTGGATAGAATTGTACTCCTTGCTGGTGGTAGCATGAGATCCAGTACACGCTTCACACACACACACACACACACACACATATTATTTTGTATAAGCTGCTGACTCTCATGCACACTGTCAGGTCACACTATCATAATGCACTGGGCTTTGTGACTAGCTTTATTTTTTTTACTTTATTTTTATCTTATTCTTTGCGCTCAGGTCGAAGACACTTTTTACCTCTGGCAGTTCTGCTAATTGGTCTGGAATATGTTCCCCTTTTATAAACGTGCGAGTTGAAAAGCCGGTATCTAATATTATTAGCTGTGAAGGTTATGAAAAGTGTAGTGTCATTTTTATGTAATTGGAAGGGCTGGCTTTGGCTGTGCAGATATGATAAGAAATACTTTGCTCCTACTCCACTGTCACGAACTTCCGTACCAGGTATAATGACATAATGTGAAAAAAGAAACAGACACATCTGTTAAATATGCTCTGGCTAACACAATGTCACAATGTGCAGGCAGCTGCAAAAGCTGTGAAGTGCTGACTGTATGTGCCCCAGACTGGTGTGTTTATCCAACATGGTGAGGCTGAGATTTTTTTAATTTTTTTTTTTTTGCTGTGCTTGATTACCTGTGATTAATACTACTGCATAGAAACCAGGCACTTACAAGGTGTTTCAGTTAAACAATGAAATCGCAGCAGGAAATAATTAACATCCAGATAAACTGCTGCAGCTTATTATTATATACTTCAGTGAGACTGTGAGACTGTGAAAGCTAATGTCCCTTAGTTATTGTAAATAACTCTGCATAGCACTAGTTTCTGGATATTCACTCTAATAGCCTTCGTTTTTGTCCTTCTGTCTCTCTAGACAAGCATAACGGACAGCATAAGGAATTTTACCACACATGCGTCTCATTTCTCTGGGTTTAATGGTGGTCCCCAAACCAATTTAGAGGTACAGATCTCAAATATTCACATAGCAATCTGATTACCCTCATTAAATTGGGAATATTCGTCCTCACCCCAAAGGATTTTGTCCAACACCAGAGGCTAATTATCAATTAATAAATCATTAATCATCATAAATCAAGTAAAAACAGTTCTGCTGGTTAGGGACGTGAGCAACCACTTAGCATTGGCTTCATATCAAAGATGTTAGACGGTGCCTCATCTCCTGTGAAACACTTCAAAAAAAAAAAACCCATAAATGACTCAGAAACTGGAAAGGGAATTGCACCCGTGCATTTTCTTAAATCAGTGTCATCTTGTAAGATATCCAGTACAGCAGAAGGGAACTGTAAGAGCTCAGTACTATCTGTGGAATTGGATTTCAGTGATAAGATCTGATATGAAAGATCATGCTGCGCTATTTATCATTCGAAGAGAAATTTTCCTCTCAAGGTATATTTTATGCAAATTGAGAAAGGGTTGTCATGCAGTTGGGGCAGCAGCTTCCAATAAATGGAGCTGAGCATGAGGTTCCTTCCATGAACTGTCAAGCTCATGTTCTACCACAATTCTCTTTTTACCTTTAAACTCTGGGAAAGATTTTCATTATCAGATCAAATCAGTCTGTCTATGTATATATGAGAGAGATAGGATATTACACGGTTGCTATGATATGAAGTTAATAAGGTTGATAAGATATGAAGTTTATCTTCAAGTGGTGAATGTATATTTCACGAGTGAGTGAAGTGAATGACATAAACTTCATACCTTTGCTCCACCGTGTAATGTTCTTTATATTATATGGACACATCCACAAAAAAATACACAAGTTCATCTCATCATCTCTAGCCGCTTTATCCTTCTACAGGGTCGCAGGCAAGCTGGAGCCTATCCCAGCTGACTATGGGCGAAAGGCGGGGTACACCCTGGACAAGTCGCCAGGTCATCACAGGGCTGACACATAGACACAGACAACCATTCACACTCACATTTACACCTACGGTCAATTTAGAGTCACCAGTTAACCTAACCTGCATGTCTTTGGACTGTGGGGGAAACCGGAGCACCCGGAGGAAACCACCCACGCGGACATGGGGAGAACATGCAAACTCCACACAGAAAGGCCCTCGCCGGCCACGGGGCTCGAACCCGGACCTTCTTGCTGTGAGGCGACAGCACTAACCACTACACCACCGTGCCGCCCAATACATAAGTTAATCAAAAGAATTTTAATTTTGAACCGGTTTGCCATGTTGACAACACACATCCAGTCAGTGGGAAAACACTGGGAGTGACGTCATCGGAGTGAAATATCAGAAAATATGTCACTCAGATCTGCAATGCATTTTGTATGAAAAATGCAAGTTTTTCAGCACGGGAAAATTAACTTCATATCATCAAGCCACTGGGTGATTTTCTTTTTCTTATATAGACACAGGCAGCACAGTAGTGTAGTGGTTAGCACTGTCACCTCATAGCAAGAAGGTTTTGGGTTCAAGCACAGCAACCAATGGGAGCCTTTCTGTGTGGAGTTTGCATGTTCTTCCTGTGTCTGTGTGGGTTCCCTCCGGGAGCTCCGGTTTCCCCCATAGTCCAAAGACAAGCAGGTTAGGTTAATTGGTGGCTCTAAATTGACCGTAGGTGTGAATGAGAGTGTGAATGGTTGTTAGTCTCTATGTGTCAGCCATGCAATGATCTGGCGACTTGTCCAGGGTGTACCCCGCCTCTTGCCCATAGTCAGCTGGGATAGGCTCCAGCTTGCCCATGACCCTGCACAGGATATGCGGTTATGGATAATGGATGAATGGGTGGATATAGACACATTCATAAACAAACTACCCAAATATATTGGTGGTGTAGTGGTTAGCACTGTCGCCTCACAGCAAGAAGGTTCTGGGTTTGAATCTCTTGGCTGATGGGGACCTTTCTGTATGGAGTTTCTATGTTCTCCACATTAGTACAGACATATACTTATGGAAGATCAGTATACATGGTGGATCTTGCATATGTATACAAACCCAAATCAGAAATGGTTGGGATGGTATGGAAACCACTGTGCCACCCTGAACTACAGTAAACTCCATATTATTTATTAGGTGCAGTGATTAGCACTGTTGCCTCACAGCAAGAAGGTTCCGGGTTTGAATCTCACGGCTGACGGGGGCATTTCCGTGTGGAGTTTGTATGTTCTCCCCGTATCTGCGTGGGTTTCCTCCCTCAGTTCAAAGACATACAGATGAGGTAAAAATACCGAGGTGCTGGGGTTGCACAAGCCAGTGCAAAGGGTTGGTCAGAGTGGTGCCTCCCATCTTACATTAGCTACAGAAAGGCAAGCTGCCTGAGGGAACTTGCCATGATGATGATGATGATGATGGTGGTTTATACATATAAGAACTGTGTTTTGCCTACAAATTCATTTTCATTATATGTGCCTGTAGAAATTGTTCAAGGTGGGTGGAGCACAGAAGCACAGCAGGCCAGAACTGAGTTCTTTTAAACTCTTTATTTGCACTTTTCAGTGTCTACTTTGCTCTCCCAGTCACACACATGCACACATACATAAGCATTCTGGTTGGAGAGAGAGCTCCCTTCCTCTGCTCTCCCTCTCCTCTTATAGGGCGCGGCCACTGGGGAAGACACACAAACATACAGTAGGTTAATTCCCGTCAGGTGCAGTGATTCTGCCACTTACCTTCCCTGACTCCGCCCTCCATTCACAGACTGATGCTTGACCACACCCCCACTGTCACATACCCCCACTGCCCGACTCAGGCCGGGGAGCTGTCCGGCCTGCAGCCAAACCCCCCCCGCCCCCCCGACAGGAGAGGAAATCTGCCATGACCATCTACGCCCCCGGCCTGTGGACCACCTTGAACTTAAACAGCTGGAGTGCCAGATACCAATGGGTGATCCGCTTTGGCATCCTTCATACGGTGGAGCCACTGCAGGGGCGTGTGGTCCGACCAGAGGGTGAAAGGGCGCCCCAGCAGGTAGTAGCGAGGGGCGAAGACCGCCCACTTGATGGCGAGGCACTCTTTTTCTCTGGTCCTGTACCTGCCCTCGCGCACCGACAGGTTCCGGCTGATGTACAGCACTGGATGGTCCTCCCCCTCCACCTCCTGGGACAGAACAGCCCCCAACCCTCTGTCCAACGCATCTGTCTGCAAAACAAAGGGGAGAGAAAAGTCAGGGGAGTGTAATAGTGGCCCCCCACACAGTGCAGCCTTCACCTCAGAGAAAGCCCACTGGTATTGCACCGTCCACTGGACCAGATCTGGTGCCCCCTTTTTAGTGAGATCAGTCAGCGGGCTGGTGACATCCGAATAATTAGATATAAACCTACGATAGTAGCCAGCCAGCCCCAGGAACTGTCTCACCCCCTTTTTGGTCTTGGGCCTCAGGCAGGCCACAATCGCTGCTGTCTTATTAATTTGGGGACGCACCTGCCCATTGCCCAAGTAGAAGCCCAGATACCGTACTTCCACCCGCCCAATCGCACTCTTCTTCGGGTTGGCTGTGAGACCCACTCGCCTCAGCGACCTAAGGATGGCCCTTAGGTGTTCTAGATGCCGCAGCCAGTCATTACTATAAATAATGATATCGTCCAGGTATGCAGCCGCATAGGTGGTGTGGGGGCGGAGGACCCTATCCATAAGCCGCTGGAACATAGCAGGCACCCCAAACAGCCCAAAAGGAAGTGTGATGAACTGGTGTAAGCCAAACGGTGTGGAAAAGGCCGTTTTCTCTCGGGATAGTGGAGTCAAGGGGATCTGCCAATATTCCTTTGTCAAATCCAGTGTCGAATAAAAACGAGCCATGCCTAGTCGATCGAGCAACTCATCAATACGAGGCATTGGGTACACATCGAATTTAGACACTGAGTTGACTTTTCTATTGTCCACACAGAACCGGACCGACCCATCGGCCTTGGGAACCAAGACCCATTTCGAGCATGGCCTCGAGTTCTTCCCGAACCACCTTTTTCTTGTATTTGGGCAGTCTGTAAGGGTGGCTGCGCACTACTACCCCCGGAAGCATCTCAATGTGGTGTTCTATGAGGTGGGTGCGGCCAGGCAGGGGCGAGAACACGTCAGAAAATTCTGTCTGCAACTGGGCGACCTCCGTGAGTTGGGTCGGGGAGAGATGGTCTCCACAGGGGACCGGAGCAGTGGGCGATGTCAATTTTCCCTTTTGAACCTCTAGCCCCAGCTCCGCCTTCTCTGGAACCACCGACACCAAGGCCACGGGGACCTCCTCGTTCACAAGTTTTAACAGATTGAGGTGGTAAATCTGTAATGCCCCACCCCTGTCCATTCGCCTCACCTCATAGTCGACAGCCCCGACTCTCCGTGTGACCTCAAAGGGTCCTTGCCACCTGGCGATCAATTTGGAGCTCGAAGTGGGCAACAACACGAGTACTTTATCTCCCGGTGTGAACTCCCTAAGGCGCATGCCCCTGTTGTACAGACGGATTTGACATTCTTGGGCCTGCTGTAAATTCTCTTGGGTTAGGTGTGTGAGTGTGTGGAGTTTGGTGCGCAGGTCGATAATGTATTGAATTTCATTTTTGCTTGTTGAAGGTCCCTCCTCCCAATTTTCATGCAGCACATCTAGAATGCCATGTGTCTAATGCCCGTATAATAATTAGAATGGGGAGAACCCCGTGGAGGCTTGTAGGACCTCTTGCACTGCGAATAACAGGGGCTCGAGCCATTTATCCCAGTTGCATGCATCCTCGCTTACAAATTTCCGAATTATGTTCTTGAGTGTGTGATTGAACTGTTCAACTAAGCCACCCATTTGTGGATGATAAACACTGGTGTGGATCAGCTTAATTCCCAGTAACCCATACAGTTTTGCGCAGTGTGCGTGACAAACCTAGTGCCTTGATCAGTCAGAACCTCTTTGGGGATTCCGACTTGGGAGATGACGTGGAAGAGTGCTTCTGCAATACTACGTGCAGCGATATTGCAAAGAGGCACTGCTTCCGGATATCGCGTTGCATAGTCCACCAGAACTAAAGCGATATCCTCGTGTTGACCGATCTAATGGCCCGACGAGATCCATCCCAATTCTTTCAAACGGGGTCTCAATTAATGGCAAAGGGCGCAAAGGCGCTTTTGGAATGGCTGCTGGATTTACTAACTGGCATTTGCGGCACGCCGTACACCACCTCCAGACATTGCCGTGAATCCCTGGCCAATAGAACCGGGCCATTATTCGGGCTAGTGTCTTATCTTGCCCCAAGTGTCCAACCATGGGATTAAAGTGAGCCATCTGGAATATAAATTCCCAGCGGCTCTTCGGGATCAAAAGCTGTGTTATTTGTTCCTTAGTCTGAGTGTCCTGTGTCACTCGGTATAATCTATCCTTAATAATGGAAAAATAGGGGAAGGACGGGGTGGTGTTTGGCTGGAGCGTTTGACCATCTATTACTCTCACTTGGTCAAACGCATACTGCAGAGTCTTGTCTCGCGACTGCTGTAATGGGAAATCTGTGAGGGATTCCCCAAGAGAGAGAGGAGGAGCATGCTGCTCCTCATTCTGATGCGGTGATGACGTAGACTGCTCTGTGGCAGCTGCTCCTGCCAATGCCACATCGGGACCTCCCCCCGCTAAATTATGGCAGGCCCCACTCTTCACTAAATGCGTCATTAATTCCCTAAATCCTGGCCAATCAGTCCCCAAAATTATCGAGTGGGTAAGGCGAGGATTAACCGCCACCTTTACTCTAGATTTCTCCCCTTGAAATAGAATGTGGACCGACACTAAAGGGTAGTCATGAACATCCCCGTGCACACACAAAACCTTCACCAATTGTGCTCTCCCCAATGCCTCGTCTTGCACCAGGCTTTGGTGGATTGAGGTCTGATTACAGCCGGAGTCCACCAAAGCCTGATACGTATCCCCTTGGTATGTGATACGCTCTGGCCCGGTCGAGGGCGGTCCCTGGTGCATCGGGGATCCGGACCACCGCGCCCACCTCCATCGCCGAGCACTGATGCTGGAGGTGCCCCAGCTCCCCGCAGCGCCAGCATACCGGCCCAGGCTTTCCCTCTGCACCGGTGCTCTGGCACTCACTCACCTGAGGGGGGAAAGACACAGACACAGAAGTAGGAAATGGTAGGGCACCGCGGGTGCGGCGGGCCGGCTGGGGTGGAGCCGGCCCCCGCGAGGACGAGGAACAGAAAGGGAGAGAGAGAGAGAGAGAGGAGAGGGGAGAAGAGGAGACGTGCTGTCCTGCCATCGGAACAGCCACCATATGGTCTTCCGCCAGCTCGATGGCCTTATCCAGTGATGCCGGGTGATGGCACTGGACCCACTCCGCTGTTCCTTCCGGAAGTCGGGCAACGAATTGTTCCAGTGCTACCAGGTCGATGATTCCCTCGGCGTCGTGGTTGTCAGTCCTCAGCCACCGCCGGCAGGCGTCCTGGAGTTGCTGGCCAAACGCAAATGGGCGGCCGACCTCCTCCAGGCACAGCGCGCGGAAGCGCTGGCGTTGCTGCTCCGGGGTGCACCCTACATGTTGGAGGACGGCCCTGCGGAGGTCAGCGTAGACCAGCCGGCTGTCGGCGGGGAGCTGTAGCACGGCCAGCTGCGCCTCGCCCGTTAGCAGGGGGAAGAGGCGTGCCGCGCACTGTTCCACCGGCCAACTCCACGCCTCTGCTGCCTGCTCAAAAAGAGCGAGGAAGGCCTCGGGGTCATCATGCGGGCCCATCTTCATTAGGGTGATGTGGGGAGGGTCTGTGGCGGTGGTGACGGTGGACCCCACCGACGCAGACAGGTGCCGGAACGCCTGGCGATCTTCCTGCTGCGCCAGCACCAAGGCTTCGAACCATTGTTCCTGCTCCTTCTGGAGGGCGACCAGTGCCTGGTGCTGGCTCTGTTGGGCCGTAGCGAGGGTATGGACCAGGTCCTTGAAGGGGGAGGACTCCATGAGGCTGTTCTCTTCTGTACTCTGTCGCAGGTTTCGGCACCACTGTAGAAATCGTTCAAGGTGAGTGGAGCACAGAAGCATGGCAGGCCAGAACTGAGTTCTTTTAAATTCTTTATTTGCACTTTTCAGTGTCTACTTTGCTTTCCAGTCACACATGCGCACACACACACACACACACACAAGCATTATGGTTGGGGAGAGAGCTCCCTTCCTCTGCTCTCCCTCTCCTCTTATAGGGTGTGGTCACTGGGGAAGACACACAAACATAGGTTAATTCCCGTCAGGTGCAGTGATTCTGCCACTTACCTTCCCTGACTCCGCCCTCCATTCACAGACTGACGCTTGACCACGCCCCCGCTGCCACAGTGCCCAAATAATTTCTTCTGCTACAAAGTACTTCTGCAAAGTTTCAAATTTAAGTGATATCCTATGGTTACAGACAGAAATATAACTTGTGCTGTTTTTATTATTTGAACACAAATGGATGTTGTACTTTTTTCATGCTTCTAACTTAAAATGCATCAGAAATAGAATAATATGGTCCATGAGAATATGTGCTGCCCTAGACATTATACTCAAGGTGGAAAAGGTTGCATTAACATTGCATGTATTGGAAGTTGCACCATTTAGTTTCATGACCATTGCATATACTGGAATCTGTGCACAATGAACAGAATTTTATCAACCATTTATGTTCAGCATCACAGCACAGTGAAAAAAAATGTGTTGGATTCCATATTATGCAAATTAGAAGCATTAGGCAGCCACTTAGTGCTGATCACTCGTGACTTGAGAGCCAAGGCACTGTTGTCAAACTGCAAATAATGGTGCGTGTAGATAGCTGTATCTACCATATGTCCTCACAAGAAATCATGCATAAAAAGTGATTTCTTACATTATCTCATTTCTTTGTAATGTATTACCCCAGTGTCTATGATTTGTAAAGGTAAAAATGTTTCTTTTTTCATTTCAATGTTTAGCAGAACATTTCCCAAATGGTTGATGATCTTCATTAGTTGAAAGCAAGTAGCGGCTGAAATGCACAGGATGAAATGTTTGTAAACACTATAGCAAAAGCCAATAACTGAACTTCTTACTATAAATATCAGCAATCTCCTGATTTTGGTAAACAATTGTCCTCTCTTTTCAATTCAGTTCAAGTTGTATTTATATAGTTCTTTGAATCATTTCTCTTCTCTAACTGTTTACTGTATTGTCAAGCAGTGCCAAGTGTGTTGAAAGCAATTTGTGTATGAGTGAGTGTTTGTCATTTCTTATTTCACTGGAGTTTTAACTTTATGGATAGCCTATCAAAGTGAAATGATCAGTTGTTCAGTGACTGAGACTTGAGCATAAACCTTTTTTTTGACAACTGCAGAGTGTCCAAGGAAGAACATCCACAGCCATCTTTAAGAGGTCTGTGTGGTACCATCCACAGCAATCTCAGATGATCTTTAGGCCAGCTATAAAGGCCATCCTCAGGAGCAGTGAGTGATTTTCAAGTGAAAGAGTCTTCAGCCTGTGGTGGCATGGTGATGTGGTGGTGCACTGTCATCTCACAGCAAGAAGGTTCTGGGTTTGAACCTCATGGCCGACCAGGGCTTTTCTGTGTGGAGTTTGTACGTTCTCCCCATACCTGCATGGGTTTCCTCTCACTGACCAAAGACATGTGGACTGGGTCAAATGGCTACTCTAAATTTCCCATATGTTTTAACATTTGTTAGTCTCTGTGTTGAGTCCTGCAAAAGATTTTTGACCTGCCCAGGGTGTTCCCTGCCTCTTGACCAAAGTCAGCTGGGACTGGCTTCAGTTTCCCCTGCAACCCTGATGGATAAGCGGTATAGATAATGGACAGATGGAGTCTCCAAACAGGGAATCAGGATGGATCAGGTAGTTTGGGAGCACAGAATGAGTCTTGGTTTGACTCAAAGTTCCAGCTTGATGGTTGTTCAGGACCTTGAGTTTCCCCAATATTTTAGATGAAAAAAAATCATACAGACTACATCCATCCATCCATCTGTAACCACTTATCCTGTGCACGGTCACAGGCAAGCTGGAGCCTATCCCAGCTGACTATGGGTGAGAGGCAGGGTACACCCTGGACATCGCAGGGTTGACACCTAGAGACAAACAACCATTCACACCTACAGTCAATTTAGAGCCACCAGTTAGCCTAACCTGTACGTATGTCTTTGGACTGTGGGGGAAACCAGAGCACCCAGAGGAAACCCACACAGACAGAGGGAGAACATGCAAACTCCACACAGAAAGGCCCCTGTCATCCACTGTGCTCAAACCCAGAACCTTCTTGCTGTGAGGTGACAGCACCATACACTACACCCCCATGCTGCCCCAACAACATCCATGGAAGCATAATATTTATTTACATTTATGCCATCTGGCAGATACCCTTATCCAGAGTGACTTCTATTTATCTCATTTATACAACTGGACAGTTGAGGGTTAAGGGCCTTGATCAAGGGCCCAACAATGGTAGTTTGGTGATGCTGGGATTTGAACTAATGCCCTTTACATCAGTTGTTCAACATTTTAAGCACCGAGTTGCCACTGCCTCATATCAGATATATTATCCACTGCAGTGTCCGGCACTGGTTTTGCCACTGGCTGCTGGCTGACATAAGCAGATAGCGATACACTGCATGGATGCCATTCATGCACAACAGATTTTTTTTTTTATTGTTTTTAGTGGGAATATGTAGGAGTTGTGCTCAAAGAGCAAAGGGCAATTCATCTCTTTTCAGTAGCGAGACAACTAATAGGCAGTTTTACAAATAATCAGTTGTTAGTTATGAGTTTGTGTTGGTATATTACTCGAGGTGATACCAGGGAAACCATGTGGAGGAGTGCTGTCAAAGTAGCAGGGCAAGCCTTTAGCAATGTCATTTTATTCAAGCACTCTGATCTGGTTGTTGTGAAATTGTATGAGGTCATGGTGTTGTTAGCACCACCAATAAGTTTCACAAGTTGGCATCTATGCTCTGAGATTGAGTCTGATGTTCACTTGTATTGAATCACATTTCCTCTGTGTTGCTTCGTGTGTGCTTGTATTGTACAGTATTGTACCATGCCATATGTAAGAGTGGGGAACTGGGGGGAAAGAGTGAGGTTGAAGTGGTGAGATGAAATCGATGCCTTTTCTAATTTGCATATTCATCCATATTTATAGCTTCTTCAATTCTTGAAAGTAAAGGTGCTCTTAGGCAAATTTAGTACCCAGGACATTATAACATTTTCAAAAGGCAAGGAAAAGGATACGTACATACATTTGCATGTTCGACAGACTAAAGAAATTGTAGATCACACAAGGCTCCAAGTGCAAAGAAGACCAATATGTTTCCTTTCCACCTTTCAATTTCTTTACAAAATGTATCCACAGCCAACCAAGGACAGGAAATATTCAGTTTGCGTTTCCCTCACTCTCCAGTCCAAATTCTCCAAAGACAAAAATCTGTGAAGTGTGATCCTATGAGACCCAACCAAAAATTAATAGGCATGAGGTGTTTACTCTCAAGTGGGCAAGAGTGAATGGCTCGAGTTAAGGATTACTGTACAAAAATAGATGGTCTATTTCTTGGATTTGTTATTTGTTTATATTGAGGGTATTGGAGTACCAGATTCTATTAGAAAATATTGCATTAGGCTACAAACTAAAAAGTTTATGGAGCCAAAAGTGTTGGAAAGAACGAGAAAACATGGTCAGAGTTTTGCAGGAGCAGGGAGAAAAAAATATATACATGCTCTGCATAATAGAGAGCTTTCTAACAAACTACTGTGGAGAGAGAAATCTGTTAAGACCTTTTTTGTTGAAGAATTGCTCTCCCAAAATGCCCAGATAAAGTGTCAGAAACTTGTCTTGATATTTGGCATCTGTGGACAATCAACCTCCTATGAGCTGAAAGGTTTTACGGAAGCCATAGAATGGTTTGTAATTAACTTCACAATTGAGTCTAGTCCATATTTACAGAAAGAAAGCACAACTTTATTTATCACACACTTGTGAAATTCCTCTCTGCATTTAACCCATCTGAAGCAGTGAACACACACATCCAGAGCAGTGAGCAGCCATGCTAACAGCACCTGGGGAGCAGTTGGGAGTTAGGTGCACCTCAGCCCAAGGCCATCCCATATTAACCTAACCTGCATGTCTTTGGATTGTGGGGGAAACCGGAGCACCCGGAGGAAACCCATGCAGACACAGGAAGAACATGCAAACTCCACACAGAAAGGCCCTCGCCAGCCACTGGGCTCGAACCCAGGACCTTCTTGCTGTGAGGCGACCGTGCTAACCACTTACACCACTGTGCCCACTAGTGACCTTATGAACTAGTTTATGTACCATTCAGCTTAAGAATATAAAATAAGATGGGTGTGTTGGATATTTTTGTTATTTCCATGAACAAAGCAATACTTTAAAAAATGGGTGGAGTTGGAATAAGTAAATAGGTGCACTCTTGCAATATCCAAACAAATCAGTTCCTCTTATTCCCTTTAAGAAATGAGTGTGTGCTGTTATTGGATTTATAGATTATACCTTGATATAATAGTGGTGAATTCTCATGGAATTCAGAGTTGAAAGCAGAACAACATACTTTTGACAGAATTAAAATATGTTTATCCATTCTTGAGATATTACAAATAAAAGACTGAAAAAAACAGATTAATTTTTAGAAAACTGCCATAATATTCTGTATGAGGATCACATGGTCCAAAATGGGCCTCCTTAACCAATGAGATCAAATGTTTTTTTCTTAATAACTTTTCTATTTTTCAAGATATTAACATGGAAATTGGCAGGCGCATCCTAGATGGTTGTATACAGAATACAAAGTTTGAAAAATGACTAAAAACAAATTATGCAAATTAATATTTAATTAGTATTAAATTAATAATAATAATAATAATAATAATAATAAGTTAAATTTATATAGCGCCTTTCAAGAAACCCAAGGACGCTTTACAATTATAGACAAAGAAAAAAATAAATAAATAAAAATAAAATAAATAAAAATAATAATTTAAAAAAAAAAGTCCACCGAGTAGGGGTCAGGATGTAATTCCCGTGGTGTAGCAGCCACAGTCCCACCAAAAGGCACACGAAAACGAGTCCCACATCTCCAGCACAGCCGCCGTGACACCGTCAACAACATCACTCGAACACCACGCCATGGATCCACAAAGCGAGCAGAGAAGCTCCGCCACGCAGAGTGCTGGTGTGTCCCAAACCACCTGCACAGCCGCTGCGACGCCACCGAGCAACATCGCTCGGAACATCACACCAAGCACTAAAGCACAGAGCGCTGGACAACCACAATGTAAAATGAGCAACAGGCTCACTGCAGTCCACAGCTGAGAGCACAGGCATCGCCCATGGCGAACCAAGGCCTGGAGGGAACTGACGCCCAAAACTGGGTCTGGAGCAACACCACAACCGGCGGACAAAACACTCAAACAAACATCAAACTACACAAACACACAGAAAAAAATAAATAAATAAATGAAAATAGAAAAAGAAGGAAAATAAAAATAAAATAAAAAAAGCTCTGGTGAGAAGCGGCAGCCAGAACGCGCACAACGTACTCTCAACCGGAAACGAAAAAAAAAAATTCTGCTATTAATTATGCTAATTAGGCAAAACCATTAAATCGATACACTCTCTTCTTCAAAGTTTCACCAAATGGCTTTATTTGTGCAATATAAATCTGATCTTAACTCTCATTTATAGATCGCAAAGATGGAGAAATCAATATTAATTTTAAAATATGCATACAGTAAATAAGCACTGGATGTCTGACATCTACTGTTCTCTATCAAAATAAACAAGTAATAAAATATTATTTATAATACCCTCTCTGTGCTCTGTAGGCCTTTGTATTTCTCAAAAGTAGGGCCTACTAGTGTTTATATGAAAGAATATAAATGATTACTTCAATTATAAATGTAAAATATAATTGAAATATAAATATAATTCAAATATAAATGATTACTTCAATTCACAGCTTTCAAGGCGAACCTTGAAAAAAGCTGTCTGATCTACATCCAATAAACACTGCACATTAACTGAATTGAAATTGACACTTGCGTTTCTGACTTCCGGTTTTTTAAAATATCATTCCAACCACTAAGATCTGAATATTTCTCATCAAAACAAATACAGTTATATTCTAAAATAGTTATTTATTTACATGAATCAGCTTGATTAAAAAAAAATAATAAGTAGGTAAAACTATGAAAACTCACTTCAAAGTCTCCCGTGAATCATAACATCAAAACTAGCTGATGGAAATTTTTTTGAATACTTCATCAGAAACAGCGAGAGAACGAGAACATTCCTATAAAAGTTATCTGATTAATATTCACGAGTAACCCAGTTGGAAACTGATTAGAAGAGAGAGAGCCTGACCACTTTCCCGAGACTCAACAATCACTGGCAGTTTCCTGACGTCCCGCGAGCAGAGTGAACTCTGTTGTACCAACTTCAACCTGCCGTTACTCCCAAAGCACTGAACAGATCTTAACCAGATTTTTTTTGAAAGCAGAGATTATAAGCTGTTTAATGATAGTATTCACCATAGAAAATATTCAAGAGTTAAACAATGACAGATTTGGAAACTCAGATGAGCGTCTGCATGCAGAATTTTCACAGCATGGCCAGCGAGTGTCTGATACGCTGACTAAAGGCATAAAAGGAAAAATGACAAAAGGTCAATAATAAATGTAGACAGAATGACAAAAGGTAAAGGCCAGTTCAGACCACAAGCATTTCCAAAGTGACATTAGTTGCATGACTCACAAAACAGATGCTTCTGGTTTAACCAAAAGTTTAAACCATCTGTCTTGTTGCATGTGTCTTTCTTTTTCAGCATAAACTTCAGAGAGAGATATAATTCATACCACTCATATGCTCCCAATTTCTGTGAACTTTTTAAAATCAGACTTGAACTAAAAAGTTTATCATTACTTGTTTCCATTGGTTATACCAAAGTATCATATAATGTAGTGTAATGCATTTATACTGTATGGGTGGCACGGTGGTGTAGTGGTTAGCACTGTCACCTCACAGCAAGAAGGTTCTGGGTTCAATCTCAGTGGCCAGCAGGGGCCTTTCTGTGTGGAGTTTGCATGTTCTCCCCGTGTCTGCGTGGGTTTCTTCCAGGTGCTCCAGTTTCCCCCAAAGACATGCAGGTTAGGCTAATTGGTGGCTCTAAATTGACAGTAGGTGTGAATGGTTGAGAGGAGAAAACCTCTATAATAATCCAGTAGAAGGCAACGGAAAACCACTACTGTAATGTTCCCTAAACACTTTAATGGCTGAAACAGTCAGAGCAGCCACGTTACTGTAGTGATATGCCAAAATGGATGGATGGAATGCATTATATATCTAAAAAAAATCATTTTCACTTTGCTTCCTGGTTTCCATTGCACTTCTTGTGTCCCAGTTGCATCCAGAGTGTGTTGGGAATCTTTGCAAATTCCTCTCACTGTCAGAGCTGTCCATCGTCTGTCAGTCGGGGCATGCTGTGCACAAAGAAATGAATTTTAAATTTCAAGGGCTGACACCTTTGTTTAAAAATGTCTTTCACCTGCCAGCTACCTGCCTGTGTAAAATGTTTTGTTTTGTTGATTACAGAAGCAATTTGCTTCTAAAGAATGGCAAAGCCATTTTCTCCCTTGTCAAGATGAAAGGATGTCCATCGGTGACCCAGTGGAGCTATGGTAGTGCCTGCTTAAATTCTAAATTGTCTGCCTTTTTCTGTATGACATATACATTGTCCCAACCCAATCTCAAAGCAGCATGGCCCACACACACACTGACAATACCATTTTTTCCCCCAATGAGGTCATTTGCCAATTCTTCCCCACTTGGGTGGCACGGTGGTGTAGTGGTTAGCACGGCCGCCTCACAGCAAGAAGGTTCTGGGTTCGAACCCAGCGGCTGGCAAGGGCCTTTCTGTGTGGAGTTTGCATGTTCTTCCTGTGTCTGCATGGGTTTCGTCCGGGTGCTCCGGTTTCCCCCACAATCCAAAGACATGCAGGTTAGGTTAATATGGGATGGCTTTGGGCTGGGGTGCCCTTGAGCGAGGCACCTAACTCCCATCTGTTCCCTGGGTGCTGTTAGCATGGCTGCCCACTGCTCTGGGCATGTTTGTGTGCTCATTTTTTCATGTGTGTTCACTGCTTCAGATGGGTTAAATGCAGAGAGGAAATTTCACAAGTGTGTGATGAATAAAGTTGTGCTTTCTTTCTTTCTTTGCGAGCTCTCACCTATTATAGGGCAAGTACCAGATGTGGAGAATTTGGGCTAGAACATGTCTCTGCTGAGACACATGAAGCCAGCATGTGTTTTTTGAACTGCTGCTACATCACAGGGCAGCTAAACATACTGGGGGGGGGGGGTTAATTGCATGCTTATGCATAGATGAGCAACTAGTGTTGAGTGACTGACTATAATAGTAATCCTATACTAGTTTGCTTTCTTGGACTCCTAGCCACAGTTGTTTGTCTTTGTCTTGGGAATCGAACTCGTGTTGTCCTGATGATAGGGTGAACACTTTTCTGTTGCACCATATAGACGCTCAACAACTTTTACTTTTGTTCATCCTCCAGACTGGACCTGCAGTGATACTATTAAATCATTAATATCAGGAAACTGCAAGGTGACTTGTTTCGTTTGTTAAAAGTCAATTCATCTTGATATAAAGTGGAGTCCAAAAGTCTGACACCATGAGTGAAAATGTTCCTATTCTGCTCTCTTCAAGTTATATGATCAGAAATATCTTGAGAGAGAAAAAAAAAAAGTTTCTCATTTTGCCTTAATGGCAGCATGCAGTCAAGCTGACATGGACTCCACAAATTTGTGTAAAACCTAATGATCCATGTTAGATCGAATCCATTAGCACTATTAATGGAAGGGATTAAACTCAAGGAAACTCTGACCTTTTGTATAAAGGAATTAACATGGTCAAAAATCACAAATTTAATGAGTGACCGAGAAATCGTGGAGGATCTTGAGTATTCAAGATGTTGAATATTTCCTGTTTGAGTTTTACAATTTTCAAATTTGTTTCCAGTTTTAAAGGGAAAAAATCCTATGTTTCCAGTGTGGTCTGTTTTCAGTGGTCAGAATCATTGGGTAGTGCATAAGACAATACAAGAATACTGGACACAGGGTGAAACGTGAAATGTATGGCAAAAGCACTTGCACAAAGCTACAATTGAGTGACAGTAGATTTCACTAGGATGATAAATGCCGCTCAGTAAAATTTAAGAAAAATACAACTATAGTAGGGTAACTACAACCCCAAATCAGAAAAACTTGGACCTACATGGATACTGCAAATAAAAAAAGAAAGCAGTGGTTTCTAAATGTACTTTGACTTGTATTTCATTACAGACAGGATGACCCCAAGATATTTCAAGTTTTGTTGGTCAACTTCATTTCATTTGCTAATATACAGTACATCCGTTCCTGCATTTCAGACCTGCAACACATTCCAAAAAAAGTTAGGATGGGGGCAATGTATGACGTTAGTAATGAGGTAAAACTATGAAATAATGATGTGATTTGAAACAGGTGATGTCAACAGGTAACTGTAATCATGATTTGATACAAAATCAGTCTCCAGAAAAGGCTTAGTCTTTGAGGAGCAAAGATGGGCCGAGGATCTCCAGTTTGTCAACAAACGTGTGAGAAAATAATTTAAAGGTTTAAAAGCAATGTTCCTCAAAGAAACATACGAGCAAATTTGGATATTTCACCCTCTGTGGTGCAAAATATCATGAAATGATTCAAGAAATCTGGAGGAATTTTGGTGCATAAAAGGCAAGGGTTCAAGCCTAAGCTGAACACCTGTGATCTCTGATCCCTCAGGCGGCACCTTATCAAGAACCGTCAATTGTGTATCACTGATATAACCACACAGGCTCAGGATTATTTTGGTAAACCTTTGTCAAGCATTACAATACAGAGTTATATCAACAAATACCACTTAAAACTTTACTGTGCAAAAAGGAAGTCTTATGGTAACTGTGATCAGAAGTGCTGTCGACTTCTTCTCTGGGCTTGGAGACATCTGGGATGGACCATCACACAGTGGAAATGTGTATCGTGGTCAGACAAACCAGTATTCCGGGTCTTTTTTGAAAGTAATGGACACCGTGTACTCTGGACCAAAGGTGAAAAGGACCATTGGGATTGTTACCAGCAGCAAGTCCAATAGCCAGGGTCTGTCATGGTATGGGGTTGTGTCAGTGACCTTTGGAAAGGTAACTTACACGTCTGTGATGGAGCATTAATGCAGAAAAGTACATTGAGATCTTGAAGCAACATATGCTGCCTTAAGGATGACAGCTTTTCCAGGGATTTCAACAACACAATGCAAAACCACAGTCTGCACACATTATAAAGGCATGGCTATAGAAGAAGAGGGTGCCTGTCCCCTCTGTCTCCAATAGAGAATGTGTTTTGAAACAAAAATTATGACAATGATGACTCTGTGCTGTTGTACACCTTAAGACCTGTTTACAGGAATAATGGGACAAAATAACACCCAAGATGTTTAATCACTTGGTGTCGTTCAGTCCCTAAACATCTTTTAAGTGTTGTGAAAAGTTGGCAGCAAAATTACAAAGTCATAAATGCTTTACTGTCCCAACTTTTTTTGAAAATGTGTTGCACGACTCAAAATTGAAAAGTGTATATTTTGGAAAAACAATAAAATTCATGAGGTGAAACATCATAATGTGCTGTTGTATTGTTTTGAGTGCAATACAGGTCAAATATTACTTAAAAATCATTGTTTTTTGTTTCAATTTTGACATACCATCCCAACTTTTTTCTGATTTGGGGTTGTACACAGTACACACTAATGACACAAAACAAGAACAACATAAAAATGAATCTGATGGGACACATAGCCTATGCAAAGTTTATCGGGGCTGTTGCAATTAAGTACAGATATTTGTTATTGTGTACTTTGTATGGTAAATATACAGTATATCATGTACAGAATATGGTCAACAGTAGCTATGCTGTAGGGCAGCACAGTGGTGTAGTGGTGAGCACTGTCACCTCATAGCAAGAAGGTTCTGGGTTCGAGCCCAGCAGCCGACAGGGGCCTTTCTGTGTGGAGTTTGCATGTTCTCCCCATGTCTGTGTGGGTTTCCTCCCACAGTCCTAAGACATGTGGATTAGGTCGATTGGCTACTCTAAATTGCCCATAGGTGTGTATGTGTAATCAATTTATATTGACTAAAGTAGAGGGGTGGGATTAAATAAGTTTTTACTTCAGCCCACTCCTGTTCGGACATGTAAACTCAAAACTGCTTAGTGCGTCCTTGTTTGTATTTTTGTCTTGTTTTCTTTTGTTTTTATTTTGATATATTATTATTACCTATATTATTTAAGGTTTATTTTCTAATTTCGTGGCTTTTTAAGTGTTCTTGTTGCAAATGCTGTTTTGCTTTTCTTGTTATATGCTTATTTATTAATTGCTAGTTTATTTCAAACATGTAAACAATCATCATCATATGTGTACCTGCCACCAGATGAGGGTTTGGGTCCCTCTGGTGTGCTATAATCACCCAAGAGAATTCAGGGAAGCTCGCTGACCGCTTTCTGGATCGCCGACACACAGCTATGAGGACGGTGACAGACAGCCATACTGTAAATGTTCAGTTTGAGAGATTAGCCAACACACAGAAGTATTTTGTAAGCAAATCTTCATAATGCCCCAGTGTGTCTCGGCTATTCACAGAGTTAGGCTCATATTTCCATTTTTAATCACTCTGTCCTCTGCCCACATCAGTGTAAAATTCCAAAACCACAAACCTCAATACACTGATCAATTAAAAAGTTTTTGCTTCAAAAGTATCATTAGCATAAACATCTGTCTACTGCTGATGTGCCACATGCCCTCAGTGGGAGACAGGAAGGTGGGAGGTGTCGTATGAGAGTGATCTGTGTGGCTGAAGATGAAATAGCATTGATACAAAAATTCTGATGGATTAAGTATTGTCATTATTTCATTGAATGGATGGAATGTGTATTGTGGTTGGTGTATAGGCTCCACTCGTACTTAATATTAAGCTTACTCAAGCATACAGTATTATGCAGTTATACTGCTCTTCACAAACTTCCTTACAGTCCAGTGAGAATAAAAGCAGACAGTGGGCCTAATTTACTGAGCTGGATTTACAAATAAATCTATCCACGGGAGTGTTTACACAATAAATTTAGTATTCATTTTAAAAAAAAATCCCATAATTTAGGAAAAATGTTCATATTCCACTTGTGTGCGTGACTAATTAATGTAAACCTTGACTTGATCAACTTCTGTCCATATAATTTACAGGGTCTTAGACGAGCATCAAGAACATTTTGTGAAACCCAAACTTTTATATTATTGACATCAATTCAAGAATATTAAAAATAAACTAAGGGAGCCAACACAAACTCATAAAGACAAATAAAACTGTTTGGCAGTTTGATGTTCTTCAGCACTCAGTTGTGTGTCTACATCATGCCCAGAAGAAAGGACATCAGTCATTACTTTGGAGAAGTAATTGTTGTTGCTTATCAGTCTGTGAAGGGTTATAAGGCCCTCCATCCATCCATTATCTGTAGCCACTTATCCTGTTCTACAGGGTCGCAGGCAAGCTGGAGCCTATCCCAGCTGACTATGGGCGAGAGGCGGGGTACACCCTGGACAAGTCACCAGATCATCGCAGGGCTGACACAAAGAGACAAACAACCATTCACACTCACATTCACACCTACGGTCAATTTAGAGCCACCAATTAGCCTAACCTGCATGTCTTTGGACTGTGGGGGAAACCGGAGCACCGGGAGGAAACCCATGCAGACACGGGGAGAACATGCAAACTCTACACAGAAAGGTCCCTGTTGGCCACTGGGCTCGAACCAAGGACCTTCTTGCTGTGAGGTGACAGTGCTCACCACTACACCACCGTGCCGCCCGGTTATAAGGCCATCTCCAAATAAATTAAAATTCACAATTCTCCAGTGAGAAGAACTGTTGACAAATTGAAAGTCTTCAAGACAGTTGACAATTTTCACAGGAATGGGCATCCCAGCAAATTCAGTCCAAGGTCAAAGCATTAAATGATCAGAGATATCAAGAAAATCCCAAGAGTTATATCATGTTACCTACAGGCCTCTGGAAGCACATTACATCTTTATGTTCATGACAGCACAATCAGAAAAAGATTGACAAAGCATGGCTTCCATGGAAGGATGGCTAGGAAAAAGACCCTTCTCTCCCAAAAAAATATGGACCATGACTTAGGTTTGCAAAATTGCATCTGAACAAACCACAAAAGTTCGAGAACGATATCCTTTGGACTCATGAGACCAAGGTGGAGAGGTTTGGTTATCATCAGACTTGTAGCACTTGAGTCCAGGACTCGGACTCGAGTCCGACTCGTGCCCTAATTTTAAGGACTCATGACTTGACTTGGACTTGAGCAATGATGACTCAGACTTGTGCATTAACTGCATTCAGTCTCGTAAGTTGGAGACGAGGACTCGGATTTTTTCTTTATTTTTTTGAAACATGCCATAATATAATTTGGCATAAGACATTTATATTTATATCTACATTAATTTTTATACTAATTTCATCCAAGAGAATGCACCTTCACCTGTTCATACACCATGTTCAGGAACAAACTAATGTTAATGGTGCTAAAATGTCTGGAGAGAAGCCCCTAGGATTGTCCACTTTGGTTATACAGACTTCTCGTGCAGTGGGAAAAAATGCACGACTATGTATTCCGTATGTAGAAGAACTATAGAGGAGACAACGGGGACAACATCAAACTTCAATCGTCATTTGGCAAGACCACACCCACAGAAGTAAGAGACATGCTATGTTCATTGCTCTGTTGATAGCGGGGCTTGCTGACCAATGAACTAGCTTTTATCTGTAGCCTATTAACTAAAATGGGGCAGTTGAACAGTAATGTTAGTCCAACACAGTAGCAGAGATGGTTTCACATAAAGGCAGCAATAGCCACTGTAAAATGGTGCAGTTGGAGTCTTGTTCTCAACTCAACTTGGATCAATCGTAGACTCAACTCAGATTCCACTTGAATTTTCTTTAATGACTTGGACTTGAACATTGGGGACTCGAGACTGGACTCAGACTCGAGGTTTAGTGACTCGGCAGCAACACTGGTTATCATGTACAGTGCATTGCCACAGCGTATCACCACAAACACCTCATACTAACTGTCCAGCATTGTGGTGGAGGGGTGATGATTTGGTTTTATTTTGCAGCCCCAGGACTTGGGAAATGTGCAGTCATTGAAACAATGATGAACTCCACTTTATACCATGATATTCCTGAGATAAAAATGGGTGGCACGGTGGTTAGCACTGAGGTTCTGGGTTTGAACCTCATGGCCGATGGGGGCCTTTCTGTGTGGAGTTTGCATGTTCTCCCTGTGTCTGTGTGAGTTTCCTCCAGGTCCTCTGGTTTTCCCCACAGTTCAAAGACATGCAGATCAGGTAAAATACCCAGCCACTTTGGTTGTACAAGACAGTACATACTTTGTGCCAGACTCAAGCCTAGATAGACTGGGGAGGGTTGCGTCAAGGAAGGGCATACGGTGTAAAAACCTATGCCAAATCAAATTTGCTGAACAGATCTGCTGTGGTGATCCCGAACAAATGGGAGCAGCTGAAAGATGAAGAATTCTTGAGATAAAAATGTGATGCCATCTGTCCTGCAACTTAAGCTGGGCTGAAATTGGGTCGTGCAACAGGACAATGATCCCAAGCACATCAGGAAATTGACATCTGAATGGATAAAGAGAAAAGGAAATCATGGTGTTGGAACAGGCAAGTCAAAGTCCAGACATCAACCCCATTGAGATGCAGTGACTGGATCTTAAGAGAGCCGTGCATGAACAAATGCCATCAATGAACTGAAGTTGTACTGAAAAGAAGAGTGGGCCATAATTTCCATCCGTCCATTCATTATCCGTAACCGCTTATCCTGGGCAGGGTCGGGGGCAAGCTGGAGCCTATCCCAGCTGACTTTGGGCGAGAGGCAGGGCACACCCTGGACAAGTCACCAGATCATCACAGGGCTGACACATAGAGACAAACAACCATTCATACTCACATTCACACTTACGGTCAATTTAGAGCCACCAATTAGCCTAACCTGCATGTCTTTGGACTGTGGGGGAAACCCACGCAGACACAATGAGAACATGCAAATTCCACACAGAAAGGCCCCTGTTGGCCACTGGGCTCGAACCCAGGACCTTCTTGCTGTGAGGCGACAATGCTAACCACTACACCACCGTGCCACCCAGGACAGAATTTCTCCATGACAAAATTGATTTCTCCAAATTCCTATGGAAAACATTTACTTCTGGTTATTGTTGCTAAAGGTACTTCTACATGCTCCTGAATTATAGGGTGTACTTATTTTTACCTCCACCAAGGAGGTTATGTTTTCAGTAGCGTTGGTTTGTTTGTTTGTTTGTTTGTTTGTTGGTTTGTCTGTTAGCAACATTACGGAAAAAGTTATGAACGGATTGCTCTGAAATATTTTCCAGAGGTGTGACTTGGCACAAGTAACAATCCATTAAATTTTGGCAGTGATCCGGATCACCTTCTGAATCCCAGATTTTTTTAAAGGATTCTTGGCGGAGGTCTGCGCTCTCCGAGTGCTTTTCTAGTTTCCACCTGGTTTGGGATGTTGGTTTATGTTTTTTGTGGAAAAGAAATAATGACATGGTGAAATCTGTTATGTATTTTATTGCCACCTGAAGTTATTTGTTTGTTCATACAATTTAGTGAGGACTTGTTATTCAAGCCCTGATCAGTAAAAGCATTGACTTGAAGGAGGAGGTAATTTATTTTTCCCATGACTGTAGTCATCCTATTATAACGAAATAAATGCAAATATATGAACAGAAGATGCGCCGGTCTACCTGGGCATAGCTTCAAGGCATAAACAAATTCCTCAGCTGAGGGAAGATGTTGCACAGGTCACACTAAGAAGGGAAGAATGATTTTTTTCGGAGGATGAAAGCTGGCATATAAATTGGTTCTGTTTGCCATGCCGTCTTCTTTTAATTCTTCGCAATACCTCCAGCACTTTGGCCAAGACACTTAAAACAATTTTAAATAGCTCTTTTCCTGTGTGTTGTGCTTTGGTATGCATGAATACCCGAGTACCTTTTTTCCCCTCCTCTGTTTTCATGTCACACCATTTTTTCTTATCACCTCGTTTAGTTCACACCTAATTCACATTTTTCTGTAATTTGTTTCTCGATTTTGACCTTTTCAGGTGCTGTTACACTTCTAAATACTATTTACTGGCATTGAATTGAGTCAAAATAACTTCCACTTCTGCGTTTCTGCCTTTTCTCTCATCACATCATGATGTGCTTGAAATTTTATGGAGTTTTGTGAGCAACACTAACCGCAAATAAGCCATGTTGAGAAAATGTTTATGCTTTATGAGTCATCAACATAGACACAGTATAAAGAAAAGCAGAATTTCTGAAATATTTGTAAATGCGACAATTTTTATTGTGGGTTGGCTTCCACAAACATTTACACACAACCTTACTAAGAGATTGAAAAAAGCACAGTGTTTGAAAATGAATTTTTCTATTGTAGGGAACTGTAAAGGTTCCTTGCCAGATCTACCAGCTCCTCACACATTTTGTGTTCTCTAATCAAATTAAAACTGATGGTAAAATCTATTACACTCATATATCTTCTTGACATTCTGCAGGATAATAGCAAATGTGGTAAATGAATAATGGAAGACTAAATCTATCTGGACAGCATGGTGGTGTCGTGGTTAGCACAGTCACCTCACAGCAAGAGGATTCTAGGTTTGAGCCCAGTGGCTGACGGGGGCCTTTCTGTGTGGAGTTTGCATGTTCTCCCCGTGTCTGCATGGGTTTCCTCCAGGTGCTCTGGTTTCCCTCACAGTCCAAAAACATAAAGGTTAGATTAAATGGTGGCTCTAAATTGACTGTAGGTGTGAATGTGAGTGTAAATGGTTGGTTGTCTCTATGAGTCAGCCCTGCGATGATCTGGTGACTTTTTCAGGGTGTACCCCGCCTCTTGCCCATAGTCAGCTGGGATAGGCTCCAGCTTGCCCATGACCCTGCACAGGATAAGCGGTGACGGATAATAGGTGGATGGATGGATGGATGGATGGATGGATAAACCTAACTGTTGGTTCCATGGCATTCTTACAGGCACATTGATTTAGAATTGCTGTTTCTATATTTTTTTTTTAAACCAGATCTACTTTCGAGGTAACTCAACTGCCCACCTGCCAGCTGATGATAAAAACATAGAATTACTATGGATGTAATGTACCTACTTTTAAGGCACATTGAAATTAAAGTGTTCTGATAAAGTCTTAAAAAGAGAACTCAGATTATTTTTGAATATTCTTTACTGTCAAAAGATAATAGATATTTGTTCTATACACATTCACTGGATATGAGCAATCGCGTGTTCTGACTGGTGACTCTACAGTGGTGCTTGAAAGTTTGTGAACCCTTTAGAATTTTCTATATTTCTGCATAAATATGACCTAAAACATCATCAGAGTTTCACACAAGTCCTAAAAGTAGATAAAGAGAACCCAGTTAAACAAATGAGACAAAAATATTATACTTGGTCATTTATTTATTGAGGAAAATGATCCAATATTACATATGTCAGTGGCAAAAGTAATGTGAGCCTTTGCTTTCAGTATCTGGTGTGACCCCCTTGTGCAGCAATAACTGCAACTAAATGTTTCCGGTAACTGTTGATCAGTCCTGCACACCGGCTTGGAAGAATTTTAGCCCATTCCTCTGTACAGAACAGCTTCAGCTCTGGAATGTTGGTGGGTTTCCTCACATGAACTGCTCGCTTCAGGTCCTTCTACAACATTTCGATTGGATTAAGGTCAGGACTTTGACTTGGCCTTTCCAAAACATTCACTTTATTCTTCTTTAACCTTTCTTTGGTAGAATGACTTGTGTGCTTAGGGTCGTTGTCTTGCTGCATGACCCACCTTCTCTTGAGATTCAGTTCATGGACAGATGTCCTGACATTTTCCTTTAGAATTCACTGGTATAATTCAGAATTCATTGTTCCATCAATGATGGCAAGCCGTCCTGGCCCAGATGAAGCAAAACAGGCCAAAACCATGATACTCCCACCACCATGTTTCACAGATGGGATAAGGTTCTTATGCTGGAATGCAGTGTTTTCCTTTCTCCAAACATAATGCTTCTCATTTAAACCAAAAAGTTCTATTTTGGTCTCATCCGTCCACAAAACATTTTCCAATAGCCTTCTGGCTTGTCCACGTGATCTTTAGCAAACTGCAGATGAGCAGCAATGTTCTTTTTGGAAAGCAGTGGCTTTCTCCTTGCAACCCTGCCATGCACACCATTGTTGTTCAGTGTTCTCCTGATGGTGGACTCATGAACATTAACATTAGCCAATGTGAGAGAGGCCTTCAGTTGCTTAGAAGTTACCGTGGGGTCCTTTGTGACCTCACCAACTATTACACACCTTGTTCTTGGAGTGATCTTTGTTGGTCGACCACTCCTGGGGAGGGTAACAATGGTCTTGAATTTCCTCCATCTGTACACAATCTGTCTGACTGTGGATTGGTGGAGTCCAAACTCTTTAGAGATGTGTAGCGGTTCAGTGTTCGTGGGTGGAGCACAGAGGACGGCAGGACAGAGATCAGGTTTGACAGCTAGCTTTATTATCACACTTTTCAGCCTAATAATTATGTGCACTTTTCAGACACACACACATCCAGCGTCTGGTTCAAGCAAGAGCTCCTCTGCTCTCGCTCTCCCTCCTTAAGTAGGGCGCGGTCACTGGAAAGACACAAACACAGGTTAATTGCTCTCAGGTGTAGTGAATCTGCCACTCACCTTCCCTGACTCCGCCCTCCTGTCACAGACCGGCGCTTGACCACGCCCCCGCTGCCACATACCCCCACCGCCCGACTCAGGCCGGGCGGCCATCCGGCCTGCAGCCGACTCCCCCCCCCCCCCCCCCCTTGGCGGGAGAGGAAGTCCGCCACGACCATCTGCGCCCCTGGCCTGTGGACCACCTTGAAATTAAAGGGTTGGAGTGCCAGATACCAACGGGTGATCCGCGCGTTGGCATCTTTCATGCGGTGGAGCCACTGGAGGGGCGCGTGGTCCGAACAGAGGGTGAAAGGGCACCCCAGCAGGTAGTACTGGAGGGCGAGGACCGCCCACTTGATGGCCAGACACTCTTTCTCTATGGTGCTGTAGCGCCCCTCACGCACCGACAGCTTCCTGCTTATATACAGGATGGGGCGGTTGAACCGTTCAACTAAACCGTCCGTTTGTGGGTGATACACGCTGGTGCGGATCGGCTTAATCCCCAATAACCCATACAGTTTGCGCAGTGTCCGTGACATAAACGTAGTGCCTTGATCAGTCAGAATCTCTTTCAGGATTCCAACTCGGGAGATGACGCGGAAGAGCGCCTCTGCAATACTGCGTGCTGAGATATTGCGCAGAGGCACTGCTTCCGGGTATCGCGTTGCATAGTCCACCAGAACTAATATAAAGCGGTACCCTCGTGCTGACCGATCTAATGGCCCGACGAGATCCATCCCAATTCCTTCAAACAGGGTCTCGATTAATGGAAGAGGGCGCAAAGGCGCTTTTGGAATGGCTGCTGGATTTACTAACTGGCATTCGCGGCATGCCGTGCACCACCTACGGACATCGCCACGAATCCCCGGCCAATAGAATCGGGCCATTATTTGGGCTAGTGTTTTATCCTGCCCTAAGTGTCCAGCCATGGGATTAAAGTGAGCCGCCTGGAATACCAATTCCCGGTGGCTCTTCAGAATTAAAAGCTGCGTGACACGCTCTTTAGTTTGAGTGTCCTAAGTCACTCGGTATAACCTATCCTTCATAATTGCGAAGTAGGGGAAGGACGGGGTGGCTTTCGGCTGGAGCGTTTGACCATCGATTACTCTCACTTGGTCAAAAGCATGTCGCAGAGTCTCATCTCGCGATTGTTCTAATGGGAAATCCACGAGGGATTCCCCAATAGATAGAGGAGGAACCGGCGGCTCCTCACTCTGACGCGGAGATGACGTAGACGGCTCTGCGACAGCTGCTCCTGCCAAAGCGGCACCGGGACCTCCCCCTGTTAAATGGCAGGACCCACTCTTTATTAGGCGTGTCATTAAACCCCGAAATCCCGGCCAATCAGTCCCCAAAATTAGAGAGTGGGTAAGGCGGGGATTGACCACCGCCTTCACTATAAATTTTTCCCCTCTGAAAATAATGTGGACTGACACCAAAGGGTAGCTGTGAACATCCCCGTGCACACACAACACCTTCACTCCCTTGTGCTTTGGCGAATTGAGGTCTGATTACAACCCGAATCCACCAACGCCTGATATGTAGCCCCTTGGATACTCACCGGTATGCGATACGCTCCGGCCCGATCGAGGGCGGCCTCTGGCGCGTTGGGGATCCGAACCACCGCGCCCACTTCCATTGCCGTGCACTGCTGTTGAAGGTGGCCCGGCTCCCCGCAGCACCAGCAAACCGGCCCGGGCTTTCCCTCTGCACCGGTGATCTGGGGCTCACTCACCTGAGGTGGGGGAGAGACAGACATAGAAGGGAGAAACGGGAGGGCACCGCGGGTGCGGCGGGCCGGCTGGGGTGGTGCCGGCCACCGCCTCTGCGGAGGGGGAATGGGGTGAGGACGGGACACAGGAGGAGAGGGAGAGAGAGAGAGAAGAGGAGAGAAGAGATGCCGCCATCTGCTGTCCTGCCGCCGGTACAGCCGCCAAATGGTCCTCCGCCAGCTCGACTGCTTGATCCAGCGACGCCGGGCGGTGGCACCGGACCCACTCCGCGGTTCCTGCTGGCAAGGGCGCGACGAACTGTTCCAGCGCCACCTCCCGTGAGCAGGGGGAGGAGGCGCGCCGCGCGGTGCTCCATCGGCCACCCCGAAGCTTCGGCGATTTGCTCAAAGAGCGTGATGAACACCTCGTGGTCGTCCTGCGGGCCCATCTTGGTGATGGTGAGGGGAGACGGGCCCGCGGTAGGAGCGCTGGTGGGCCCCGCCGACGCGAGGAGGTGCCGGAACACCTGGCGATCTTCTTGTTGGGCCAACACCAGGGCCTCGGCCCGCTCTTCTTGCTCCTTTCGGAGGGTGAGTAGCGCCTGGTGTTGGCTTTGCTGGGCCGTGGCGAGGGCGTGGATCAGTTCTGCGAACAGGGAGGACTCCATGGGGCTGGGAGGCTGCTGTGCTCCAGGTCCCAGGTTTCAGCACCACTGTAGCGGTTCAGTGTTCGTGGGTGGAGCACAGAGGATGGCAGGACAGAGATCAGGTTTGACAGCTCACTTTATTATCACACTTTTCAGCCTAATAATTATGTGCACTTTTCAGACACACACACATCCAGCGTCTGGTTCAAGCAAGAGCTCCTCTGCTCTCTCTCTCCCTCCTTAAGTCGGGTGCGGTCACTGGGAAGACACAAACACAGGTTAATTGCTCTCAGGTGTAGTGAATCTGCCACTCACCTTCCCTGACTCCGCCCTCCTGTCACAGACCGGTGCTTGACCACGCCCCCGCTGCCACAAGATGGTTTTGTAACCTTTTCCAGCCTGACAAGCTTCAACAACGCTTTTTCTGAGGTCCTCAGAAATCTCCTTTGTTCGTGCCATGATACACTTCCACAAACGTGTTGTGAAGATCAGACTTTGATAGATTCCTGTTCTTTAAATAAAACAGGGTGCCCACTCACACCTGATTGTCATCCCATTGATTGAAAACACCTGACTCTAATTTCACCTTCAAATTAACTGCTAATCCTAGAGGTTCACATACTTTTGCCACTCACAGGTATGTAATATTGGATAATTTTCCTCAATAAATAAATGACCAAGTATAATATTTTGTCTTGTTTGTTTAACTGGGTTCTCTTTATTTACTTTTAGGACTTGTGTGAAAATCTGATGATGTTTAAGGTCATATTTATGCAGAAATATAGAAAATTCGAAAGGGTTCACAAACTTTCAAGCACCACTGTACTATGAGGATATCAGCTTGAGGAGAGAAAAACAAAATGGTGCAGCACATCAAGTCAGATATGACTTCATCAAGTATTTAAAAGAAACTGAAATAGCTAAATAAAAGAATATATCTATTCTTATGTCTCCTGTTCCACACTCCAGCCCAGTCAATGGTGGTCATGCAACTTTAAGTCGGTTTGCCAATTGCCAAAAAAAGAAGAAAATAAAATGGTGGCGCGTGTTATTGAACCAACTGAGGACAAAATAAAAACTGTACTTGAAAACAAAACCCCCCAAAATAAAAAAAAATTTAAAGATAAATATGGAATGAAAGTATTTCATGGTAAGAACGTTTTTTTTTTTTATTTATCAAGAATTATTATTATAGGATTTTTTCACACATTGCTCCTGTCATTTTGCTGGTTTGTTTACATTCTAAGCGGAAACGATTTGGACATTTTGTATCAAGTTTTTATTTATCGAATTTGCAAAAATTGAAAATAAAAATGCTCTGTTTCTCCAAATCCAGTGACTGTGGAAAGAATAAAACAGTTATTCCACTCCATCTCATTGTACATTGATTTTCGCCGGCTCGGCACACTGTGCTCTGTCGGCTATCTGCGCATATATATACACGACTCAATTTCATAGAATATCTGTTAAATCTACCCTGTTGGGGGTGAGCGAACTTGAGGAGACTGTCGGTAGTGTGAGAGTGAAAGAGTGCAGCACTGCATTAATTCTGGACAGTCTGCATTGGCACTCAGCAAAATGAAAATGAATGGAAGCCATATAGAACTTCTCATGTTCAGTCTAAAAGTGACTCAAAAACTTTAATTTTGTGAAATTCAGCTGCACTCCGCCTCTCTCGCTCTCTTTCAGGCTTTTAGCTGCTCACTGCAAGAAGCACAGCATAAGAATAGAGCATTGTTATTCACACACAGGTACAGACACTCAGTCATTACCCACTCATTCTCTGCGACTCGTCCTCCCACTGCTACAATACTGTACTCTTTTGAGGCTCACGTGTTTTTTTTTTTACTTCATCTTTCGTTTCTACTTCTCTATCTGTGCTTCACATGTTCACTGTAAAAATAGCCCTTACTTAGCAAGGTATCATGTGTGAGTGAGTGTGATTCCTGATAAACAGTGCTGTTGTCCTCGTAACGATGTCACACGGGCCTGTTGTCATAATGCTGTAGTGACTCTGTGTGAGGTGACAGACTGAGTAACAAATCCCCAGGGTCCAAACAAGCCTCTTGAGAGAACATTACGGAATCAGTACTTGGGTGAAATTGAAACAAATTGAATTTGTTCCAGTGCAGGGCCTTATCGTGCTTTCCATATGAAGGAAATAAAAACAAAAAACACACACACACACACACACACAGAAATGTGAGACAAAAAAGATTTAGTGCCGAGCTTTGATGAAGCCTAATATGGTATGAGCTCTCAATTTCTCTAAAAGGGATTTGTAAGCTTAGCTTAATGTTTACTGGAGGCAAGATAAGAAGAGAAAGGCACACAGAGTTTATGATTTCCATAGACTTTGGTTTCTCCGTTCTGGCCCTTTCTTTATACATTTCAGCTGCTGCGGTTGCTGCTGAATATGCCAAGTGTGGGAGAGAATAGTAATAAGCACCTGTTTATCTCTGATTCTCTATTCCCTGTGCACTGCCACTTCCTGATTGAGGACTGACAGCTAAGAGTGTGCAATCTTATCCAAATGCCTAATAGGTATCAACAGCAGTTCTCACTAAATTTGAAGCCTGTTAAATTGATAGTTATAGAAGGAAGTAAAAATGCATTGACTGGAGCTTTGTGATGAGCTGAGATAATGTAAACGTGTTCCGTGCCGTAATTCACATTCATTTAACCCGATTCAACGTTCATGTCAATATTTTAATGAATGAATTTACAACTAGGCTATCAGCTCATATTCTTGGGTTTCACATGACGTCATATCCGCCTCATTAGTTATTCAAAACTTTAGCTGGTGGTCTACCAAAGCTCAGTTGACAAAGTGTTTGTACAGAGAAGGTGCATTGCTCGCATGAATAATGCCTTACACTTGCGTTGTTCGAATAGATCAAACCGTGAAACTGATACAAGTTTCTTCAGGGTTCCCGGTGAGCTAATAAAAATGGGTGAACGAACACAGGATTTCACAAAAAGACGTCGAGAAAGGTGGCTTTTGAACCTCTCACTGAAATCAAAGGGAGCCGCGTCGAAGCATGCACGAGTTTGCAGTGATCACTTGGTGAAAGGTTTGTATCCCTCTCAGCTATGGCCTTAGTGTTTTCCAAGTACTTTTCTTGCTATGCATAGTTATTTTACGGTATTTTTTTTTTTTTAGTCACGAAGCGCTAAAGTCCCCAGCTGTTTCCTTGTTTACTCCTCACAAAGTCCATATGCATGAAGGTCGCGACAAAATTATTACCCAGCCGTACAGTTACAATGCGCCGTGATCACTTCTCCGTCTTATTTAACTAAGGTTCAGGTCTTTAAAGGGGTTTCTGATGATCTTTGTGAATGATTTAGATTAGATTAGATTAGATTAGATTAGATTAGATTAGATTAGAACCCCGATTCCAAAAAAGTTGGGACAAAGTATAAATTGTAAATAAAAACGGAATGCAATGATGTGGAAGTTTCAAAATTCCATATTTTATTCAGAATAGAACATAGATGACATATCAAATGTTTAAACTGAGAAAATGTATCATTTAAAGAGAAAAATTAGGTGATTTTAAATTTCATGACAACAACACATCTCAAAGTTGGGACAAGGCCATGTTTCCCACTGTGAGACATCCCCTTTTCTCTTTACAACAGTCTGTAAACGTCTGGGGACTGAGGAGACAAGTTGCTCAAGTTTAGGGATAGGAATGTTAACCCATTCTTGTCTAATGCAGGATTCTAGTTGCTCAACTGTCTTAGGTCTTTTTTGTCGTATCTTCCGTTTTATGATGCGCCAAATGTTTTCTATGGGTGAAAGATCTGGACTGCAGGCTGGCCAGTTCAGTACCCCGACCCTTCTTCTACACAGCCATGATGCTGTAATTGATGCAGTATGTGGTTTGGCATTGTCATGTTGGAAAATGCAAGGTCTTCCCTGAAAGAGACGTCGTCTGGATGGGAGCATATGTTGCTCTAGAACCTGGATATACCTTTCAGCATTGATGGTGTCTTTCCAGATGTGTAAGCTGCCCATGCCACATGCACTAATGCAACCCCATACCATCAGAGATGCAGGCTTCTGAACTGAGCGCTGATAACAACTTGGGTCGTCCTTCTCCTCTTTAGTCCGAATGACACGGCGTCTCTGATTTCCATAAAGAACTTCAAATTTTGATTCGTCTGACCACAGAACAGTTTTCCACTTTGCCACAGTCCATTTTAAATGAGCCTTGGCCCAGAGAAGACGTCTGCGCTTCTGGATCGTGTTTAGATACGGCTTCTTCTTTGAACTATAGAGTTTTAGTTGGCAACGGCAGATGGCATGGTGAATTGTGTTCACAGATAATGTTCTCTGGAAATATCCCTGAGCCCATTTTGTGATTTCCAATACAGAAGCATGCCTGTATGTGATGCAGTGCCGTCTAAGGGCCCGAAGATCACGGGCACCCAGTATGTTTTTCCAGCCTTGACCCTTACGCACAGAGATTCTTCCAGATTCTCTGAATCTTTTGATGATATTATGCACTGTAGATGATGAAATGTTCAAACTCTTTGCAATTTTACACTGTCGAACTCCTTTCTGATATTGCTCCACTATTTGTCGGCGCAGAATTAGGGGGATTGGTGATCCTCTTCCCATCTTTACTTCTGAGAGCTGCTGCCACTCCAAGATGCTCTTTTTATACCCAGTCATGTTAATGACCTATTGCCAATTGACCTAATGAGTTGCAATTTGGTCCTCCAGCTGTTCCTTTTTTGTACCTTTAACTTTTCCAGCCTCTTATTGCCCCTGTCCCAACTTTTTTGAGATGTGTTGCTGTCATGAAATTTCAAATGAGCCAATATTTGGCATGAAATTTCAAAATGTCTCACTTTCGACATTTGATATGTTGTCTGTGTTCTATTGTGAATACAATATCAGTTTTTGAAATTTGTAAATTATTGCATTCTGTTTTTATTTACAATTTGTACTTTGTCCCAACTTTTTTGGAATCGGGGTTGTAGATTAGATTAGATTAGATTAGATAGAACTTTATTGATCCCTTCGGGCGGGTTCCCTCAGGGAAATTAAAATTTCCTAGATTTAACTGAGAGATAAGAGCCAACACAAGTGAGAATCAAGTGAATGGTTGTTCATTTACACTTCAACTTGCAGCGCTTTGTTGTAAAAACATGAACAAAAAGCTTAAAAAAAACCACACACTTCCGCGGGCAAAAACAATACAGGATTCATTGGGCAGCGACTTGATAGTGAGGTCCTTTACCCAGCCACATACAAAAAAGTTGTAAGCCTCCATACTCTTCCACGCTTTCATCTGTTTTGCGGTGTAGAAGGACGTCTGCAACACCAGATAGTTTGAGATGTCGGGGAACTCGACTGAAGGGTAGTTTTCGAGATCGTATGACAAATCCTTCTTTCCCAGACTGTACGGGTCGATTCCATTGCACACAGCAATCTTCTGAATATATCTAAAGCGAGCAGTGGTTTCTAGATTATGAGCGTACTCTGATAACTTATCGCTAGTTGTTTGCACTACGGCAGCCATTTAGACCACCAGCTATTTCACTTCCAGTAAAACCACTAAGAAATTCATGTGACTGAAACCCAGCAATACCGTGAGTAGAGAAAAACAAAATGGTGGCATGTGTTGCTGAACCAACCGAGGACAAAATAAAAAGTCTCCTTGAAAACAAACCCCCCAAAAATAAAGCAAGAAAACATGGAATGAAAGTATTTGATGGTGAGAACATATCTTTTTTTATTTTTCAATAATTATTGTTGTAGCATTTTTCACAAATTGCTGCTGTCATTTTGCGGTTTGTTTACATTTGAAGCGGAAATGATTTTGTCGGATGTTTTGTATACAATTCTCATTTATCAAATGTGAAGAAAAAATAAAAATACTCCGTTTTTCAAAACCCAGTGAATGTGGATAGAATAAAAGTTTTTCCACTCAGTTTCATCATTCATGGCTTATAGCCAACTCACTGCTACACGCCTCATCAGCTATCAGCTCATGTACGACTTGATTTCATGCAATAACTGTTAAGTATATATTTTTTTAAGTGTGTAATGGGGTGTGTGGAATTATGAGGTTGTTTTGGCCAGGACTTTCACACACGAGATATTGCATGACTAATTTTAAGAGACTTCTTGGTTAAATAAAGCTTAAATAATAATAATAATCTGATACGGGCGGCACGGTGGTGTAGTGGTTAGCGCTGTCGCCTCACAGCAAGAAGGTCCAGGTTCGAGCCCCGTGGCCGGCGAGGGCCTTTCTGTGTGGAGTTTGCATGTTCTCCCCGTGTCCGCGTGGGTTTCCTCCGGGTGCTCCGGTTTCCCCCACAGTCCAAAGACATGCAGGTTAGGTTAACTGGTGACTCTAAATTGACCGTAGGTGTGAATGTGAGTGTGAATGGTTGTCTGTGTCTATGTGTCAGCCCTGTGATGACCTGGCGACTTGTCCAGGGTGTACCCCGCCTTTCACCCGTAGTCAGCTGGGATAGGCTCCAGCTTGCCTGCGACCCTGTAGAACAGGATAAAGCGGCTAGAGATGATGAGATAATCTGATACACTGAGGTACACTGTATCTGTGTCATGCACAAAATATCCATATGTGTATCTGCATTATTCAGATTTAAACCTGAAGATTGGAGGTTTTGTTTGTTTGTTACCTCGCCCGCGATGGAGTAAGTGGGGTGAGGTATTGAAATTAGTGCAGTTTGTTTGTTTGCTTGTTTGTGTGTCTGCCTGTTAACAATTTAGCATCTAGATGGTTGCACCGATTGACTTAAAATTTTTAGAGTAGGTGGGCAATGGTCTGTAGATTACCTGTTTAAATTTTGGGGGTAATCGGGTCAAGGTGAAGGTCAAGGTCACCGGAAAGATAAATTTTTTGGTCAAAATAACATATTTTCCATTATAACTCAAAAATGGTTGCTGATAGACAGATGTTTATTATTATGAGCATATAGGAACTCACAAATGGCCTTTCATTTGGCACCATGATCTTTGACCTTGAATGACTTTGAAAGGTCAAACTCAAAGTCACGGATTTTCAGAGGGCTGTAACCTTGAAAACGGTTGATGGTAGATTATATATTTACCATTATCAACTTATAGGAAGTGCCATATGGGCTTTCATTTGGCACCATGATGTTTGACCTTGAAAGGTCAAACTCAAGGTCATGGATAGGACTATAACCTGACAGTTGATGATTGAAAAATATTACCATTACCAGCATATAAGTACAAGATAAGTGCTGCCGGGCGAGGTTTGTTTGTTTGTTTGTTTGGTTGGTTGGTTGGTTGGTTGGTTGGTTTTGTTTTAATGAACCCTATTATTATGCCCTGGACACGCCAGAAAACTCAAGAGGTAGAAATGCTCACACTGTCTTCATGCTCTGGGAATTCACCTCATTTGTTTGTATCAGCCCACCATATTTTCACATGTATTTCATTCTATTTCTCCAAATATACACAAACTAGTCACCTAATTTAAACCACCATGACTCAGACGTGGCAGTTAAAAACTACTGCATGTTCACATTAATGAGCATGGGCTTTCTTTGTCCCAGCAGCTTGAAAGCAAAAATCTGCTCACATGAAAATAAAAGCCTTTGCTTCAGTCCCAACTCAAGCCTTTAGTCTGAACCAGATGCCTTATGACATTTTTCTGGCAAGCTTCTCGAAAGAAAGGAAAAAAAAATAGCGTACCTGATTTTTGTACTTGCATTCACATCAGTTTTGAACACATCTGTTCAATCGGAATAATATCTTTGTATTCTGTTGCATCCCCCCCCCCCCCCCCCCCGCAGCAACTCTGCTCGCTCCCTCCTCATAAGTGGGAGTGTGAAGATCAGCCACATCCACCTCATTTCTGAAGCACTTACAAATGACACTTTGAAGAAAGTACAGTATCTGCAACATCAGCTACAGATGTTGATCCTTTGTACTTTAAGTCCCACAGCTCATTTCTGGATCCTCACTATATAGGACATATCAAGAAAATAGTTGCGTTTTGAAGCCCCATTGGGTTTCCTTTGTAAAAAGAAGTCAATGACACTCGAGAGGAATGCTCTCTCTACTCCCGTGTGTTGACTTTCTGATGAGAACCATAAGAAATGATTCCCTATCTGTTGTGTCGCAGTTTGTGCCAGCCGTTTTGCATCAGAGCCCCTGTCTCCAGTGTAGGGAAAAATAAATAAATCAGTAAAATGGTACTGAGCAACAGTGTGGCTTTTTTCTTCTCAATGAGTAAAAATGAGTTCGCACTTGAGTGAAAACGGTGAGACCTGCATAGCAAACATTTCTGTGCTTTAAAAGAAGTTTAAAAGGTTGTAATTAAGTTAAGGTTTTAAATCAAGCGGTATATTTAGAACACTGATCATTTCATTAAAATAATGAATGTGCATTTAAAAAGTGCAAATTAACTTTTCAAAGGTACCACAGGCCCTAGGTGTTTTTTTTTTTTTTTTTTAAAGAGATTAGAGCTTTTCGTTGGATGCTTTTGAGAGTTGTTTTCACCAATGGGGCTTTTCACCAGCCTGGGCATATAGAAGGCAAACAGCAGGTCTTTCATGTGTATTACAGCATACAATGTTCTATGTTCCCGCTAACCTTGAAAACACTTGTCATCTCAGCTTGCATTTTTGCTCAGCTAGTAAAAAGAATTGTAATTAAAAGTATCCCGCTGGCCTTTCTTACAGCTGAGCAGAAGCAGGTGAGGAGTCGAATATAAATCAACTTTTTCATGGCTGCTATGATGGTAAATGATTTAGCACTGACACACTCAAGCAGGCTTCAAATGCACTACAGGCTATTTAAAATTCATTATCCTTATCCTGTGCCTTTTTCACAGTTGGTGCGATAATTTATATCGTAAAGTTCTGCGTGGCACTGGAGAACATGGAGATTGGCCTTGATAGAAATCTCCACGGGTCTTCGCGACACGAAACAAAGCCCTCTGCATGAGGCAGAATGGTTTTGCAAGAGAATTACAGTATATTCATTCATTCATTCATTCATTCATTCATTCATTCCTCTTTAGCATTCTTATTCTTTATTTGGATCCCTGTTAGCTGGAGAGCCTGGAGGAAACCCATACAGACACAGGGAGAACATGCGCAGACAGGAGAAGATAAAAATATAAGTTCCGTTATGATTCATCTCATCTCATCTCATTATCTGTAGCCGCTTTATCCTGTTCTACAGGGTCGCAGGCAAGCTGGAGCCTATCCCAGCTGACTACGGGCGAAAGGCGGGGTACACCCTGGACAAGTCGCCAGGTCATCACAGGGCTGACACAGACAACCATTCACACTCACATTCACACCTACGCTCAATTTAGAGTCACCAGTTAACCTAACCTGCATGTCTTTGGACTGTGGGGGAAACCGGAGCACCCGGAGGAAACCCACGCGGACAACATGCAAACTCCACACAGAAAGGCCCTCACCGGCCACGGGGCTCGAACCCGGACCTTCTTGCTGTGAGGCGACAGCGCTAACCACTACACCACTGTGCCGCCTCCGTTATGATTATTAAGATTAATACTACTTTTGTTCTAATTATTTTAATATATAATTAATATGGTTTGTTTATCCAATAGGTATCAGTAAACCCTAGCAGGAAATACAAACAGCCAAAATCTTCCATCAGTATATCTCAGTAATGTCTGCTGGAGTCTTAACCTTAACAGTGGTATGTCAGCACAGGAAGATTTAAGTTCAGTCAAGGAAGAAAAAATATATATGTATAGTTCACCTCTGCACCTTACATTGCAGCAGAGGTATTTCACACTTGTGAAACCTGGACATAAATAAACACAGCCATGGGCTATAGAGCCTCTTTAAAAGTGTGTCCTGAGAAGCCAGAAGACTGTCGGTTTGTTTTATTGTGCATGCTGGTGATCAGACAGAAAGGAAAGGCTAAGACTGTGTCATGTGACTGTCCAGTCATTCAGCGCTGCTTCACGGTTCATTTACATCAGATGGCTTCAATGGGAAAACATATTATGTTGAAGTTAATGAAGTTATAGGTGGCGCAATAATCCATTAGCTATATGGTCAGGCACTCAACTTGATTAAATGGAAATGACGCACCGTTGAGAGACAGGCCAACTGCCAGCATGGGTCCTGGATTGGATAAGTTTGGATTGGATCGGTTCCCCTATAGAAAGTATAATTTCATAATATATAGCATATAGCCATGGAACAAAATTATGAGGGCACTTTTAATGTGATTATAATTATAGCTATAATAATAGAGTACAGCAAAAAGAATTACAGTGCTGTGTTCGAAATACATTTCACACTTCTCATCGTGAAATATTCTGAGCACCTTTCCTGTGTTGTGCATTCAGTCAAAGAGACTTGAGAGCATTTGCTTTTTCAACATATTTTGCACAAGACGGGTTGAGCTGTGCCATGCGTTGTGATCGTTCCGTTGTTTATTCTGAGTTAAAGCGGTTTCAGATGGATTGTGATGATTTACTAGATATCAACTGGCATATTCCGATAATGGTGTGAAAGAAGCATTATCAGAATATGGCAAATGATTTATAACAAATTAAATGTAAAGGGTAAGTATGTTTCTGCATCTCTCTCTCTCTCTCTCTCTCTCTGTGTCTAGCAGGGACACATAATTTCTCATGCATTGCATGGCCATTTCACACACTGTTTCATGGCTTCGTATGCGTCGGTGCTTGCCATTTAGTCTCACAAACCAGACTTCTAGACTTTGCAAGAGAGACTTGTATTAAATCATGCCACTAAGGATGTTGTCACACTTGCATTAGTTTCTGGTACATTTGGTGAAGTGTGAAAGCTGTTTTCAAGAACGCTGGTCGAGGTTTCAGGGTCCAACTGAACATCACGTATCTAGGCATTGAATAATGTGAGTGGTTCAACTTGTCTTGTTACTTCCTGTTTCAAGTTTGACATAGTTACAGTCGACAGAAGAAGACAAACACAAATGGCTTCTTGGTGTGGTGCAACTGCCTGCATGAACAACACTGGGAGGGGGGAAAAAAAAGTCTTGTCAGGCTGCAGAAATAAAAATCTTCCTCTATCTACTTATATGCATCCAAAAGATGAGTGTTGGTACAAAAGGATAATAATAATAATAATAATGTCAAGTGGGGGCTGCATGGTGGTGTAGTGGTTCGTGCCGTCACCTCACAGCAAGAAGGTCCGGGTTTGAGCCCCGTGGTTGGCGAAGGTCTTTCTGTGTGGAGTTTACATGTTCTCCCCATGTCCACGTGGGTTTCCTCCGGGTGCTCCGGTTTCCCCCACAGTCCAAAGACATGCAGGTTAGGTTAACTGGTGACTCTAAATTGAGCGTAGGTGTGAATGTGAATGGTTGTCTGTGTCTATGTGTCAGCCCTGTGATGACCTGGCGACTTGTCCAGGGTGTACCCCGCCTTTCGCCTGTAGTCAGCTGGGATAGGCTCCAGCTTGCCTGCGACCCTGTTCTCATCTCATTATCTCTAGCCGCTTTATCCTTCTACAGGGTCGCAGGCAAGCTGGAGCCTATCCCAGCTGACTACGGGCGAAAGGCGGGGTACACCCTGGACAAGTCACCAGGTCATCACAGGGCTGACACATAGACACAGACAACCATTCACACTCATATTCACACCTACGGTCAATTTAGAGTCACCAGTTAACCTAACCTGCATGTCTTTGGACTGTGGGGGAAACCGGAGCACCCGGAGGAAACCCACGCGGACACGGGGAGAACATGCAAACTCCACACAGAAAGGCCCTCGCTGGCCCCGGGGCTCGAACCCAGGACCTTCTTGCTGTGAGGCAACAGCGCTAACCACTGCACCACCGTGCCCTGCGACCCTGTTGAACAGGATAAAGCGGCAACAGATAATGAGATGAGATGAGATGTCAAGTGGAGTTGTCCTCTGTGAACGCATAGGAAATGATGATGATCCCTCCCCCAGACAAGCCCTGAATCCATCATGGGTGCAGACTTGAGTATCCACACCAAGTTTGAAAATGTTGCCAAGAAAAGCCTACGTTCAGTCGTTGTTTTGTCCGATTGCAAATCTACTTGCACGTAATGCTATGAAATAATAAATATGTGCCATAAAATAAAGATCTATTACAAGTATTAGATCTATATTTATTCAACATGTTCTGAAGTTACTTGACTGGGAACTTACCTGTTCATCAGCTCCCCTTCAGGTGCTGGTCCCCGGAGGTACCTGCGGATCATGCCGTCAATGGAGGCCATTTCCAGGGACGGTTCGTGAAGGACATACTCGTGCAGATTTGGGGTGGACATAAAGCAGCCGTCAAAGTGGTCTGCAATGAGTTCATATCCTTGACAATATTAGGACTCCGTGTCAGTTCTCATGACAGAGCACTGCCCGCATTGACACCATGGAGTGGTAGCCATTTTGGATCTACCATCATGCACATATCTTGCGGCAGTTTCCTCCTCCGACTCACAAGAATGTGATGACTCATTCACTACGTTTACATGCACATAGAGAGAATCGAATTTCTGCCGTTGCTCGACTGAAATCGAAGTTCAAAATGCCATGTATACACCTTAATTCGGCTGAAATTGAACCGAACTTGATTTCTCGGAATCGAGCTACACGACCTAGTTTATGCGATTTCTGCCGAGCTACTTTGTGCATGTATACCCTATCGAGCTAGTTGTCGAGCTACTTCCGGAAGTGACGAGTGACGAGACCACAAGCGGGAAACACAACAGCCTCGGTCGGCATGACAACAGTAGTAGCGAGCAGCAGAAGAGGTCAGGAGGAACAAACGAAGAAGAGAAAATGGCGATGTAGAGCTCTCTGAAGTGTGGGTGGAGCACAGAGGACGGCAGGACAAAGCTTCTGGTACTAATAGGCTTTTTATTGTCAGACTTTTCAGTTTAACAGCCTACTTTTATTCTTGAGAGAAAAACACACGCGCGCGCTGTGTTCTAGTCCCGGGATGAGCTGTCCCCTCTGCTCTCCCTCTGCCTCCTTAAATAGGGCGCGGTTACTGGGAAGACACACAAACACAGGTTAATTACCGTCAGGTGAAGTGATTCTGCCACTCACCTTCCCTGGCTCCGCCCTCCTGTCACAGACCGGAGCTTGACCACGCCCCCACTGCTACAGGCAAGCAGAAACGTGCACTTCTGGAGCAGTGAGGAGACAGAGTTCATGCTCATTCAGCTTAAGGAGTTGAATATATTAAAATTCATGAATGGGAGAAAAACGCGCAATGGAGAACACGGAACTGATAACTTTGTTTACACTCTTGAATAGCTCTTCTTCATGACGACAACCGGAAGTGTACCAACACGATGGGGTGTGTAGCGCCACCTGTGGCTCGGGTGCACAATGCACCTCACACAATAGCCCGATTTCATTGTGTGCATGTAGGATTGGATTTCTCTGGCACCCTGCTGGGACCTTCAGCTCGATTACCGACAGCAGCTCGATTTGGATGTGCATGTAGTGTCCTCACAAGCTTCGTCCCTATCTGGCTTGAATAGATAACCATTAATACCCATTTCAACAAAGTTGCTAGCCATATTTTGCTTCTTTAACACCTCCTTTCACCTCGAATCTCAACTCACAGAACACTGCTTGTTTACTCGCACCCAAGAACCCGGAATCAACGACTGTACATCACTTCCGGCCAGCAACGGCTGCTCCCCATTGGTTCTGCCCTCGCGGGTAATTCACGGAATAAAATTGTCCACAAAAGTGCTTTTACAGTGTTTTTTTTGACCGAATGTGTGCGTCTTTTGTCTAGAAGTAATACATAAAGCACAATTAATGTTGTAAGCATGACCAGTACTGGTACACTTTAAGTTTGCTTTCCTGTTGGTGCATGAACATGTGTGTATATATAAAGGTTCTAATTCACTGTTTTTTTTTTCTTTATTTGCATTCATTAAAAGACCCTTAAAGCATCTAAAACCATCTTAAAGTAATGATGGATGTCGTTTCTCTTTACTTAGTTGAGCGCTTCTTGACATAATATGGATTACTACAGTTGGAGAATAGGCTATTTACTGTAGTTATTATTTACCATTTATTGTTTGATCTCAGATGCATTAAGAAGGCAAGAAATTGCACTAATTAACTTTTGACGAGACACCCCTGTTAACTGAGAAGCGTTCCAGGTGACTACCTCATGAAGCTGGTTAATATAATGCCAATAGTGTGCAAAGCGTCATCAAGGTAAATGGTGGCTACTTTGAAGATTTTAAACATACAGTAAAACATATTTTGTTTTTGTGTTTACCACACAATTCTATCAATGTTCCATATGTTATTTCGTAGTTTTGATGACTTCAGTATTGTTCTACAATGTAGAAATGAGTCAAAATACAGAAAAACCTATGAATGAGTCAGTGTGTCCAAACTTTTGACTTGTACTGTATAGATGACTTGCAATCATGTGATCAAAACGTGCTATGTCATGAGCGTCCGCCATGATGGTGGATATACAAAGCAACTTGGATGACAGCCGCTGAAAGCGTGTCTGTAAACAGTGCTGAATTTTCTCAGTATTACCATGATTTGAACACTCAAGTGAAGATTTGATACAAAGAGAAGATAGATATGTGTGGTTTTGATCCATATTATTAAAAAGTCAGGGGCGGCATGGTGGTGTAGTGGTTAGTGCTGTCGCCTCACAGCAAGAAGGTCCGGGTTCGAGCCCCATGGCCGGCGAGGGCCTTTCTGTGTGTAGTTTGCATGTTCTCCCCGTGTCCGCGTGGGTTTCCTCTGGGTGCTCCGGTTTCCCCCACAGTCCAAAGACATGCAGGTTAGGTTAACTGGTGACTCTAAATTGACCGTAGGTGTGAATGTGAGTGTGAATGGTTGTCTGTGTCTATGTGTCAGCCCTGTGATGACCTGGCGACTTGTCCAGGGTGTACCCCGCCTTTCGCCCGTAGTCAGCTGGGATAGGCTCCAGCTTGCCTGCGACCCTGTAGAAGGATAAAGCGGCTAGAGATAATGAGATGAGATGAGATTAAAAAGTCAGACTTTCCTGAAGATAAGACGCTTCTACTGAACATCGAGTACCCAGATATCGCATTCTATCTGGTTTGGCTGCCGAAGAATCAAATCCAACCTTGAACGAAGCATAGCCCATTTTCTGAGTAGGTGCCCAGTCTAGATTGTTTCTATCATATAATTCTGCTGGCACTCCTAGAAGCGAAATGGTAATACACGTGTTAAAATTATAACAACGACTGAGTGAACCATGACAAGAGAACGCTCATTTTATAGCAAAATTATAGCAACACGAAATAAAATTCTTCCATGATGATATCGAGAAAGCTTTTGAATCTCACCTGAGATAAAATGATTACTGCAAACATGAGCTGTTTTGGTGTTAGCCTCTGTTAGATCAGCCCTGCCGATGTTGTTCAGCCGGGCTCGTCTCCTCTCCGTACTAAGCCTCGGAGTTTCCTCGCCTCATTTCTGAATCACAGACAGAATTCTAAAAAATCAGAACATGCCACAGTCATGAGTACTGCTGTGCCCACAACCATATACAGCACAAAGATCTGGCAGAGCTAAAAGAACGCTTCAAGCAGTAGAAAAACAAAGAGAGTCGCGCACACGTGACTGTGTTTTGTATGGACTGTCGCTTGACCCGCGTTTGTATATCCACCAACATGGCCAACATCTGGGTTTTTATTTTGCTTTGAAGTCACTTGCAAGTCAAGGATACAAGATTGCAAAATTGTGGCCAGAAATGTTTACAAAAGATATCAGATGCTCTGTGGCCCATGAGAGAAGTATCTGCGACTAAGGGCATTTCCTATTTGTCTGTGTTGAATCGAAGATTGAATGCAACTTGTACAGCCAGCGGCAACACCTTTTAAAACGTGCTGTAGTGTCATGGCAGATTCCCACCATTCCCTTCTGTAATTCTCTTCAGTACTGGGATTTTGCTCAACTCTTGGCGATCCCTGTGTATTAGTCTGATGTCTGATTTCATGCTGCTGGTTTTGTGTCTAGCACTCTGTCCCAATACCCAGCAGAGGACCAATGTTTCCATTTGGTGCTCTTTGTTATGAGCAATGGGGGGTATAGGCTGGGAAATTGCCCAGCATCAAATTTCTCTCCCTTCCTGTTCCTCGTCTATGTTGTTAATTGTCATGCAAATTCAGTCCTGCTTGGTAATAAAACATTGGGTTTACATTTGTTTTTGAAAAGTATTTATGGTGTGAACTCTTTAATGGATGGAATGCTGTGCCAGATATGATATGTATTTAAAATATTGTTTTAATTACTCATCTGTGAATTATGTTCATGAGTGACAGGAAATTTGTCTTCCTCCTAAGTGCATTAGCTCTAATTGAAGTTTTGTACATTGTAATTCAGTTACTTTCACCATAAAGCATCTCTAAATGTGGCGAGCAACATGAATTTCTCTGCGAGGATTAGGCATGACATCCAGCACTGGAGCAAACTGTAATTTATTATCTGTAAATAAACCTCAGGGAACTTATGGCTGTTGTTAATGGGTCTCATTATAACTTTCTTTCTTTCTTTCTTTCTTTCTTTCTTTCTTTCTTTCTTTCTTTCTTTCAGCAAATAGATTGAAGCTGTTTCTATGCTGTTTGATTTGATTCACTTGCCTGGAAGTATTATTTATTTCCTGGCTGGCACATTCACCTAATGTTTAGTTCTTATTTATTTATTTTTTTGTATTTTTGCAATCTTTATTCATGAGTCCTCTATTCAAGTCTCACTCGTTTGACTGTTGCGATGATCTGCACTCAAACCTCTACATTTTTGCATGGTTTAGCCCAAAAGCCAAAACAAGATTTCCAATGTAATTCTGACTCTCATAAAAAGTTATTTCTTAAATGAACCCTGGATCAAGTAATTAAGATCTGTAGGATGCTAATCACTTGCTTAGGTGTGAAACATGGTGTACAAGAATGCTGATAAAAAAAAAGCAATAGCACATTGATTTCTCATATTAACGGTCAAAAATTGTCAAGACTGGAGCTCTAGCAATTTTGTCATTAAGTATCAGATTCCACCACGTTTTCTTTTCTGAACATATTCCCTGTGTCCAAAATCACTCACTACTCGCTATATATGGACTATATAGTGAGTTCGCCATTTTGCAGTGCTGTCCGAATGTATAGTGAGAATTATTACACCCTATAGAGTGGACTCATAGTATCCTACAGTGCACCGTGAAAAGTAGTGTACAACCAATGGTCACTAACCAAGCAATATATACCATCATGCATTGCGGTTGCGCTGAAAAAAAAAAAGTGTGTTGGGGTGAATGGATGGAGGAAGAAACACATTATAAATGGACATTCAAGTACAATTAAAAATAGGAAAAAAACAGAAAATAAGCTAAAATTGAATAAGATAAATAAAATACAGTAAATGTTAGAATGCAGAGTGAGAAAAAGCATCAAATTTGATTTAATAAAAGGTAGTGGGAAAGAAGAAAGGATTCAGCCTTGATTTAAAAGAACTGAAAGATGCAGCAGACACAAAGTACTTTGTATTGATTAATGTGGGAAATACGATCAGTATAATATGGATTTATCACAAAAATACATGCAGGTATTTATTATTTTGAAAACCCACCAGCCGACTGATCTGGCACATTTTAATTGTGCAACAGTAATGATGTCAAAGTAGTGTCCAAAAGTGTGTATGTACAGTATGTATGTATGTATGTATGTATGTATGTATTTATTTATTTATTTATTTATTTTTACCAATGATCTCTCTATATAGTCCTCTGTATAGAATTCCCTAGATAGTGATAGGGAGTAGTGAATGAGAGCGATTTTGGACACAGCTTGAGATGGGTTGGAGTGAAGGGGCATTGGGCAGTGTCTATAAAATGACTGACAGGAAGCCCATGCAAACACAACCAAGTGTTCCTTCCCAGGCCATGTTTTTCTAAACATTTTCTCAAAAACAATACATTTGTGCTGATGCAAATTATTTAAGCAATTAGTTGAATTCTGGGTAGCATGGTGGTGTAGTGGTTAGCACTGTCGCTTCACAGCAAGTAGGTTCTGGGTTCGAGCCCAGTGGCTGACGGGGGGGCCTTTCTGTGTGGAGTTTGCATGCCCGTATCTGTGTGGGTTTCCTCCAGGTTTCCCCCACAGTCCAAAGACATGCAGGTTAGGCTAATTGGTGGCTCTAAATTGACTGTAGGTGTGAATGCGAGTGTGAATGGTTGTTTGTCTCTATGTGTCAGCCCTGCGATGATCTGGTGACTTGTCCAGGGTGTACCCTGCCTCTCGCCCATAGTCAGCTGGGATAGGCTCCAGCTTGCCTGCGACCCTGTACAGGATAAGCAGTTACAGATAATGGATGATTGGGTAGTTGAATTCTGTTCTACATTTGTTACAGGTTGTTTAATTGACTATGGGGATGAGCATGTTTGTTTTGTTTTTTGCCACTCCATCATGGAACAAGTGTGCCATTTGATGATATGGGATAAGAAATGCTCAGCTAGACTACTTACCAAATGATAGCCAGCCTGGGAGCTGTCTGAGCGCTGCAAATGTTGGTCATTGTGTTGTTGCTTTGATACAAACTAAATTACTCATAGATTACTCATGAAGATACGGTATTGTGATGCATTGTTGCCGTGGCAATGATCATAGGTGTGCATTACATCATTAAATTAGATCACACTCATTAAAAAAATTACAATATAGAAGATCACAATAATATTGTTTATCTTAACCTGGAAATGAGACATGGGGGAAGCCATGGCTTAATGATTAGAGAAACAGCTTTGGGATTAAAAGGTTGCTGGTTTGATTCCCTGGACCAGCAGGACTGGCTGAAGTGCCCTTGAGCAAGGTGCCTAACCCCCAACTGCTCTGGCAAGTGTGGTGGTGTACCTTGTGTCTGATTCACCAAAGAAAAACTGATGATGCGATCAGGGGCACCGCCAGAAATTTTGGGCCCCATGAAAGATTAGAATTTTGGGCCCCCCAACTTTGCCCACCCTCATCACAATTGCATTATTGTCATTATTTGACTTTTGATAGCCCATGGACCTTGAGTTTGTGACTTTGTTATTACATTTTATGTATTAACCTACCAGGGACTAGATGAAAACTGGTCAGTGACTAATTCTGGTGCATTTACAATCACAAATGAAAATTCAAGATTTTGCCACATGCCTTCTTGTGCTAGGACAATTGGTAGTGAAATGTGTGATGTGACTGCTAATAAATCATAGAAAAAGTTTTCTACCCAGCATCAAAATACCTATGGAAATCCCATGGATTGTTATGTGTTAGGTAGAAAGCTGTGTGTACTGTTCTGCAAAAAGGGAATATGTTCAATTTGAAACCAATGGTTTAGAACGTGTGAACATTCCACACACGTAACCATGTCAAACACTTGACTGGTGTCCGTTATTAGCAACACTTTAATCTAGCAAACTGTATATGGCGCTCGCTCATTAAAAACTTCAATCCTAAAGCATTTATGGGTTGTATTGCTGCTTACCTCCTTCTTCAAAGGGGGGTTCAGTGGTTTGGTAGGGCGGAGGTCCCCCGGAGGCTGAGTCTGTGCTTATTTAGGGCACCCCATTAGTTATGAAACTGGTTATTAACACTAGTTATTAGCACCAGCATAACGTAATATTTCATCTTGTTTATCACACAAGTTAGTTCAGTTATTAAAATTGAAAAAATGTCACTGTACAAACTGTAAAAGTGTTCTCTTGATAGGCTAATCCAACCACGTTCATACTGTTCATTTACCATTCGCTAATATTTTGAACACACACGTGAGCGATAGCTACCTTTCTTTGGGAAAAACTGAGTGACCAGTTGCCTGCCTCTCCGGTCCCTCTCAGCTTTCAGCTGCCTTTCTTTACGTTTTTGACAGCCACTCTTCATATTTAGCGATCATAGACTGTACGCACTCCACTGCTGGCTGGCTGGCTGCTGCACCGCGACACAGCAGCAAGTAGTGTTGCACTGATCAGCACACAGATTTAACACATCGCGCTTCTACCAGAACTGGACCATACCATTTCGCAAAAGGGGGAGGGTTAAATGACAATATGTTGAAGAACTCAAGAAATAGACAACCTTGTTCAATTAGCTCATTTTACCAGATGGAATATTGCATTGTTGTTATTTCAAAAGTCTTATTAAAATCATTAAAAGCATATTATCAGCCCCTTAAAGGGCCCCATGGCAGTGCTGGGCCCCTAGAATTGTTCTAACCTTTCCCCCCCTGGCGGCGCCCATGGATGCGATTATCAGTTTGGGCAGGAACCTGGCCATTAAAAAAAAAAAAAAGAGAGAGAGAGCTCATCCTGCTTGGGTATGGTGCTTTCACCCTGTCTGGTTCTAATTGGTAGTGGAAAACTAACATCTGTGTTCAGCAAAACAAGTCATTAGCACATGCCATGATGGCTGGTTGAATGAATCATATCATCCTACAATGGTATTATGAGTTTAGTTTTGCTGATTTTGAAAAATAGCCTTCAGACCACTATAGATTGATATACAGTAGATTGCAAGGTTTTGACCTTCACTAAGGTTGAAGCAAATATAACATTCAGCTTCAGACCTGTTATACCTTTAAGCAATAATTTGTTCTTCTGTTCAGTGGCACCTCCACAGCATGTTTATCGCAATAAGTCATTAAAAAACAGATACCATCTTAAAAACCATCAGATATACATTTACAGTGCTGTGAAAAGTATTTGCGCCCTTCCTGATTTCTTCCATTTTTGCTTATTTGTCACACTTAAATGTTTCATGTCATCAAACTAATTTTAATGTCAGACAAAGTAAACACAAAATGCAGTTTTCAAATGATGATTTCCTTTATTGATGGAAAAAAAGTTACCCAACCCTACCTGGCCCTATTTGAAAAAAATTATTACCCCCTCAACCAATCAAACAATTAACCAAATTTAATTGATAATTGGGTTCAATTTCATTAGCCACACCCAGGCAAGATTACTGCCAGACCTGTTCAATCTAAATATCACATAAATAGAACCAGGCTGGCAATGTGAAGTAGGCTAATAGGTCTTAAAAAGATGCCATGAAGTAAAGACTTACAAGAACAGCTGCGCAACAAAACAATTAAAATCTATCAGTCTGGAAAGGGTTACAAAGCTATTTCCAAGGCTCTGGGACTCCAGTGAACCACAGTGAGAGCCATTATCTACAAATGGAAAAAACTTGGAAAAGTGGCAAACCCTCCCAGGAGTGGCTGGCCTTCCAAAATTCAACCAAGAGCGCTTCGACAACTGATCCAGGAGGTCACAAAAGAACCCCGACGAACATCTAAAGAACTGCAGGCCTCACTTGCCTCAGTTGAGGTCAGTGTTCATGCCTCTACAATAAGGAAGCCACTGGGCAAAAATGTCATCCATGTGAGAGAGTTACAAGGCGTAAACCACTGCTGACCAAAAGAACACAAAGGCTCGTCTCACATTTGCCAAAAAAAAAAAAAACATCTTGATGACCCCCAAGACTTTTGGGATAATATTCTTTGGACTGATGAGTCAAAAATGGAATTTTTTAGAAGACATGGGTCCCAGGACATCTGGCATAGAGCTAACACAGCATTCCAAAATAAGAACATCATATGAACAGCCAAACATGGTGGTGGTAGTGTGATGGTCTGGGGCTGCTTTTTGGCAAATCTGCTTTTTGACAAATGTGAGACGAGACACAAAGGTTTGTCTCACATTTGCCAAAAAAAAAAAAACATCTTGATGACCCCCAAGACTTTTGGGATAATATTCTTTGGACCGATGAGTCAAAAATGGAACTTTTTAGAAGACATGGGTCCCAGGACATCTGGCATAGGGCTAACACAGCATTCCAAAATAAGAACATAATATGAACAGCCAAACATGGTGGTGGTAGTGTGATGGTCTGGGGCTGCTTTTTGGCAAATCTGCTTTTTGCCAAATGTGAGACGAGACACAAAGGTTTGTCTCACAATTTCCAAAAAAATTAAAAATCTTGATGACCCCCAAGACTTTTGGGATAATATTCTGTGGACTGATGAGTCAAAAATAGAACTTTTTAGAAGACATTGGTCCCAGTATATCTGACATAAGGCTAATGCAGCATTCCAAAATAAGAACATCATACGAACAGCCAAACATGGTGGTGGTAGTGTGATGGTCTGGGGCTGATTTTCTGCTTCAGGACCTGGACAACTTGCCTTAATTGATGGAACCGTGAATTCTGCTCTCTACCAGAAAATCCTGAAGGAGAATGTCCGCCCATCAGTTTGTGATCTAAAGCTCAAGCACAGCTGGGTTATGCAGCAGGACAATGATCCAAAGCACACAAGCAAGTCCACCTCTGAATGGCTCAAAAGAAATAAAATTAAGGTTTTGGAGTGGCCTAGTCAAAGTCCTGACTTGAATCCAATTGAGATGCTGTGGCAAGACCTTAAACGGGCAGTTCATGCTCGAAAACCCTCCAATGTGGCTGAATTGAAACAATTCTGCAAAGAAGAGTGGGCAAAAATTCCTCCACAGCGATGTAAAAGACTCATTACAAGTTATCACAAACGTTGAATTGCAGCTGTTGCCGCCAAGGGTGACCCAACCAGTTATTAGGTTTGAGGGGGCAAGTAGATTTTCACATGGGTAATACAGGTTTTGATTAACGGTTTACTTTTAATAAATGGAGTGATCACTTAAAAGCTGCATTTTGTGTTGACTTACATCGTCTTTGTCTTATATTAGACTTAGTTGGATGACCTAAAACATTTAAATGTGACAAATGAGCAAAAATGGAAGAAATCACAGCACTGTATCATGACAGTTTTGACTTCTACAGTTGCTGGATCTGTGTCATGTAACTTCTTATCATAAAAGCACTACATCAGGATATTCAAAGAGGCATTGAAATGAGTGGGTTGAGCATTAAAGTATAACCTCACCATATCCATATCCATGTACACAAAGCCTCACCTCCTATAATCTACAGAGTTCCTCCATATTCATTCACGAGCTAGATAGCTACTGGGCCAGGTTTGGGAGCTAACGATAAGCACATGAAATAGTGTCGCCCCAAATAACTTGATTTGTTGGTGCTTGGAATGCAAGTTTGGAGTTTACAGTTGATCAGTAATCCAGTCGTGTCTTCTGTATGCTGTAAAATTCATATTCCTAGGCCTGGGGAGGAAAAATTTTTTTTAACTTTTGGCCATCATATTTTCATCAAATAGCTAAATTCCTTGTGTTGTTGGACCTCCTGGGCTGCCTCTTACCTCTGGCTTGGGACAACTACCCCAGTTTTTCCCCTGTGACAACAGGTGTAACATGTAGTGAGAAACAGTAAAGCTTTTACTGGGGCAAATCTCATCTCATCTCATTATCTCTAGCCGCTTTATCCTTCTACAGGGTCGCAGGCAAGCTGGAGCCTATCCCAGCTGACTACGGGCGAAAGGCGGGGTACACCCTGGACAAGTCGCCAGGTCATCACAGGGCTGACACATAGACAACCATTCACACTCACACCTACGGTCAATTTAGAGTCACTAGTTAACCTAACCTGCATGTCTTTGGACTGTGGGGGAAACCGGAGCACCCGGAGGAAACCCAAGCGGACAACATGCAAACTCCACACGGAAAGGCCCTCGCCGGCCACGGGGCTCGAACCCGGACCTTCTTGCTGTGATGCGACAGCGCTAACCACTACACCACCGTGCCGCCCCTGGGGCAAATCCAAGAATCAAAATCAGAGTCTGTGGCAAAGGTGAAAAAACAGGCAAAGTGAAATAAGGATGGTCCATAATCAAAAATGGAGGAAGAACACTCGGGTAAAAACCAGGAAATAACAGAATGAGGAAACACTTTGATATACAGGAAAACAATGCTATGAATTTATGACAATAATTCAGCAACGTTGCAGTGCCATTGTACCGAATATTAGCCTGAAGTAAGAATGCAATAGTTCCATAAACAAGAAGTAAATATTCAGTAAGTATAGTAATGATTTCATAAAAATGAACCACTGATAGAATAGGATTTTTATCTTGCGAAAACAAACAAGCAAAGTTATATAAATAGCATCATGTAGCAGGGCTGTTGTATTAAATATCAGCACTCTTGGGACACCAATTGTCCAATCAGTGGACAGGAACAAGCTATTATTAGGCATATCAGATGCTCGCTGGCCGTGCTGTGAAAATTCTGCAGGCAGACGCTCATCAAAATTTCCAAATCTATCATTGCTCAACTCTTGAATAATTTCTATCATTAAAAAGCTTATAATCTCTGCTATCCAAAGAAATGTATCTGGTTAAGATCTGCTCAATACTTTGGGAGTAACAGCAGGTTGAAGTTGGAACAACAGAGTTCACGCTCTGCTCGCATGACGTCGGGAAACTGCTGGTACCTTTCTTTCTGAGTCATGGGAAAGCGTTCAGGCTCTCACGCTTCTGATCAGTTTCCAACTGGATTACTCATGAATATCAATCAGATAACTTTTATATGGATGTTCTCTTGCTCTGTTTCTGATGAAAGATTCAGCAAAAATTTCCGTCAGCTAGTTTTGATGTTATGATTCACGGGAGACTTTAAAGTGGGTTTTCGTAGCTTTACCTACTTATTTTTTTTTTTCAAATCAAAGTGATTCATGTAAATAAATAAATAACTATTTTAGAATATAACTGGAGTTGTTTTTATGAAAAATATTGAGGTCTTAGTGGTCAGAATGAGATTTTTAAAAACTGGAAGTCAGAAATGCGAGCATCAATTTCAATTCAGTTACCTGGAATTGTTTACTGGATGTGGATCACACAGCTTTTTTGAGGTTCGCCTTAAACTGTGAATATCATTTATATTCTTCCATATAAACACTAGCAGGCCCTACTTAGAAATACAAAGGCCAACACAGCACAAAGAGGGCATTAGAAATATTATTTTATTACTTTTTTATTTTGATAGAGAACAGTAGATGTGAATGATATTCAATGCTTATTTATGCAGATTTTATAATTAACATTGATTTCTCCTTCTTTGTGATGTATAAATGAGAGTTAAGATCAGCTTTATATTGCACAAATAAAACCATTTGAAATTTAAAGAAATTCTTTAGAAAGAATTGTATTGAAGAAAAGTGTACCAATGTAACAGTTTTTACCAAATCAGCATCATGAATACTAATTCAATACTAATTTGCAGAATTGTTTTTTTTTTTACTAATTTTTCAAACATTGTATTCAGTATACAACCATCTATGTGCCTGAGAATTTCCATGTAAATATATTGAAAAACAGAACAGTTATGAAGAAAAAAACATTTGAACTCATTGGTTAATGAGGCCCATTTTGGACCATGTGATCCCACATACAGAATATTATGGCATATTTCTAAAAATTAAGCCTTTTTTTCAATATTTTATTTGTAATACCTCAAGAATGGATAAACATATTTTAATCCTGTAAAAAGTATGTTGTTCTGCATTAAATTCTGAATTCAGTGAGAGCCGTTTCAAGCAATTTGGATTGAATTTGAATTTTCACCTAATATGCCGACTATTATATTGTACAGTGGTGCTTGAAAGCTTGTGAACCCTTTAGAATTTTCTATATTTTTGCATGAATATGATCTAAAACATCATCAGATGTTCACACAAGTCCTAAAAGTGGATAAAGAGAACCCAGTTAAACAAATGAGACAAAAATATTATACTTGGTCATTTATTTCTTGAGGAAAATGATCCAATATTACATATCTGTGAGTGGCAAAAGTATGTGAACCTCTAGGATTAGCAGTTAATTTGAAGGTGAAATTGGAGTCAGGTGTTTTCAATCAATGGGATGACAATCAGGTGTGAGTGGGCACCTGTTTTATTTAAAGAACAGGGATCTATCAAAGTCTGATCTTCACAACACATGTTTGTGGAAGTGTATCATGGCACGAACAAAGGAGATTTCTGAGGACCTCAGAAAAAGCGTTATTGAAGCTCATCAGGCTGGAAAAGGTTACAAAACCATCTCTAAAGAGTTTGGACTCCACCAATCCACAGTCAGACAGATTGTGTACAGATGGAGGAAATTCAAGACCATTGTTACTCTCCCCAGGAGTGGTCGACCAACAAAGATCACTCCAAGAACAAGGCACGTAATAGTCGGCGAGGTCACAAAGGACCCGAGAGTAAATTCTAAGCAACTGAAGGCCTCTCTCACATTGGCTAATGTTCATGAGTCCATCATCAGGAGAACATTGAACAACAATGGTGTGCATGGCAGGGTTACAAGGAGAAAGCCACTGCTCTCCAAAAATAACATTGCTGCTTGTTTGCAGTTTGCTAAAGATCATGTGGACAAGCCAGGAGGCTATTGGAAAAATGTTTTGTGGATAGATGAGACCAAAATAGAACTTTTTGGTTTAAATGAGAAGTGTTATGTTTGGAGAAAGGAAAACACTGCATTCCAGCATAAGAACCTTATCCCATCTGTGAAACATGGTGGCGGGAATATCATGGTTTTGGCCTGTTTTGCTGCATCTGGGCCAGGACAGTTTGCCATCATTGATGGAACAATGAATTCTGAATTATACCAGCAAATTCTAAAGGAAAACATCAGGACATCTGTCCATGAACTGAATCTCAAAAGAAGGTGGGTCATGCAGCAAGACAACAACCCTAAGCACACAAGTTGTTCTACCAAAGAATGGTTAAAGAATAAAGTTAATGTTTTGGAATGGCCAAGTCAAAGTCCTGACCTTAATCCAATCGAAATGTTGTGGAAAGACCTAAAGCAAGCAGTTCATGTGAGGAAACCCACCAACATCCCAGAGTTGAAGCTGTCCTGTACGGAGGAATGGGCTAAAATTCCTCCAAGCCGGTGTGCAGGACTGATCAACAGTTACTGGAAACGTTTAGTTGCAGTTATTGCTGCACAAGGGGGTCACACCAGATACTGAAAGCAAAGGTTCACATACTTTTGCCACTCACAGATATGTAATATTGGATCATTTTCCTCAATAAATAAATGACCAAGTATAATATTTTTGTCTCATTTGTTTAACTGGGTTTTCTGTATGTACCTTTAGGACTTGTGTGAAAATCTGATGATGGTTTAGGTCATATTTATGCAGAAATATACAACCCTGATTCCAAAAAAGTTGGGACAAAGTACAAATTGTAAATAAAAATGGAATGCAATGATGTGGAAGTTTCAAAATTCCATATTTTATTCAGAATAGAACATAGATGACATATCAAATGTTTAAACTGAGAAAATGTATCATTTAAAGAGAAAAATTAGATGATTTTAAATTTCATGACAACAACACATGTCCCAAAAGTTGGGACAAGGCCATGTTTACCACTGTGAGACATCCACTTTTCTCTTCACAACAGTCTGTAAACGTCTGGGGACTGAGGAGACAAGTTGCTCAAGTTTCGGGATAGGAATGTTAACCCATCCTTGTCTAATGTAGGATTCTAGTTACTCTACTGTCTTAGTCTTTTTTGTCGTATCTTCCGTTTTATGATGCGCCAAATGTTTTCTGTGGGTGAAAGATCTGGACTGCAGGCTGGCCAGTTCAGTACCTGGACCCTTCTTCTATGCAGCCATGATGCTGTAATTGATGCAGTATGTGGTTTGGCATTGTCATGTTGGAAAATGCAAGGTCTTCCCTGAAAGAGACGTCGTCTGGATGGGAGCATATTTTGCTCTAGAACCTGGATATACCTTTCAGCATCGATGGTGTCTTTCCAGATGTGTAAGCTGCCTACACCACATGCACTAATGCAACCCCATACCATCAGAGATGCAGGCTTCTGAACTGAGCTCTGATAACAACTTGGGTCGTCCTTCTCCTCTTTAGTCCGAATGACACGGCGTCCCTGATTTCCATAAAGAACTTCAAATTTTGATTCGTCTGACCACAGAACAGTTTTCCACTTTGCCACAGTCCATTTTAAATGAGCCTTGGCCCAGAGAAGACGTCTGCGCTTCTGGATCATGTTTCGATACGGCTTCTCCTTTGAACTATAGAGTTTTAGCTGGCAATGGCGGATGGCACGGTGAATTGTGTTCACAGATAATGTTCTCTGGAAATATTCCTGAGCCCATTTTGTGATTTCCAATACAGAAGCATGCCTGTATGTGATGCAGTGCCATCTAAGGTCCCAAAGATCACGGGCACCCAGCATGGTTTTCCGGCCTTGACCCTTACACACAGATTCTTCTAGATTCTCTGAATCTTTTGATGATATTATGCACTGTAGATGATGATATGTTCAAACTCTTTGCAATTTTACACTGTCGAACTCCTTTCTGATATTGCTCCACTATTTGTCGGCACAGAATTAGGGGGATTGGTGATCCTCTTCCCATCTTTACTTCTGAGAGCCGCTGCCACTCCAAGATGCTCTTTTTATACCCAGTCATGTTAATGGCCTATTGCCAGTTGTCCTAATGAGTTGCAATTTGGTCCTCCAGCTGTTCCTTTTTTGTACCTTTAACTTTTCCAGCCTCTTATTGCCCCTGTCCCAACTTTTTTGAGATGTGTTGCTGTCATGAAATTTCAAATGAGCCAATATTTGGCATGAAATTTCAAAATGTCTCACTTTCGACATTTGATATGTTGTCTATGTTCTATTGTGAATACAATATCAGTTTTTGAGATTTGTAATTTATTGCATTCCGTTTTTATTTACAATTTGTACTTTGTCCCAACTTTTTTGGAATCGGCATTGTAGAAAATTCTAAAGGGTTCACAAATTTTCAAGCACCACTGTACAGTAAAACTTCTCAAAGAACAGTGACACAATACGGTGTGCATAGGCAAATTAATCAAGGGCTAACACAGAACAGGTGGACACAACCGGGTAACAAACAAATGACAACACAGCGGCATAGACAGCACTGAAACAGAAACAAAGGCACATGTCCTCATGAACAAAAGCACAAAGAGAATAAGAAAATGCATTACCTGAAAGCAGGACAAATCACGATGGGAACTGCAGTGTGTACTGAGAGAGGGAATTTGTGACAGCAGGGCTAAGGAGCCAATCTCGCTAATCAGTTTACATAGTCATGACAGCTATAAACATATGAAATAACGATATGATAAATTTACAAACACTTCCTGATGCATTGTGATTGCCAGTTTATCATACTAACATCGACATTTAGCTATCTGGGAGGAATATAGCTAATTTAGTGTCCATTCCTTATCACAGTCAGCAGATTTCCTCATCTTTGAAAAAGAGCTTGTTTTATTATTTTTGGTGTCATTATACTTTTTTTGTAGTAGATTGCAGTGTCAGCACCAGATTCTGCCATGTTTGTGTGCCTGAGTACTGAACATGGAGGTAGATTTAAAGGCCCTTGGGGCTGTGAATAACGTAATTGACAGGAGAGACGAGTAAAAACAAACAATAAGTCTGTCAGCTAAGGGCTTTTTCCCCCTCAGGTGTACAGTACAATTGCCTTGATTTGCATTGTTTTAGCGATAAGGTTTCATCATCTTGCCCAAATATACAGTAGCTTATTTGCATAAGAGCTATAAATAAATTATATTGAACAGTACAACTGACATGTTGAATGTTCCATAAACTGTGAAATTATGGAAGACTCTTGTGATATTTTTCTCACTCAGTCTTTCTCTGTGTTTCCGTCTATCTCTCTCCCTCTCAGCTGCAATCCTCGATGATCCAATGGAGTGCAGCCGGGGGGAGCGCTTGGCCATCACGCTGGCAAAAGACAATATCAACCGTTCCAGCAACCGCTCTACCACAGGCAAACTGGAGGTGGACATCTTTGAGTTGCTCAGAGACAGTGAATATGAGACTGGAGAGACCAGTAAGTAGCAGGAGGAGAGCTTGGCCTACAGACGCAATGAGTAAAATCCTCTCACTTGATGGCAAATTAGTTTGCCTTGTCAGTTCTGCCTCATTCCCCTGCACTTCTCTTTCTGTTTGTAGAAGAGGCTCAATGGTCGACATGATCAGTCTAATAAAATAGGCCTCCTATGTCATGGCAAATGAATGTGTTGGAAATAATGTGCTAATATAAGTTGGGGACAGGAAGTGATTCGGGGTGTGCATGGATACTGAATACCAAGTTAACCATTTGAGGCCACAGTAATGGAATACTTAAATCACTGCTCAGGTATTCATTATGCTCTGTGTCTGCTTGAGTCCTCAGTGAGAAAATATATCAAAAAAACAAGCCACATCTGGCAATGTTTTGATGAACAGAGCACAGCACAGCCATAGTGTATAAGTACCGTAAATCAAATCAAATCAAGTTTATTTGTATAGCGCTTTTAACAATAAACATTGTCGCAAAGCAGCTTTACAGAATTTGAACGACTTAAAACATGAGCTAATTTTATCCCTAATCTATCCCCAATGAGCAAGCCTGTGGCGACGGTGGCAAGGAAAAACTCCCTCAGACGACATGAGGAAGAAACCTCGAGAGGAACCAGACTCAAAAGGGAACCCATCCTCATTTGGGCAACAACAGACAGCCTGACTATAATATTAACAGTTTTAACAGCTATAACCCTCAACTGTCCTCATGGGGCCGTCCTTCACAGGAGCGGTGCAATAAAACTCCGACCAGACACAGGGCACCAGGATGGATCAAGCAGGTCCGAGGGGCAGAAAAGGCCAGCATCTCAATCCCAGGATCAACATGTAACTCAGAGGGACAGATTGGGGGGGGGGGAGAGAGAGAGAGAGAGAGAGAGAGAAAGAAAACACAGGTTGTTAGGTATGCCCTAAAAATGACAAGTATTAAATCTGTGTGGTAGGCTCGCAGAGACGAGAGTCTTTACATCAGGCATAACACACAACAATGGCATGTTAATATGGTAAAAAATATATCATGACCTGCTCTGGCTGGATGCTTGATCGGGTGATGGGAGCACACTCCTCAGCAATGATGAGATGCAGATGGGACCCTTAGGGCTGGCCAAGACAATTCAGTTACATTTCACCGGGTCTGGGACATGCGACAGAATGTCTGACGGCCGATTCCCTGCAGGCTACGATAGCCAGTCGAGGTCCCCACCCTCCCCACCAAAAGATTTCCTGTTGACTCCATGTAACTCAGAGGGACAGATTTGGGGGGGGGGGGAAGAAAACACAGGTTGTTAGGTATGCCCAATGTCACCTGAATAAGTAGGAGCGGTATACATATTGCACCGAGTACAAGCAGGGACTCCGGCAACTAACTATGACAGCATAACTAAAAGGGGAGAGTCAGAAGGTAACACAGGCATGAGGGAGCCCCGGGACATAAAGCAGCCAGCCAATACACCGTTAACAAACTCAAGTGAGCAAGCGAGTGGGGACTGACAGCATCCATACATCCCAGTTTACCAAAACACTCTGTCTGAGGACCCTCCAGATCTACTCCTTTACCTCATAAACACCATTAACAAAAGGCTTGACTAAACAGATATGTTTTCAGCCTAGACTTAAATGCTGAAACTGTGTCTGATTCCCGAACATTACTTGGAAGGCTGTTCCATAACTGTGGGGCTTTGTAAGAAAAGGCTCTGCCCCCTGATGTAGCCTTCACTATACGAGGTACCAGCAGATAGCCTGCACCTTTTGATCTAAGTAGGCGTGGCGGGTCATAGAGGAGCAGAAGTTCACTCAGGTACTGTGGTGCGAGACCATTTAGTGCTTTAAAGGTCAATAGTAGTATTTTATAATCAATACGAAATTTAAGAGGTATATGTAAGAGGTATATCAGAACTAAAAAAAAAAAGTCTCATTCAGACAAAGTGGGCAATCATATATGAAACTTGCAAAAGGTCAAATGATTCCCTCGATCTTGAAAACAGCTGCAGTCCTAGCTAAAGAGAAGCAACCTCACAGCATGATGCTGCCACCACCATGCTGCACCTTAGGCACATGGTCACTACATGCCCCAATACACGATCCTCCTCTGTCTTCTTTTCCTACAAGTTATGACACAGAAACATCCCAAAGCTGGGGATTCCCATGTTCGAAATCATGTCTTTTGTAAACTGCGAGCTCCACAGCCAGTCTACCAAACTTATTTTGATCATGAATCAATAAAGATTTCTTAGCCCACCACGTTATTCAATTTAAGTCAATAATATTGATCCAAACGTTCTATTTTTTTCAACTAAGCAGAAAACTTCCAGTCTACTCTGCTGGTGCTGCCATTTTGGAAATCACATGATGCATTACTACATGCTGATTGGTTGAAAGGTGAGTGACATTGAATTGTCCTTATGGCTTAGGATGCACCAAGGCATGTTCCAAATGTGAACTATCAAAATGAGTAACAAAAATGGGACTAAAGGCTCACAACACACCGTGTCATGGTATGGAAGGGCTGGAAATTAAAACAAGTAGTACACAAGGTCTTAATTTATGATACACTCTGTAGCTTCAAGTCATTCTCAAGTTTATTTGGGCGCTGATTGGGGAATACTGATAGGTAAAACAGCAAAGTGTGTAAGGTTCATGAGCATGAAGGTTCAAGCTTTGGCCAATCAGCACGCAGGAATGCGATCACATTATTTTTAATCATGGTGGCGCCAACAGAGTAGGTTAACTTTTTGGCTTGATTCAGAAAATCGGCAACAGGGGACACTAATATTGATTTGAAGTTGCTGAAATGTTGATTCAGGAAACCTTTATTGTTTTGTGATCAAACAGAGATGGACAGATTGTATGTGGCATGGACTGTTCACGAATTTCAGCTTTGGGGATTTTTCCGTGTCATAACTTGTAGGAAAAAAAGACTGAGGAGGATTGTGTATTGGGGCATGTAGCAGCTGTGCTTGGGCATGGTGCTCTTTTAGGTATCTTGTCAAATTTTGTGCAAAAAAAATTGGACTTGAGTGTTTTTTTTCCCATGAGAAAGGGCTTCTATCTAGCCACCCTACCCCTTTACTCAGCCAAGGCAAGAATACAAGAGATTGTTGTCACATACAGGGAGGGACCAGTAATTGCCCAAGACTGTATTACGGTGCCTTGCAAAAGTATTCATACCCCTTGAACTTTTTCACATTTTTCCACCTTACAACCACGAACTTAAAAGTTTTTTATTGAGATTTTATGTGATAGACCAACACAGAGTAGCACATAATTGTGAAGTGAAACGAAAATGATAAATGGTCTTCAAAATTTTAAACAAATAAAAATCTGAAAAATGTGGTGTGCATTAGTGTTCAGCCCCCTGTACTCTGATACCTCTAAATACAATCCAGTGCAATCAGTTACCTTCAGAAGTCATCTAATTAGTTAATAGAGTCCTACTGTGTGTAATTTACTATCAGCATAAATACACTTGTTCTGTGAAGGCCTCAGTGGTTTGTTAGAGAACACTGAAGAACAAACAGCATCATGAAGACCAAAGAACTCACCAGACAGGTCAGGGATAAAGTTCTGGAGAAGTTTAAAGCAGGGTTAGGTTATAAAAAAAATATTCCAAGCGCTGAACATCTCAAGAAGCACTGTTCAATCCATCATTCAAAAATGGAAAAAGTATGGCACAACTACAAACCTACCAAGACATGGCCATCCACCTAAACTGACAGAGCGAGCAAGGAGATCACTGGTCAGAGAAGCAGCCAAGAGGCCCATGATCACTCTGGAGGAGCTGCAGAAATCCTCAGCTCAGGTGGGAGAATCTGTGCACAGGACAACTATAAGTCGTACACTCCACAAATCTGGCCTTTTTGGAAGAGTGGCAAGAAGAAAGCCATTGTTGAAAGACAGGCATAAGAAGCCATGAGGGGACACAGCAAACATGTGGAAGAAGGTGCTTTGGTCAGATGAGACCAAAGTTGAACTTTTTGGCCTAAATGCAAAGCGCTATGTGTGGCGGAAAATTAACACTGCTCATCACTCTGCACACACCATCCCCACTGTGAAACATGGTGGTGGCAGCATCATGCTATGGGGATGCTTTTCTTCAACAGGGACAGGGAAGCTGGTCAGAGTTGATGGGAAGATGGATGGAGCTAAATACAGGGCAATCGTGGAAGAAAACCTGTTGGAGGCTGCAAAAGACTTGAGACTGGGAAGGAGATTCACCTTCCAGCAAGACAATGACCCTAAACATACAGCCAGAGCTACAATGGAATGGTTTAGATCAAAGAATTTTCATGTGTTAGAATGGCCCAGTCAAAGTCCAGACCTAAATCCCATTGAGCATCTGTGGCAAGACTTGAAAATTGCTGTTCACACATGCTCTCCATCCAATCTGGCTGAGCTTGAGCTATTTTGCAAAGAAGAATGGGCAAAAATTTCAGTGTCTAGATGTGCAAAGCTGGTAGAGACATACCACAAAAGACTTGCAGCTGTAATTGCAGCAAAAGGTGGCTCTACAAAGTATTGACACGGGGGGCTGAATACTAATGCACATCACATTTTTCAGAATTTTGTTTAAAATTTTGAAGACCATTTATCATTTTCATTTCACTTCACAGTTATGTGCTACTCTGTGTTGGTCTATCACATAAAATCTCAATAAAAAACTTTTAAGTTTGTGGTTGTAAAGTGGAAAAATGTGAAAAGGTTCAAGGGGTATGAATACTTTTGCAAGGCAGGGGTGGCACGGTGGTGTAGTGGTTACCACTGTCATCTCACAGCAAGAAGGTTCTGGGTTTGAGCCCAGTGGCCAACGGGCGCCTTTCTGTGTGGAGTTTGCATGTTCTCCCCGTGTCTGCGTGGGTTTCCTCCGGGTGCTCCAGTTTCCCCCACAGTCCAAAGACATGCAGGTTAGGCTAATTGGTGGCTCTAAATTGACCGTAGGTGTGAATGTGAGTGTGAATAGTTGTTTGTCTCTATGTGTCAGCCCTGCGATGATCTGGTGACTTGTCCAGGGTGTACCCCGCCTCTCGCCCATAGTCATCTGGGATAGGCTCCAGCTTGCCCATGACCCTGCACAGGATAAGTGGTTCCAGATGATTAATGGATGGATGGATGGATGGATGGATGGATGGATTATGCAGCTCTGTTAATGGTTCATGTTGCCATAGGTCTCTTAGCAACCTTCCTCTTGGATTTTTGAGGAACATCCTGTTCTTGGTAATGTCACTGTGGTTCCCCATTTTCTCCACTTGTTGATGATGGCCTTTATGGTGTTCCATGGTATATCTAATATTTTTGAAGTTCTTTTGTACCCCTTCCTTGACTAACACCTTTCAGCAGTGAGATCCCGTACAGGCTTTGTAAGCTCATTATGGACCATGGCTTCAGCAGTTAAATGAAACCAAGAATATTTTACAGAAATGGCTGCTTTTTACTTGGGGTTAATCAGAATTACTTCATTTGACCAATCTTCACCTGTCTAGTTTCAGTTCAACCTGTTCCTGCTGGAGCCTGAGATTCATGGTTTTGGCTGATAAGAGTGGAACCCAATGTGTTCTTTTGCTGCTGTAACCCATCCCCCTCAAGGTTATATGTTCTGAGATGCTTTTCTGCTCACCATAGTTGTAATGAGTGGTTATTTGTGTTACCAGTACTGGCCATTCTCCTCTGAGTCACTGAGATTACATTTCCCCCTCCCATCTATGTTTTAATACATGTGCTGCCATATGATTTAATGATGAAATGAATGGGCAAGAGTAATGGTGTTCCTGTTAATTGGCCAATGACTGTATATGTGTAAGTATAAACCATGGGCGATTGCTCTAAGACAATGAGGGAGGCTCAGCCTCCTCTAAAAATGACGAACATCGTGTAGGATGAATTGCGCTAGGCTTATGTTATAGCCGACCTTATAACATTGCTATTTCAAATCCAGAATCATAGAAATATATGTGCTCAACCCAACTACAGTGCAAAATCATTCCGTTATAACTTTCCCCAGTTCGCCTAATGTGTGCGTGAGTTTTTCCCCCTCATGACAGCGCGATGCAGCCCAGCCTCAGTGGACTTCAATGGCATTTGGGAGCTATGCGCTTTCAATATCAAAATGCAAGACGGTTATTGGACAAATACTGCGAAAACGCCCGCCCACGGAGTCTCACGGACTCCCAGCCTCAGTGCACTTCAATGGCATTTGGGAGCTCTGCGCTTTCAATCTCAAAATGCAAGACGGTTATTGGACAAATACTGTGAAAACGCCCGCCCCACGGACTCCGAGCCTCACAGTGGGAGGGACATGGCAGTTTCCGCGAGGAGACTGGTGATTGGTGAAAGCGGACGGATATTTTCTTGATTGACAGCTCGTTTCAAATATAGACAGGCAGCGGTGAATTTCAGTTCAGTCCCATGCGGATTCGCAAGTGGTGTGGTGTATTTTAAGAGATCAGCTTATATTTTGATTTCATTCATTACATACGGTTTCTACCAGCTTTTTTAGTTTGTATATATTTTCATTGTAAATAAAGTGTAAATATAGTGTTGTCAAGTTTGCTATCTTAGTTCCAGAAATTTTGTTTATTTGAGTGACTGAACTTGAACTTGAGGGGGCTAGTCAGCTAGCAAGAAAGCTGCGCACGGATGCCAAGCATTGCTGATTTAATTTTGGCGAAGCCATTTGCCAGTCTTCCTTTCAAAGAAAAAGTGACCCACATCAACAACAGTAAATAGGCTACTTTAGTAATATGTCATGGATGGACCAAAAATATAGAATCTATTTAAAATGTTTATGCTGTGTATATTATATTGGAATATATATTTTTCTGGATATGAATTAAACACAGCTACAATTTGGAAAACATTTTTAAACAAAAACACAGCCGAGAACATTTCACACTACAGACCTGGATTAAAAGTGAAGGGTTATCAAAATTGTCAATAAAACATTTCTCAGTCAAAATAAGTAAAATATAGGGAAAGTGTCATTGAATGAAATGTGTGGCACCCAGCTCTATGTTTGGCTCCCCAAGGTCAGTGCTTGTGCCTATTCCAGAACACTCTGCTGTTACTGCTGAGGTTCCTGACAAAGAGCTGCTTTCAATAATGATCAATTTTTAAACAACATGCCACAATTTTAAAATATAAAATGTTAAAATATACCCCCCCAACACCACCATCATGTATATTGGACAGTAGGCTAATGGGCCAAAAGAACCTGTTATTTCACAGTTTGTGACCCTGCCAACAATCAGCCAGATCAGAGGCAAGAGTATGGGCAAAATTGATGTGTTTTTTCTTTTTTCTTTTAAAATCTGGAAATATCGTAACCGACCAGCCTCCCGTTTGAAAGACTACCAGCCGCCACTGGTATAAACTCATATCACTATCTCATATCACCAGAGATAGGCATGAAAACTAAACAATGTTAAGGAAGTCGCAATGGTCTCTTAACTGTACCTCTAAACATAATTGAGTTTTTGTATGAAAAACTGAATCTATGGAGAGTTCAAGGATAATAAGAATGGAGTGAGTCTGTTATTCTGTGAAAGATTAAAACACATGATATTTGTGTTTATCAGTGCTAAATATCCTAAACTGATGACTATTGCTGTTAGATGTTTTAAAAAATTAATCATGCCTCGATGTTTGCCATCTATTGAACTAGCAATGGTGGCACGGAGGTGTAGTGGTTAGCGCTGTTGCCTCACAGCAAGAAGGTCCGGGTTCGAGCCCTGTGGCCGGCGAGGGCCTTTCTGTGCGGAGTTTGGATGTTCTCCCCGTGTCCGCGTGGGTTTCCTCCTGGTGCTCCGGTTTCCGCCACAGTCCAAAGACATGCAGGTTAGGTTAACTGGTGACTCTAAATTGACCGTAGGTGTGAATGTGAGTGTGAATGGTTGTCTGTGTCTATGTGTCAGCCCTGTGATGACCTGGCGACTTGTCCAGGGTGTACCCCGCCTTTCGCCCGTAGTCAGCTGGGATAGGCTCCAGCTTGCCTGCGCCCCTGTAGAACAGGATAAAGCGGCTAGAGATAATGGGATGAGATGAGATGAACTAGCAATGTGTCGAAAGTTTTCTTTGTGATTTTATGCATAAAGTGGACAAGAAATGAGCCATTTAAACTGGTTCCATTATTATATCACCCAAATGCTTGGGATTGTCACAATAAGGACAGTTTAACATGTTTGATTATACATCACAGCTCCATATATTTATTTTTAAAAACTATTTGATTGGGCGGCACGGTGGTGTAGTGGTTAGCGCTGTCGCCTCACAGCAAGAAGGTCCTGGGTTCGAGCCCCGGGGCCGGCGAGGGCCTTTCTGTGTGGAGTTTGCATGTTCTCCCCGTGTCCGCGTGGGTTTCCTCCGGGTGCTCCGGTTTCCCCCACAGTCCAAAGACATGCAGGTTAGGTTAACTGGTAACTCTAAATTGACCGTAGGTGTGAATGTGAGTGTGAATGGTTGTCTGTGTCTATGTGTCAGCCCTGTGATGAGCTGGCGACTTGTCCAGGGTGTACCCCGCCTTTCGCCCATAGTCAGCTGGGATAGGCTCCAGCTTGCCTGCGACCCTGTAGAAGGATAAAGCGGCTAGAGATAATGAGATGAGATGAACTATTTGATTGAAAGCAGCTTATTAAAAATTATTAAATTACATTATTACATTTTCTAGAGCATAATCACATTTGAATAGAATCATCACTTATTATCTCTCTCAATTAGACTACTTAAAAACAAACATAACAAAGCATTATAGACATGCAAATATTTAAAAAAATGACTTCAAATACCTCATATACACTCACTGGCCACTTTATTAGGAACACCCATCTTTTCAACCATGTGCCAACAGGAAAGAGGCTGAAATCAAGGCACAGCTTCATACATTCTGTTGAGCCACTGAACAACAGCCCTCACAACCAGCAACTGTCCCTGTGGACCAAACATCTTACCCAAGCACCGCATAGGGTGTCCATCAGCCCTAAGGAAACCCTTCCCCCTGGCTCCAGCAAAGCATGGCCCTTCTGGTCATGTCTTAACTGCATGAGAACTGCTGTGTAGGCCGTTGCAAAACCAATCTAGTGAAGTAGGGGTACAGAGAGAATGAAGACACCAGCTGCCTGTGTGGAGAGGAGCAGATGATGCAACATCTACTAGTTTGCTCACATCTACCAGATCCCTGCACCCAAGAAGACCTGGAAGTATTGTTCCCCTGTGTGAAACAATGCACCCAACACTGAATAGGGACAATTTAATTGAAAGAAGACCCATCCACCTGTTGTTTTATGCAGTTATCTAATCAGCCGATCCCTTGACAACGGCACAATGCATAAAATCATGCAGATACAAATCAAGCGCTTCAGTTAATTAATGTTCACTTCAAGCATCAGAATGGGAAAAATTGTGATCTCGAAGTGTGACTTTCTTTCACTGTGGCATGGGTGTTGGTTTGAGCCAGATGGACTGGTTTGGGTATTTCAGAACCTGCTGATCTCCTGGGGTTTTCACACACAACAGTCTGTAGAGTTTACACAGAATGGTGCTACAAACAAAAAACATCGAGTGAGTGAGCAACCATTCTGTGGATGGAAACAAATTACTTGTTGATAAGAGAGGTCAGAGGAAAATGGACAGATTGGTTTGAGCTGCCAGGAAGGATATAGCAACTCATAGCAACTCTTTACAACCGTGGTGAGCAGAAAAGCATCTCAGCATGCAACAGCAGAAGACCATATTGGGTTCCACTCCTGCAGCCAAGAACAGGAATCTTAGAATCAACAACAAGTTCCTATTAAAGTGGCCGGTGAGTGTGTACTCACCAGCTACAACAGCAGAAGACCATATCGGGTTCCACTTTTATCATCCAAGAACAGGAATCTGAGGCTACAGTGGGCACAGGCTCACCGAAACGGAACAGCTGAAGATTGGAAAATCATCTCAAGGTTCAGCATGTCTTACCTTCAGAGGTGCTTTCCTTCTCGCTACAGTTGTAAGAAGTAGTTATTTTAGTTACTATATCCTTCTTGTCAGGGTGATCAAGTCTGGCCATTCTCATCTGAACTTTCTGATCAATAAGGCATTTCTTCCTGGAGAAAGTTTGCTCAGTTGATTTTTTTTTTCCCCCTGCAATATTCTGTGTAAACACTAAAGACTGTTATGTCTGAAAATCTCAGGAGTTCTCAGTAGTTCCTGAAATATTTATACCAGTCTGTCAGGTACCAGCAACTGTGCCATGGTCAAAGGGGTGAGAGGTTGCCATAGTGACCATGGGGTCATAACGTCCCTGTTCCGATCTCATGTGAACATTAACTGAAGATCTACCTCGTGTCATCTGAGGGAGTTTTTCCTTTTTTAACGTCGCCCCAGGCTTGGTCATTAGGGATAAAATTAGTTCATATATTTAAAGTCTTTATTTTTCTATAAAGCTGCTTTGTGACGATGTCCGTTGTTAAAAGCACTATACAAATAACCTGACGTGACTTGACTTATTTCCTCATTCCTTAGAGTGCAAAAGTATAGAAAATGACCATTATTCCTCTCAAATGTCACCACTACACATGAAATTGGGCCTTATGAAAAAATTTATCACAGCTTTGGATAAGGAGTCAGCAGCCTTCGGGTACATTGAAAACCTCCTAAGCTGTCTGAGGCAAAAGTGAAAGCCAGTGTCTTCATTGGACCAGAGATAAAGAAGATCCTGGAGTGCAAGGAATTCCCCAAGAAACTTGCTAGGAACAAGAAAAGCAGCTTGGAAAAGATTTGTCACAGTGGTTCGGGGCTTCTTGGGCTATCACAAAGCCAAAAACTGCGCAGAGCTATTTGAGACTCTGATGATGGGCTGCAGGATGTCTCTCAAAGTCAGTATTCCTGATGTGTTTAATAAATTCAAGAAGAAGATGGGAGTGCAATCAGAGGAGCAAAGTGAGTGTTTCTGCAAGGATATACTGGAATTTGAATGAGTAAAATATAATGAGAACATGAAGGGAGGCTCCATTTAAGGGCTGCTTTGTGTGAGTGATTTACAGTGTAATCGTAAATCTTGAAAAACCACTTACTTCTGAATCATTTGTGGTCATTTTTGTGTCACTTTAGTATACATATTTATTTTGATTCATAAGTAGTTTTTTTTATGTTATGTGAATGAAAATTCGCCCAATTTTACATTACAGGCATTTTGGCAGACATACAACAAACCCAGAGCAGCCCAGGGAACAGTTGGGGGTTAGGTGCCTTGATCAAGGGCACTTCAGCCATTTCTCTTGGTCTAGGGAATCAAACCAGCAACCTTTTGATGTTAAAGCTACTCCTCTAATCTTTAGGACATGGCGTCCTCTGAGTTCTCTATAAAAATAGGTCAGTTTCAAAATACCAATGCCCTGGTCACAAAAGCAAAGTTTGATGGGGATTAATAGCCATTTTCTAAACCTTTGAATTGGCATATCAGATGCTCGCTGGTCGTGCTGTGAAAATTGTGCATGCAGATGCTCATCTAAGTTTCCAAACCTATCATTGCTTAACTCTTGAATATTTTCTATCGTGAGTACTATCATTAAAAATCTTATAATTTCTGCTTTCCAAAGAAATGTATCTGGTTAAGATCTGTTCAGTACTTTGGGAGTAACGGCAGGTTGAAGTTGGTACAACAGAGTTCACTCTCTGCTCGCGAGACATCAGGAAACTGCTGGTGCTTTTATTTTTGAGTTACGGGAAAGCGGTCAGGCTCTCTCTCCCTCTTCTGATCAGTTTCCAAGTGGATTACTCATGAATATTAACCAGATAACTTTTATAGGGACGTTCTCTCGCTCTCACTGTGGATGAAGGATTCAGCAAAATTTTCCATCAGCTAGTTTTGATGTTAAGATTCACGGGAGACTTTGAAGTGAGTTTTCATAGCTTTACCTACTGATTTTTTTTCAAATCAAACTGATTTCTGGAAATAAATAACTATTTTAGAATATAACTGTAGCTGTTTTGATGAAAAATATTGAGATCTTAGTGGTCGGAATGAGATTTTAAAAAAACGGTAGTCAGAAACGCAAGTGTCAATTTCAGTTCAATTAACTGGAATTGTTTTTTTTGAGGTTCGCCTTGAAAGCTGTGAATATCATTTATATTCTTTCATATAAAGACTAGTAGGCCCTACTTTTGTGAAATACAAAGGCCTACAGAGCACAAAGAGGGGATTAGAAATAATTTTCTATTACTTTTTTATTGAGTGTACCGATTTAACGGTTTTACCTCATTAGCATAACGAATACTAATTTGCATAATTTGTTTTTACTTATTTTTTCAAACTTTGTATTCAGTATACAACCATCTATGTGCCTACCAATTTCCATGTAAATATCTTGAAACATAAAAAAAAAAAAGTTAAGAAAACTTTTGATCTCATTGGTTAATGAAGCCCGTTTTGGACCATGTGATCCTCATACAGAATATTACGACAGTTTTCTAAAAATTTATCCATTTTTCAGTCTTTGATTTGTAATATCTCAAGAACAGACACATTTTAATTCTGTAAAAAGTATGTTCTGCATTCAGTTCTGAATTCAATGAGAGCAGTTTTATAAATGAACATGTGTTATGAAGAAAGTGATGTGTGTTAAAGTGATGTATTTAAATTAACACAACTTTAGAACATTCAAAAGAAGCATTTCGAAAAGATCAAATGTATTTCATTTTCTCTTAATTTTCTCTGAATGCAATAATCAGTAAAAAAAAAAAAAAACCCTCATTCACAACAGTAGAATAATTTAACGTCATATTATATTGTCCAGTATGTCACACTGAAAAGCTTATTTAACCTCCTCTCATATAATAAAACTACCTTGGTTCCATCATTCAAGAAAATTCCAGTAAAATTTTGATAGAAAGATCCCGTAATAGTCTTTTATACGATTGTATTTTATGCTCGACTCCTTAAAAAGCTTTATAGCGCATAAAACTTAGCAGAAAAAAAAACGAGGGAGAGGTTGTGGTGACTTTGATTGCCTATACTCTTACATACGTAAAAAGAGAGACGAGCGATTACATGGGTACGGTTCAAGAGAGGCAGCTGGGTGAATAAGAAAGTGAATGAGTAGGTTAAGACAAGTTTCAAGTTTATTTGTATAGCGCTTTTAACAATAAACATTGTCGCAAAGCAGCTTTACAGAATTTGAACGACTTAAAACATGAGCTAATTTTATCCCTAATCTATCCCCAATGAGCAAGCCTGTGGCGACGGTGGCAAGGAAAAACTCCCTCAGATGACATGAGGAAGAAACCTCGAGAGGAACCAGACTCAAAAGGGAACCCATCCTCATTTGGGCAACAACAGACAGCCTGACTATAATATTAACAGTTTTAACAGGTATAACCCTCAACTGTCCTCATGGGGCCGTCCTTCACAGGAGCGGTGCGATAAAACTCCGACCAGACACAGGGCACCAGGATGGATCAAGCAGATCCGAGGGGCAGAAGAGGCCAGCATCTCAATCCCAGGATCAACATGTAACTCAGACGGACAGATTGGGGGGGGGAGAGAGAAAGAAAACACAGGTTCTTAGGTATGCCCTAAAAATGACAAGTATTAAATCTGTGTGGTAGGCTCGCAGAGACGAGAGTCTTTACATCAGGCATAACACACAACAATGGCATGTTAATATGGTAAAAAATATCATGACCTGCTCTGGCTGGATGCTTGATTGGGTGATGGGAGCACACTCCTCAGCAATGATGAGATGCAGATGGGACCCTTAGGGCTGGCCAAGACAATTCAGTTACATTTCACTGGGTCTGGGACATGCGACAGAATGTCTGATGGCCGATTCCCTGCAGGCTACGATAGCCAGAGACCCTCCAGATCTACTCCTTTACCTCATAAACACCATTAACAAAAGGCTTGACTAAACAGCCTGCTTCCCTGCAGGCTACGATAGCCAGAGACTCTCGTCTCTGCGAGCCTACCACACAGATTTAATACTTGTCATTTTTAGGGCATACCTAACAACCTGGTCGAGGTCTCCACCCTCTCCACCAAAAGATTTCCTGTTGACTCCATGTAACTCAGAGGGACAGATTTGGGGTGGGGGGGAGGGAAAGAAAACACAGGTTGTTAGGTATGCCCAATGTCACCTGAATAAGTAGGAGCAGTATACATATTGCACCGAGTACAAGCAGGGACTCTGGCAACTAACTATGACAGCATAACTAAAAGGAGAGAGCCAGAAGGTAACACAGGCATGAGGGAGCCCCGGGACATAAAGCAGCCAGCCAATACACCGTCAACAAACTCGAGTGAGCAAGCGAGTGGGGACTGACAGCATCCATACATCCCAGTTTACCAAAACACTCTATGTCTGAGGACCCTCCAGATCTACTCCTTTACCTCATAAACATCATTAACAAAAGGCTTGACTAAACAGATATGTTTTCAGCCTAGACTTAAATGCTGAGACTGTGTCTGATTCCCGAACATTACTTGGAAGGCTGTTCCATAACTGTGGGGCTTTGTAAGAAAAGGCTCTGCCCCCTGATGTAGCCTTCACTATACGAGGTACCAGCAGATAGCCTGCACCTTTTGATCTAAGTAGGCGTGGCAGGTCATAGAGGAGCAGAAGTTCACTCAGGTACTGTGGTGCGAGACCATTTAGTGCTTTAAAGGTCAATAGTAGTATTTTATAATCAATACGAAATTTGATTGGGAGCCAATGCAGTGTGGATAAGACAGGCGTGATGTGGTCATATTTTCTAGTTCTAGTAAGGACTCTTGCTGCTGCATTTTGAACTAACTGGAGCTTGTTTATGCACTTATTGGAACAACCAGACAGTAAGGCATTACAATAATCCAACCTGGAGGTAACGAAAGCATGGACTAGTTTTTCTGCATCATGCAATGACATTAAATTTCTTATCTTTGCAATATTTCTGAGATGAAAGAAAGCTATCCGGGTGATGTTATCAATGTGAGTTTCGAATGAAAGACTGGGGTCAATAATCACTCCGAGGTCTTTTACTGCTGCACGTGAAGAAACAGAAAGGCCATCCAGAGTTACTGTGTAATCAGAAAACTTACTTCTAGCTGTATGTGGTCCTAGCACAAATACTACATTCTTGTCAGAGTTAAGCAGAAGGAAATTAATAAGCATCCAGTGTCTAATGTCCTTAACACATTCCTCAATTCTATTAAGCTGGTGTCTCTCATCAGGTTTTGCAGAGACATACAACTGTGTGTCATCAGCATAACAGTGGAAACTAATACAATGTTTACGAATAATATCGCCCAGAGGTAACATATATAGAGAAAAAAGCAGTGGACCCAAGACAGAACCTTGTGGAACACCAAACTTTACCTTGGTACGTCTAGAAATATCACCATTTATATCAACATACTGATAACGATCAGTTAGATAAGACCTGAGCCAGGAGAGGGCCATTCCCTTAACTCCCACAACATTTTCTAGTCTATCCAGAAGAATGGAATGATTAATGGTATCAAATGCTGCACTAAGGTCAAGCAACACAAGTAGCGAGACACAGCCCTGATCAGACGCCAACAGTAGGTCGTTTACTACTTTAACCAGAGCTGTCTCTGTGCTATGATGAGGTCTAAATCCTGACTGATACATTTCATGGATGTTATTCCTATGTAAATATGAGCATAACTGCTGTGCCACAGCTTTTTCAAGGATCTTGGAGATAAAGGGGAGGTTTGATATTGGCCGATAATTGGACAGCTGACAGGGATCAAGGTCAGGTTTTTTAATCAGGGGTTTGATAACTGCTAGTTTAAAGGATTTGGGTACATAGCCAATCATAAGAGAAGAATTTATTATTTTTAGAAGCGGTTCAATTACTCCAGGCATTATCTGTTTGAATAGATGTGTCGGTAAGGGATCTAGTACGCAAGTTGAGGCTTTTGATGTAGAGATTAATAAAAGTAATTCAGTTTCTTTTAGGGGAGTAAAACATTCTAACTGATGATCTGATACAGTTATATTGTTAACTACAAGGTCACTTTCATTGTCTAACCTTAAATTAGTAGTTTGAATTTTTTGTCGGATATTCTCAATTTTGTCATTAAAAAAATTCATGAAGTCGTTGCTACCACATACTGCAGGTGTGCATGTGTTGATAGTGGACTTATTCCTGGTTAATTTTGCTACAGTATTAAATAGGAATCTAGGATTATTTTTGTTATCTTCTATTAGGGAGGAGAAATATGTTGATCTCGCAGCACTAAGAGCTTTTCTATACTTCAGGAAGCTCTCCTTCCAAGCTAATTTGAACACTACCAATTTTGTTTGACGCCATTTACGTTCCAATTTTCAAGTGGTCTGTTTTAATGTGCGAGTGTCATCATTATACCAGGGTGCTAATTTTTTGTCTCTGACCATTTTCCTTTTTAGAGGAGCTACATTATCTAAAGTATGGCGGAATGTTGACTCTAAGCATTCAGTTGCCTGATCAAGTTCTGCAGGGGCTGACAGTGACCCAATCAGAGTTGACAGCTCTGGGAGATCATTTATAAAGCTCTGTGCAGTAGTTGACGTGAAAGTACGTTTAATACAGTAGCGTGGAGAGGTGCATATATTATTATTCAGACATAGTTTGAATGAGATGAGACAATGATCTGAGATAACTTCAGACTGTGGAAGTATGACTATATTGTCTACGTTTAATCTGAATGTTAGTATTAGATCAAGGGTGTGACCACCATTATGGGTCGGTCCTATGACATTCTGCTTAATCCCGACTGAATCTAAGATGGACACAAATGCTGTTTTTAAAGGGTCTTCTGGGTTATCGAAGTGAATATTAAAATCTCCGACAACTAAAGCTTTGTCTAAGGAAATAACCAGATCTGAGGTAAAATCTGCAAATTCAGAAAGAAACTCAGAATATGGCCCCGGGGGCCTGTAAATAATAAGCAATGGAATTAACTGGGTAGATTTATTTTTCGAGGCTACATACATTATATGAGTATGAAGAACTTCAAATGTATTAAATTTATAACCAGGTTTTTGTGTTACACCTAGATAATCGTTATAAATAACCGCGACGCCTCCTCCTCTGCCAGTTAGACGAGGCTGGTGTATATAACTGTATCCAGGAGGACTCACTTCATTTAATGCTATATATTCATTTGGCTTAATCCATGTTTCTGTTAAACAAAGTACATTAAACTCCTGATCAGTAATGAGTTCATTAACCATTAGCGCTTTAGATGTAAGAGATCTAATATTTAATAGCCCCACCTTTAGATCAAAGGTGCTGGCAGCAGCTGTACAGTCAGTATGATCTAATTTTATATTGATTAGGTTACTGGAACAAACACTCTGAAAATTTCTACCTTTTTGTTGAGCTCGGGGAACAGACACAGTCTCGATGTAGTGGGCCCTGAGTGACGACTCTGTGCAGCTAGCAGACAGTCGGTTTAGCCTGTTCGTCTGCTCCCTGGCCTTGGCTCTGGATTGTCAGAAATTAACTAGGCCTGTTCTGAGACTATGACCTGTGCTGCAGGAAATGAGAGCAGCACCTTCCCGAGTGGGATGGATACCGTCCCGCCCTAACAGGCCAGCAGTGCCCTCAAAATTAGCCCAATTATCTATAAAGCCCGCACTGTTTTCAGAGCACCACCTGGACAGCCAGCAGTTCAGCGACCATAACCTTGTGTAAGCTACATTGCCACGCCGCATTGGGATGGGGCCAGAGCACACTACAGCATCGGACATCGCCTTCGCTAATTTAAACACCTCTACAAAGTTACTCTTAGTAACCTCAGACTGACGAAGGCGTATATCATTAGCTCCTGCATGGATAACTATCTTTGAGAACCTGTGCTTGCCTAGGGCCCTAAGATTACCTGCTATGTCCGGCACCCTGGCTCCCGGTATACACCTGACTAAAGCTGCTGGTGCCCCTAAAGGCTGAGCTAATTTCACGTGCCGTATGATAGAGTCCCCTATAACCAGAACTCTTTCAGGTTTCTCAGTGGGTGCATCACTAAGGAGAGCAAACCTGTTCGACACGTGACGCAGAGAAGAGTGGTGCTCCCATGGGCGAGCCTCAGCGGTAGCTTTGGCTCTACGCTTATGCCGCCGAGCCGTCACCCATTCGCCCCGCTGTAAGGGCTCTAATGCTGGAGTTGGGGGATTACTAACTCCACCTAGGGCATCCAGACTTTCCCTAACAGAAATTACACTGTTCTCACGCTCACTGACCTTCTCTAAAGCCTGGACACGCGCTTCTAGCACTGAAATCTTCTCCGTCAGAGAGCTAACTAATCTGCACTTATCACAAATAAAGCTAATAAAGCTATCGCTAGTGACGGAGGAAGAATGACTAAACATCCTGCACTCAGCACACTGAACAGGCTGAAGGTGTGCCATGATGAAAAGATTCACGTACCTTAAATGAAGATCTGTTGATATTAAAGCAGATCAGATGTGGATGGCCTCCGCTTGTGGTCTTTACACAGGAGGAGAGAAAAAGAAATAAAGCTTCCGGTCTCAGAGTTCTTCCGAAAAGAGAAAGAGAAAAAAACGGGAAAAAAAAATGGAAAAAGGAACGCGAAAGTGAAAAGTACAAAAATGAAAGCGACAGTACAATAAAAATGAAGAGGATACTGGAAATTTATTTGTAGAAAAAAAGTTAAAAAAGGATTAGTAATTAACGCCGGCACTCGCGGGAAAAAAGGACTCGGCGCGAACAACTCAGGAAGCAGGAAGCGTAAACCAGGAAGTCAGAGGAAAACACCACAAGGTTATGTCTTGTTCTGTAATGTACTGAGAGACGCTGAAAACCATGATATGCCTGCTGGATTGTTAGTGTCATATCATTCTTTTTTTTTCATACCATTGCATAAGCAATTTCACTCCTATACTGTCACTCTCTATTTCTCTTACTCTTCTCAGTGAATGTGCAGATTGAACATTAACTCATCATCCAATATTTTGTGCTCATTCATTTTAACATTTAAAAATAAGCTGAAAGGCAATTTGTAGCACAGCAAGAACATACTTTCCAACCCTCCAGATTTTGGTGGGAGGCTCCCGATTTTAGCCTTCGTCTCCCACCTCCCGATCGTATTTGTTAAAAACTGGATAATCTCCCGGTTTTGGGAAATCCCTACCGCCAAGTTAAAAATACTCCCGATTATGTCCAATCAGAATCGTATGAGAAACACTGCTGGCGTCAACTGATTTTTAACCAATCAACAAACAGAACGACAGTCACTTCGTAATGTAGGATTCACCCAGGCTGTCCGACATTTTTTACAAGCAGTCATTCATCATGGCCACTAAACCCAGTACTGTTAGGGTTTTGCTGGGATTCGAACCTGGTTCGTTGGTGTGATAATCCAGCAAACCCCCACTAGGCCACCAGGGGGATGACTCAAATGCAGAGGCGTGAGGCGGAAGTAGAAAAAGAATCAAAAGGTTTATTTAAACTATATACACTATATACAGGGCAAAACAAAAGACAAAAAAAAACCAAAGAGTATAATCCAAAAGAAAAGCAAAGTGCAAAAGTACAAAAGCTAAGAAGATCAAAAAACACAGTACAAAGGAAACTGGAGATAAACATAACAGCACAAAGACTCCGTGACAAGAGGACTGAACTCAGGGGTATAAATAGACAAACTAATTAAGGACACAGGTGAAGATAATTAGGCAATTAACACAAACACAAAACACAGGAACAGTGGCGGCCTCTAGAGGCCAAAATAAACACGACATGAAAAGGAAATAACAGCGGCCTCTAGAGGCCAAAACAGTCCTAGTCCTAACAGGACCCCCCCCTCTAGGAGCGTCTCCTGACGTTCCCAGGGCGATCCGGATGGGCCGAATGGAAGTCCCGACATAGTTCTTTATCAAGGACATCCCGAGCAGGAACCCAGCAGCGCTCCTCAGGACCATAGCCCTCCCAGTCCACCAGATATTGCAACCCGCCGCGGACCCGGCGGGAGTCAAGCAGGCGATTCACAGTGAACACAGTCTGCCCCTGGAAGATGCGGGGGGGTGGGGGGTTCCTAGGGGCAGGGGCATACGTAGACGTCAGTACGGGCCGTAACAGGGAAACATGGAAAGTGGGGTTGATCCTCAGAGTCCGGGGCAACTGGAGCCGGTAGGAGACAGGGTTCACCCTGCGCGCCACCTTGAAGGGGCCAATGTAGCGAGGAGCAAGCTTGCGGTTCTCCACCCGCAGTGGAAGGTCCTTAGTGGACAGCCAAACACGCTGCCCAGGGCGGAAAGCGTGTGCAGGTCTTCTATGGCGGTTGGCCTGAGTCTGGTTGGTTCTGGAGGTCTGTATGAGGGTCTTCCTGACCTTGCTCCAGGTCTTGCGACACCGTCTCACATATTGGTTGACCGAGGGCACCCCCGCGTCCTCCTCCTGGTCCGGGAACAGAGGTGGCTGGAACCCGAATTGGCACTGGAATGGCGACAGCTTGGTGGCCGATGACTGCAGGGTGTTGTGGGCGTACTCCGCCCATGGCAGCCAGGTGCTCCACGATGTCGGGTTATCCATAGCCAGGCCTCGCAGGGTGGTTTCCAGGTCCTGGTTGAGCCTCTCCGTCTGACCATTGGACTGTGGGTGAAACCCAGAGGAGAGGCTGGCAGTGGCTCCGATGACCTTGCAGAACCCGTGCCACACTCGGGAGGAGAACTGGGGCCCTCGGTCTGAGACGATGTCCTGTGGAAGACCAAAGACTCGGAAGACATGATTAAACAAAAGTTTCGCAGTTTCAAGAGCAGAGGGGAGTTTGCACAGTGGTATGAAGCGGCAGGCCTTGGAGAATCTGTCAACTAAGACCAAAATGACCGTGTTACCTTGTGACTCAGGGAGACCCGTGATAAAGTCGACTGCCACGTGGGACCAGGGACGCCGGGGAATGGTCAGAGGATGCAGGAGACCCTGGGGACGCTGTCGTGGGTTCTTGGTTCTGGTGCAAACCTCACAGGACAGGACAAATGACCTTACTTCCTTCTCCATGTTAGGCCACCAGAAGCGTCTTTTCAGGAAGTCCAGGGTCCTCCGAGCTCCCGGGTGGGCGGTGAGAGGGGAAGAGTGACCCCACTGGAGAACCTTGGCCCGGGCTTGATGTGGGACGTACAAGAGGCCAGGTGGCCCCGTCCCAGGACCGGGGTCCTGGCGTTGGGCTCGTCGGACAGCCTCCTCAATACCCCAGCGGACAGGGGCCACAATCCGGGACACAGGGATAATAGGCCCGACTTCATTCTCCCTGTTAGTGGCAGAGAACAGTCTGGACAGTGCGTCAGGTTTGGTGTTCTTGGAGCCGGGGCGGTATGAGAGGGTGAAGTCAAACCGACTGAAAAACAGGGCCCACCTAGCCTGTCGAGGGTTCAGTCTCTTGGCTTGCTGGAGGTACTCCAGGTTCTTGTGGTCAGTCCAAACCAGGAATGGATGTTGTGCTCCCTCCAGCCAGTGCCTCCACTCCTCAAGGGCCAGTTTGACCGCTAGCAGTTCTCGATCCCCCACATCGTACCGGGACTCAGCAGGACTCAGGCGGTGGGAGAAGTAAGCGCAGGGGTGCAGCTTTCCTTCCGAACGTTGAGAGAGCACCGCGCCGACACCACTGTCCGAGGCGTCCACCTCCACGATGAATGGTTGGGAGGTGTCCGGGAGAACCAGAATGGGTGCCGTGCAGAAGCGGTCCTTGAGGTCTTTGAACGCCTTTTCTGCCTGAGGAGACCAGCCATAAGATCCACCTGTCCCTTTGGTGAGGTCTGACATGGGTGCTGCCACAGAACTGAAGTTCCTGATGAACTTGCGGTAGAAGTTAGCGAATCCTAAGAACCGCTGAACCTCCTTAACGGACTTGGGAGTAGGCCAATCCCGGACGGCCAGGGTCTTGGCAGGGTCCATTTGGAGTTGGCCTGTCCGTACAATAAATCCCAGAAAGGAGACCTCGGGAACATGAAATTCGCATTTCTGGGCCTTGGCGAACAGATTGTTCTGTAGCAGCCTCTGGAGAACCTGGCGGACATGGTGGCGGTGCTCCTGCACGGTCTTGGAAAAGATAAGGATGTCGTCGAGGTAGACAAAAACGTATAGGTTAATCATGTCCCTTAAGACGTCGTTGATTAGGGCCTGAAAAACAGCTGGTGCGTTGGTGAGTCCGAAGGGCATCACCTGGTATTCGTAGTGCCCAGACGGGGTGTTAAAGGCAGTCTTCCACTCGTCTCCCTGTCGGATACGGATGAGGTGGTATGCGTTCCGTAGGTCCAACTTGGTGAAGACGGTGGCGCCTTGGAGCAGGTCGAAAGCTGTGGACATCAGCGGAAGGGGATATCGGTTGCGCACAGTGATCTTATTCAGGCCCCTGTAATCAATACATGGTCGGAGCCCCCCATCCTTCTTGCCGACAAAGAAGAAGCCGGCTCCAGCAGGTGAAGTGGAGGGTCGAATAAACCCAGAGACCAGGGCATCTTTGAGGTATTCCTCCATGGCCTTGCGTTCTGGCTGAGAGAGTGAAAACAGTCTGCCACGAGGAGGGGTAGTCCCAGGGAGCAAGTCGATGGCACAGTCGTAGGCCCGGTGCGGAGGAAGAACGGCGGCCCTGCTCTTGCTGAATACCTCCTTGAGATCCCAGTACTCTGTGGGAACTTGAGATAACTCGGTGAGATCAGGGGGCTCGGCAGGAGACACAGGAGAGCTAGAGAGCAAACAAGAGGCATGGCATGCAGGGCCCCATTCCACAACCTGGCTTGTTACCCAGTCTATGCGAGGGTTGTGGCGAGTAAGCCAAGGAAGGCCTAGAATAACTGGGAACTCAGGTGAAGGAATCAGGTGCAGGGATATTTCTTCCTTGTGACTTTGAGACTGGAGGAAGACTGGAGAAGTAACTTGAGTGACTCTTCCATCACCTAACGCTTGGCCATCGAGGGCAGACACAGACAGAGGGACTTCAAGAGGTGCAGTAGGTATATTGATGCTTTGGGCGAAGTGAATATCCATAAAGTTCCCAGCCGCCCCTGAGTCTATCAAAGCTTGACAAGAGTGGACAGACTCACCCCAGGAGATGGAGACCGGGATGTAGATTCCTTGGCCAGGGAGTCCGGGAGAGAGGGTAGGCCCCGTCACAACCCTCCCTCGGCTGGACGGGGCGGTCCTTTTCCCAAGAGTTCGGGACATGATGCTCGGAAGTGACCAGGCTTGCCACAGTAGATGCAGCACTTGTCCCTCCTTCTGCGCTCCCTCTCAGATGCGGAGAGGCGAGTACGACCCACTTGCATGGGTTCTGGACAGTCACTGAAGGAGGTAGACGGTCTCCAGGTAGAGGTAGGGAGGCTGGGGGGGCTCAAGGCTTGGTGGCGTTCTCTCATCCTGTTGTCCAGACGAATAGCATGTGAGATGAGGGTTTCGAGGTCACTTGGGCATCCAATAGAGGCCAGACCGTCCTTGATGGGGTCAGACAGACCATGGTGGAAGGCTGACACCAGGGCAGTCTCGTTCCATCCACTTACTGCTGCGAGTGTTCGGAACGAGATGGCGTAATCTGCGACGCTTCCTCCTTGCCGGATGGACATGAGCTTTCGGGCTGCGTCGGTACTGATGTCTGTCTGATCGAAGACCCGAAGCATCTCTTCAGAAAACAGCTGGAAATCAAAGCACTCAGGTCCCTGTCTTTGCCAGATAGCAGTAGCCCAGGCTCGCGCCTTACCAGCTAATAAGGTGATCACAAAGGCAATCTTGCGGCGATCCGTAGTGTAGGTGGTAGGCTGAAGCTCAAAGGTGAGTTGACACTGGGTAAGGAACTCTCGGCACTCACTGTGCTTGCCGTCATACCTCTGTGGTGCAGGAAGGCTGGGTTCACGAGGTGAAGAAGGCAGCATTGCAGGAGGCACTGGAGCAGGAGTGGGAGCTGGATCAGGAGCAGGAACTGGATCAGGAGCAGGAGATGCAGGCAGAGCTGTCAGCTGTGCCAGGGTTTTCCCAATTTGCTGAAGCAGTTCCTCGTGGCGAGCGAGGGCCTCACGTTGGCTGGTGAGCGTACGTCCATGAGCGTCCATGGTCGCTCCGAAGCGTGTCAAAGCTGCCATAATTCCCTGAAGGTTGGCCGGGTAGACAGTTGAAGCAGCCTCTGCTGAGTCGGTCATGACGGAGTCTTTCTGTTAGGGTTTTGCTGGGATTCGAACCTGGTTCGTTGGTGTGATAATCCAGCAAACCCCCACTAGGCCACCAGGGGGATGACTCAAATGCAGAGGCGTGAGGCGGAAGTAGAAAAAGAATCAAAAGGTTTATTTAAACTATATACACTATATACAGGGCAAAACAAAAGACAAAAAAAAACCAAAGAGTATAATCCAAAAGAAAAGCAAAGTGCAAAAGTACAAAAGCTAAGAAGATCAAAAAACACAGTACAAAGGAAACTGGAGATAAACATAACAGCACAAAGACTCCGTGACAAGAGGACTGAACTCAGGGGTATAAATAGACAAACTAATTAAGGACACAGGTGAAGATAATTAGGCAATTAACACAAACACAAAACACAGGAACAGTGGCGGCCTCTAGAGGCCAAAATAAACACGACATGAAAAGGAAATAACAGCGGCCTCTAGAGGCCAAAACAGTCCTAGTCCTAACAAGTACCAAATGCAAAATTATGAAAGCAAATACCAGGTTGCATGGGAGAATGAATTTCCATGGATGAGCAAATTTTCGACCAGCCAGTTACACATTTTAAGGTAAAGATACCTTAAATCAGAATATAATGGACATTTGAGTGTGAAATTAAACTAGTCTTCCGTACCATTTCAGAACCAAACTGTACAACTTCTAAAGTGTTTAGTGAAATTTTGCATGACAGAGAATTTGTTTGGTGAGTGTATTTGAATAGTCTGGTCGTGTCTTAGTGCTATTTTGAATTTATGTGTGAAAGTTTACAAGTGAATTATCTGGAAAGTGATTGATTTTGATCGAGTTTTGAGGTTTTAAGTGAAAGTTTACAAGTGAGTGTATTTTGGTCGTACTAAAATTTTGCATTCGAGTGAATTTCTTTGTGGAGTATATTTTGATAGTATGGTCGTATTTATAGTGCCATTTTTAAATTTTGTTAGAAAACTTTCAGTCAAAGTTTGCAAATGAGCAAATTCCTTTGATGCATTCCGATAGGATTTTGATAGGATTTCTAGTGCTTTTTAAAATTCTGTTGGAAAGTGTTTAGTGAGAGAGATGCATTTTAGTCGTACTAAGACAGTGCAGTATTTATTTAATTGAGTTGTTACTATTTTGGTCAAATCTTATTAAAATTTTATTTATATATGATATTATAGTTCTCTGTATTTTTACATGAGTTTTCCAGAAGGAAAACACATTTAATGCAATCCAATAATACTTTCATTCACTGTGACTATTTTAAGAAATTATAAACATTCTTCGAAAGCATCACTTGTGTTATTTCCTGTGGGTCTCTGTATGTATACAATATTCAGGCATGAGATTTTTCAGCTAAAAATCTGATTTAAGACTTCACTTTCATTGTTATTATATTAAAATTCAAGACAAGAGTATTATTTCAGATTTTTCACTCTGAGCTCTCTCATGCCTGATACATGAATCCCATAACCTATAGTAATTGATAAAACAATATCAACAATTCAAAAGCTCTTTAATTGTATAAATTTCAAATGGTTTGCAATTAATTGGGATCCGCTGTTTTTATCGTTTCAACCACGCATCAGACCCTCGTCCAATTGAAAATGTCGTTCACGCACTTTTCTCCCCCATGAGAATTTTGAAAAGTTAGCAAGTCTCTCATCTCATCTCATTATCTCTAGCCGCTTTATCCTTCTACAGGGTCGCAGGCAAGCTGGAGCCTATCCCAGCTGACTACGGGCGAAAGGCGGGGTACACCCTGGACAAGTCGCCAGGTCATCACAGGGCTGACACATAGACACAGACAACCATTCACACCTACGGTCAATTTAGAGTCACCAGTTAACCTAACCTGCATGTCTTTGGACTGTGGGGGAAACCGGAGCACCCGGAGGAAACCCACGCGGACACGGGGAGAACATGCAAACTCCACACAGAAAGGCCCTCGCCGGCCCCGGGGCTCGAACCCAGGACCTTCTTGCTGTGAGGCGACAGCGCTAACCACTACACCACCGTGCCGCCAAGTTAGCAAGTATGCAAGAAAAGCTTCGATTTTGGATTCAACTTTATGCAAGGTCCATTCACCATACAGCACTGACCAATCTTAAGGCCCGGTCCCACAAGACTGATAACTACAACGATAACACTAACTATAAATAAATCAGTCCCCTGCAGTTTATGTGGTTAGTGCTCAAACCAGACCGATAACGATACCCGTAGCCCAGGCCTGGGTTTATCCATAATGATAAGATGTGCTTCTGGAACAATTTTTCCAAGCCTGGACCTGATTCGATAAAACGTCTGATCAATCAGGTAATTGTTTACATGTGACGTTGTCTAAGCACATTATATTTTTCCTGGGGCATCTTTGTATATCCTTATTGCATCATGAAGTCAAGGAATACAGATTCCTGGAAAAAATATATATAATACAAAGCACGGAGCTGTTATTAACTGATATGTCATATTTTCTGTGAAATATCAATTGTAAATTAATAAACATATAAATGCAGGTAAGATATTTTAATTATGAACTCCAGCAGCCCAGACATTTAATTGTTTTCGATTTCTTAATTTATTATTCATGATGCATCATCCCTATGAAATCCGTAACCAATCTATAATATACTGAAATGTCCATGACCAGTCCGTAAATTATTAGCATCCATGATGCAACCATATTAAAATCCATAACCACTCCGTATTTTGAATCCTTTTTTATTATACAGTGGTGCTTGAAAGTTTGTGATCCCTTCAGAATTTTCTATATTTCTGCATAAATATGACCTAAAATCATCATCAGATTTTCACACAAGTCCTGAACGTAGATAAAGAGAACCAAGTTGAACAAATGAAACAAAAATATTATACTTGGGCATTTATTTATTGAGGAAAATTATCCAAGATAACATATCTGTGAGTGGCAAAAGTATATGAACCTTTGCTTTCAGTATCTGGTGTGACCCCCTTGTGCAGCAATAACTGCAACTAAACGTTTCCGGTAACTGTTGATCAGTCCTGCACACCGGCTTGGAGGAATTTTATCCCATTCCTTCGTATAGAACAGCTTCAACTCTGGGATGTTGGTGGGTTTCCTCACATGAACTGCTCGCTTCAGGTCCTTCCACAACATTTTGATTGGATTAAGGTCAGGACTTTGACTTGGCCATTCCAAAACATTAACTTTATTCTTCTTTAACCATTCTTTGGTAGAACGACTTGCGTGCTTAGGGTTGTTGTCTTGCTGCATGACCCACCTTCTCTTGAGATTCAGTTCATGGACAGATGTCCTGACATTTTCCTTTAGAATTCACTAGTATAATTCAGAATTCATTGTTCCATCAATGATGACAAGCCGTCCTGGCCCAGATGCAGCAAAACAGGCCCAAACCATGATACTACCACCACCATGTTTCACAGATGGGATAAGGTTCTTATGCTGGAATGCAGTGTTTTCCTTTCTCCAAACATAACGCTTCTCATTTAAACCAAAAAGTTCTATTTTGGTCTCATCCATCCACAAAACATTTTTCCAATAGCCTTCTGGTTTGTCCACATGATCTTTAGCAAACTGCAAACAAGCAGCAATGTTCTTTTTGGAGAGCAGTGGCTTTCTCCTTGCAACCCTGCTATGCACACCATTGTTGTTCAGTGTTCTCCTGATGGTGGACTCATGAGCATTAACATGAGTCAATGTGAGAGAGGCCTTCAGTTGCTTAGAAGTTACCCTGGGGTCCTTTGTGACCTCGCCGACTATTACACGCCTTGCTCTTGGAGTGATCTTTGTTGGTCGACCACTCCTGGGGAGGGTAACAATGGTCTTGAATTTCCTCCATTTGTACACAATCTGTCTGACTGTGGATTGGTGGAGTCCAAACTCTTTAGAGATGGTTTTGTAACCTTTTCCAGCCTGATGAGCTTCAACAACGCTTTTTCTGAGGTCCTCAGAAATCTCCTTTGTTCGTGCCATGATACACTTCCACAAACACGTGTTGTGAAGATCAGACTTTGATAGATCCCTGTTCTTTAAATAAAACAGGGTGCCCACTCACACCTGATTGTCATCCCATTGACTGAAAACACCTGACTCTAATTTCACCTTCAAATTAACTGCTAATCCTAGAGGTTCACATACTTTTGCCACTCACAGATATGTAATATTGGATCATTTTCCTCAATAAATAAATGACCAAGTATAATATTTTTGTCTCATTTGTTGAAATGGGGTCTCTTTATCTACTTTTAGCACTTGTGTGAAAATATGATGATGTTTTAGGTCATATTAATGCAGAAATATAGAAAATTCTAAAGGGTTCTCAAACTTTCAAGCACCACTGTATTTCCGCAGTCCATGACCTATTTGTATTACAACCCCGATTCCAAAAAAGTTGGGACAAAGTACCAATTGTAAATAAAAACTGAATGCAATGATCTGGAAGTTTCAAAATTCCATATTTTATTCAGAATAGAACATAGATGACATATCAAATGTTTAAACTGAGAAAATGTATCATTTAAAGAGAAAAATTAGGTGATTTTAAATTTCATGACAACAACACATCGCAAAAAAAGTTGGGACAAGGCCATGTTTACCACTGTGAGACATCCCCTTTTCTCTTTACAACAGTCTGTAAACATCTGGGGACTGAGGAGACAAGTTGCTCAAGTTTAGGGATAGGAATGTTAACCCATTCTTGTCTAATGTAGGATTCTAGTTGCTCAATTGTCTTAGGTCTTTTTTGTCGTATCTTCCGTTTTATGATGCGCCAAATGTTTTCTATGGGAGAAAGATCTGGACTGCAGGCTGGCCAGTTCAGTACCCCGACCCTTCTTCTACGCAGCCATGATGCTGTAATTGATGCAGTATGTGGTTTGGCATTGTCATGTTGGAAAATGCAAGGTCTTCCCTGAAAGAGACGTCGTCTGGATGGGAGCATATGTTGCTCTAGAACCTGGATATACCTTTCAGCACTGATGGTGTCTTTCCAGATGTGTATGCTGCCCATGCCACATGCACTAATGCAACCCCATACCATCAGAGATGCAGGCTTCTGAACTGAGCGCTGATAACAACTTGGGTCGTCCTTCTCCTCTTTAGTCCGAATGACACGGCGTCCCTGATTTCCATAAAGAACTTCAAATTTTGATTCGTCTGACCACAGAACGGTTTTCCACTTTGCCATAGTCCATTTTAAATTAGCCTTGGCCCAGAGAAGACGTCTGCACTTCTGGATCATGTTTAGATACAGCTTCTTCTTTGAGCTATAGAGTTTAAGCTGGCAACGGCGGATGGCATGGTGAATTGTGTTCACAGATAATGTTCTCTGTAAATATTCCTGAGCCCATTTTGTGATTTTCAATACAGAAGCATGCCTGTATGTGATGCAGTGCCGTCTAAGGGCCCGAAGATCATGGGCACCCAGTATGGTTTTCCGGCCTTGACCCTTACGCACAGAGATTCTTCCAGATTCTCTGAATCTTTTGATGATATTATGCACTCTAGATGATATGTTCAAACTCTTTGCAATTTTACACTGTCGAACTCCTTTCTGATATTGCTCCACTATTTGTCGGCGCAGAATTAGGGGGATTGGTGATCCTCTTCCCACCTTTACTTCTGAGAGCCGCTGCCACTCCAAGATGCTCTTTTTATACCCAGTCATGTTAATGACCTATTGCCAATTGACCTAATGAGTTGCAGTTTGGTCCTCCAGCTGTTCCTTTTTTGTACCTTTAACTTTTCTAGTCTCTTATTGCCCCTGTCCCAACTTTTTTGAGATGTGTTGCTGTCATGAAATTTCAAATGAGCCAATATTTGGCATGAAATTTCAAAATGTCTCACTTTCGACATTTGATATGTTGTGTATGTTCTATTGTGAATACAATATCAGTTTTTGAGATTTGTAAATTATTGCATTCCGTTTTTATTTACAATTTGTCCTTTGTCCCAACTTTTTTGGAATCGGGGTTGTATATCAACCACGGATGTGTGTACATGGGTTGTTCTGAAGGCCAAGCTGTCCAGTATGACCCAGGATAATGTGCTACTCCTTGGAAAAAACTTCTATGACTATTCCTAAGTTGCATGCATTTATTTACCTGAGTGGCAGGATCAAGCGATATTACTGTATAGTCAGGATTATAGTTATAGTGTGACTGCTCCAGACTGGAACTAAATTCAGGCAGAGGGATAGGTATAATTGTAGTTATAGGTATAGTTATAGTTATGTGTTGTGGAACCAGGCCTTAATTTGGGAGCCTGTTGTCTGACTGCAAATAATGGTCTGCAAAGACTGTTCCTTCTCAACAAAGCATCCATTACAAGTTATTTATAGCAGTATCATGGTTATCTGCAGTGAATCACCCTAACTACCTGATTTTTAAAGATAAAAAAGAAATAAATTAATTTTGAGAGACAGTTTCTCAAGCTGTCAGTTCTCTTGATGAGTTAAAAGCAAGTAGAAGCTGAATTCTACAGTAAAAGATTTAATTAACACCTCTTCTGTTTTGTTATTGAAGAGTTAAAGCACAAAGCCAGCAAGCGCCAACCTGGAAAAAATTGAATCAATACTGTCAGCGGATCGATGGCTGTGCAATTTTCTGTTCAGCAGGTTTGTGCTTTTTTTTTTTTTTTTGGCAAACCCAGAACATCTCTATTGTAAAATCCTGCTATATTTGCGGTTTTATTTCAGAAACTGACATCTGCCATGTCCCATTTTTCGCAGATGCCGACAGCTCCATTTCAGCAAATCAGTGCTCCGAATCTAGTGACATCATCCATCATGACTGTGCCCATGATTTGTTGGCCTTTTCCAGTTCCCTCATTAAATTGACATTTATTTCACAAAATAATGCATTAAAACATGCAACAAAATGATATTCATGAACAAGTGATTGTATTGCAGGTTGGGCATAAGAAGAAATCAAATCCAGCCAATTTGGCTCACTCACAAGGGAAAAAAGCAGGTCATAGCAGTGCAGGAGGTCTTCATGAAAATGTCAGTGATATAATTTGGTCAAAATTCTACAAGGATAAAGCACCACAGCTTCTTTCTCAACCTGTCGAAACAGCCCTGTTCAAAACAGGCCAATTTGAGTGCCTTTTACTTTCATGAGCCACTGTTTACCCCAATTCTGCCAGCCAATCAGGTCGCACTTTCCTCATGAATATTCATTCTCAAGCTATGAGTGGAGATACTCAGATGAGGGCAAGGCATAAGTCTAATGAGCTCCCATTGTGACACAGAAAAGGGTGTCAAATCTGAACAGCTTGTTGAAGCACTTGTTTTCTGAAATGATGGTTGTTCTTCAGGGTCAAAGATGACCATGACTTCAGTTTTTGAATTTGAAGTCATGACTTGGGCGTGACTTAGATTAGAGCAGGGGTGTCCAAACTGATCCATGTGGCTGCAGGTTTTCATTCCAGCCATGCAGCAGCACACCTGATTTAGCTTATTCAATCAACTGACACACCCACCCTTTAATCAAGGGTGGGTGTGGCTGCAAGTATTTGACTGTGTGAAGACAGTTCAGTTGATTGAATGAGCCAAGTCAGGTGTGCTGCTGCATGGCTGGAATGAAAACCTGCAGCCACAAGGCCCTTTATGGATCAGTTTGGACACCCCTGGATTAGAGTGAGAAAGAGTTGCACAGCCATCAGCCTCACTCTCTTGTCCCAACCTAACTGGGTCCAGGGATAAGACTGTCACAGAACAGACAGGAGAGGAGATCAAATGCGCTCAAACCACAGTTTATTAATAATAGGGGAAAGGGGAGTTGGAAGAATGTGTGTGGGTGAAGTCCAGTGGCAGGAGAACTGAGAGGCAGGGATGGCTGGTGGTGATGTCTGAGGTCTCCCATCCAAGTACTGACCAGGCCCAACCCTGCTTAGCTTTAGAGATAAGACAGGACCAGGCGTAGTCAGAGAGGTGTGGCTGTAAGGCTGAGCAAGCTGGAAATCAGGTGAAGGTACCGGAGGAGCAGGCAAGAGACAGAGTCGACAGAACAGAAGGCAGATCAGGTTACCGGGGCTGGAGAGCAGACAGAGTCAGACAGAACAGGAAATCTTCAGGAGACAGAGTAGTCTGAACACAGAGCAGGTTATCAGGCTGAGAGTTGCAGATGATCTGACACCAAGGCTAGGGAGAACTGCAGCTAAATACACCCAGGGGGAAGCAGGTGATCGGCAACAGCCAATGACAGTCACTGAAAGTTAATAAGAGGAAGTGAGTGCGGGCGTGGCCGGTAATGCTGAGTGGAGATGTACCTGAAGAGAGAAGCCCACAGGTAGGACCATGACAAAGACAGAATCAAGATGGCTGGAGCTAGGTCGAGATGCAGTGGATGGCCAACAGTGTTCTACATGTTGTACTGTGCCCTGATCATGCTCCACAAATGCTTTGCTGGGTCTGCCTTACTGCCTGTTGAACCACCAGGTGGTGGTCTCCTCCGCATAGTCTGCCGAGTCCAGTCTTCAGTCGTAACCTTGACCAGGCGGAGCAAGGGGTTGCTAGTGCTCGCTCAAGGCACCACCCCAGGCTAGTGTAGGGAAGGAGATGCCTTACTACTCCAATGCATGGCAGTCAAGGACGGCACATGCCCACTGCCCTAAAACTGCCCTTTGCTGAAATCGGAAGAACAAAAGAAACTGACTGGGTTGTTTTATTTCAGAGTTTGTGGGTTGGTAGGAACTCCAGATACTCAAATGTATTTGCACAAACATGGAAAAAGTGAGTGTGTCATCATGTCCTCTTCAATAAAGTTAAATTTTTCAGATCAGGACAAATTATTATTTCTTGCATATCAAGTCAAATTGCCAAATACACAAAACAAAGTCAAAACCAGAAAGGCAATGCACAGATACAAGGCTTGGTTATGTGAGACACTGGGTACAGTGCATATACTTCGCCCTGCTTGTGTGTTTTGTTTAAAGTGCCCTTATAAGCACATGCTGTGATTGCACTCTAATCCGGAACAGGTGCGAAGAAGAAGAAGCCTTTATTTGTCACATGCACACTCAAGCACAGTGAAATTTGTTCTCTGCATTTAACCCATCTGAAGCAGTGAACACACATAAGTGAGCAATGAGCACACACACATACCCAGAGCAGTGGGCAGCTATGCTACAGCACCCAGGAAGCAGTTGGGGGTTAGGTACCTTACTCAAGGGCACTTCCGCCCAAGGCCACCCCATGTTAACCTAACTGCATATCTTTGGACTGTGAATTAAACCGGAGCACCCAAAGGAAACCCACGCAGACATGGGGAGAACATGCAAACTCCACACAGAAAGGCCCCTGTCAGCCACTGGGCTCGAACTCCGAACCTTCTTGCTGTGAGGTGATAGTGCTAACCACTACACCACCATGCTGCCCAGTGCATAGTAATTAGTTCTAATGGTGCTGTGTGCTCCGAGTGCCAATGTATATGGACGTGACACAAATATCCTAAATTTGAAACAGGTAGCATGCTGGATAGCTTTTAGGTCCCTGGTTCAGTCTTGGGCTCTGGTTTTCACTTCCCAAATATATGCTCATTGGTGGATTGACCCTCAGTGTGAACAAGTGTTTGAGTAAACTGTGGGTGGTAAAAGAGAGCAACTGGACTTGCTTGAAGATTCTTGAAGACGTTTCACCTCTCATCCGAAAGGCTTCTTCAGTTCTGTCTGACTAATGGGGAGTATCAGGTATTTATCCTCTCATGGATGAAAAGCAATCCTAAGGTGTTGTTGAGTCATCCTGTTGGTGTGGGTCACTGGGGGCTGGGTGTGAATGGCCTAGAGAGTCGTTGGGGTGATCAATGGGTTGTTGGTTCTCTCAGTCCTCCTGCGAGTCACTGAAAACAGCTGTGTTTTGGTGTGCATTCAGTTGTCTGGGAAGTGTGCCAAGGACTGCATTGTAGGTGGCTGATAAATGGTGTCTTAGACCACCACCTCTGTTCAGTGATGGTCGTTCCAGGTTGACAAAAATGGCTTCTTTAACTCCTCGCTCATACCAACGATCCTCTCTGGCTAAAATGTGTACGTTGCAATCCTGAAATGAGTGTCCTTTGTTGTTAAGATGAAGATAGATAGCAGAGTCCTGGCCTGATTTTGCTCCTTCTCTTTTCCCTCTATCGTTGTAGGAATGTTCTGAGCCCTGTGTTGCAGGGTCCTAATGGCCCCCAGTTTGTGTTCCAGTGGGTGGTGTGAGTCGAAGAGTAGGTACTGCTCTGTGTGTGTGGGTTTCTGGCAGACCTCGACGCTAAGGCTTCTGTCTTGTCTAATGTGTACATCACAATCCAAGAAGGCTAGATTAGATTATTCCCACTGACGTCCTCCCGAGTGAATTTGATGTTGATATCCACTGCATTGATGTGCTTAGAGAAGATTTCCACCTCATGGGTTTTGATTTTAACCCAGGTGTCATCCACATATCTGAACCAGTGGCTGGGAGCAGCTCCTGAAAAAGTGGTCAAAGCTTTATGTTCCACTTCCTCTATGTACACATGATAGACACATTAGACAAAACAGAAGCCTTAGCATCGAGATCTACAGGAAACCCCCACACACAGACCAGTACCTACTCTTCGACTCACACCACCCACTGGAACACAAATTGGGGGTCATTAGGACCTTGCAACACAGGGCTCAGAACATTCCTACAACGGTAGAGGGAAAAGAGAAGGAGCAAAATCACTTCAAGAAAGCACTTCAGAACTACAGGTATCCCAACCGGGCTTTCTTCAAGAGCAGGAAAAGGAACATAACAGACAAGGAAGATAACAGGAACAAACGCAAGAACAGTCATTTCCGACATTTCTGGTCTATCTGAGAAACTCAGGAGGATCTTCTACAAACACAACATTCCGGTACATTTCAGACCCAGTAACACCCTGAAGCAGAAACTAGTCCACCCTAAGGACAGAATACCTAGACACAAACAGGACAACGTAGTGTATGCAATTCAGTGCAATGAGGAATGCATGGAGTTGTATATTGGGGAAACAAACAACCACTTCACAGGCGCATGGCTCAACACAGGAGAGCCAGTTCCTCAGGCCAGGACTCTGCTGTCTATCTTCATCTTAACAACAAAGACACTCATTTCAGGATTGCAACATATGCATTTTAGCCAGAGAGGATCGTTGGTATGAACGAGGACAGAGAGAACCAACAACCCATTGATCACCCCAACGACTCCCTAGGCCATTCACACCCAGCCCCCAGTGACCCACACCAACAGGCTGACTCAACGACATCTTAGAATTGCTTTTCATCCATGAGAGGATAAATACCTGATACTCCCTATCAGTCAGACAGAACTGAAGAAGCCTTTTGGATGAGGGGTGAAACGTCTTCAAGAATCTTCAAGCAAGTCCAGTTGCTCTCTTTGACCACCCACAGTTCACAACCCCGATTCCAAAAAAGTTGGGATAAAGTACAAACTGTAAATAAAAACGGAATGCAATAATATACAAATCTCAAAAACTGATATTGTACTCACAATAGATAGAACATAGACAACATATCAAATGTCGAAAGTGAGACATTTTGAAATTTCATGCCAAATATTGGCTCATTTGAAATTTCATGACAACAACACATCTCAAAAAAGTTGGGACAGGGGCAATAAGAGGCTGGAAAAGTTAAAGGTACAAAAAAGGAACAGCTGGAGGACCAAATTGCAACTCATTCGGTCAATTGGCAATAGGCCATTAACATGACTGGGTATAAAAAGAGCATCTTGGAGTGGCAGCGGCTCTCAGAAGTAAAGATGGGAAGAGGATCACCAATCCCCCTAATTCTGCGCCGACAAATAGTGGAGCAATATCAGAAAGGAGTTCGACAGTGTAAAATTGCAAAGAGTTTGAACATATCATCATCTACAGTGCATAATATCATCAAAAGATTCAGAGAATCTGGAATAATATCTGTGCGTAAGGGTCAAGGCCGGAAAACCATACTGGGTGCCCGTGATCTTTGGGCCCTTAGATGACACTGCATCAAAGTGGAACACTGTTCTGTGGTCAGACGAATCAAAATTTGAAGTTCTTTATGGAAATCAGGGACCCCGTGTCATTCGGACTAAAGAGGAGAAGGACGACCCAAGTTGTTATGAGTGCTCAGTTCAGAAGCCTGCATCTCTGATGGTATGGGGTTGCATTAGTGCGTGTGGCATGGGCAGCTTACACATCTGGAAAGATAGCATCAATGCTGAAAGGTATATCCAGGTTCTAGAGCAACATATGCTCCCATCCACACGACGTCTCTTTCAGGGAAGACCTTGCATTTTCCAACATGACAATGCCAAACCACATACTGCATCAATTACAGCATCATGGCTGCGTAGAAGAAGGGTCCGGGTACTGAACTGGCCAGCCTGCAGTCCAGATCTTTCACCCATAAAAAACATTTGGCGCATCATAAAACGGAAGATATGACAAAAAAGACCTAAGACAGTTGAGCAACTAGAATCCTACATTAGACAAGAATGGGTTAACATTCCTATCCCTAAACTTGAGCAACTTGTCTCCTCAGTCCCCAGACGTTTACAGACTGTTGTAAAGAGAAAAGGGGATGTCTCACAGTGGTAAACATGGCCTTGTCCCAACTTTTTTGAGATGCGTTGTTGTCATGAAATTTAAAATCACCTAATTTTTGTCTTTAAATGATACATTTTCTCAGTTTAAACATTTGATATGTCATCTATGTTCTATTCTGAATAAAATACGGAATTTTGAAATTTCCACATCATTGCATTCTGTTTTTATTTAAAATTTGTACTTTGTCCCAACTTTTTTGGAATCGGGGTTGTACTATGACCTGGATGACTGAGAATCTTCACAGACAAGTGTTTGAGTGTATCCTAGGATTTGGATCCGCTGCAACCCTGCCCAGGATTACTGCAGATTAACAAATTTAATTTAATTTAACTTATCTGAAATCTATATTTTTATGATTCAAAGGTTCGGTTCATGTGTAAACCTTGTTGTAGCTCAGACACATATGACAAGTAGTGAGTTAAAAGCACTGGGAGCTTCGGCTGAAATCTACACCATGTCCATTGTGCACATACGCTTCTTTCTCCACAACACATGGCCTTACCATAGGCTCAGTTCACAGCCTATAACAGTACACAGCACAATCCTGTAAGCTTCCATAAAAATAAGACAGTTGCTCATTGTTTGTTCTTTTCCTCCTGACAATATGTACATTGGGACCAAGAGACACTGGTTGCTGATTATCATTCCGGTTTGAAAACATGACTACTGAAGATTACACTGTAATGTGAAGCTTTATTTCTTCACCACTCACCACTATGTTTCCTGGTCTCTCCATCTCCTTGTTTGCTAACACTGACTCACCTTTGCAGCTCATAACGCTACATGAATATACATGTACGCCTTAAAGTACTTGAAGAAATTGCAGTTTTCTCTGTGGTTTGCTGTCACAACACAGTGTGACATTGTTGAGCAACTCACACCTGTTTTGTGGTTCATTTACGCTCACCTATGCCTCAAACAAGCCTCACCGTCAGCCAATTGGTCATGAAATTCATGTGTGTTGATGGGGCGAGCAACACAAATATAGGTGCAATGTATTTATGTATACTGATGAATGTTATTAATTCTATACTGACGCTTCCATAAGTATAATCTACTGCGAGTGAGACAATTGCGTCATCACATTCAGCAGGTATGAGAACTAATTCATGTCAGTATCTGCAAACAAGTGGCTAAGGATCTGAATTTTTATTTAATACATTTAGCAAAGTTTAACCCATTTTTATTCATTGCCCCAACCTTTTGTAGAGCAGATCCAGCACAATTGTAATATGCATGCAACTCTTGCTGTATTACATCCATACTACACTCACTGGCCATTTTATTAGGTACACCCATCCAACCTGCTGTTTTATGCAGTTCCCTAATCAGCCAATCCTTTAACAGCTGCACAGTGTACAAAATCATGCAGATACAAATCACAAGCTTCAGTTAATGTTCACGTCAAACATCAGAATGGGAAAAATTGTGATCTCAAAGTGTGATTGACTTTCACTGTGGCATGGGTGTTGGTTTGAGCCAGATGGACTGGTTTGAGTAAGTGGCCTCATAAAGTTTTGCACTCAAGTTTCCATCAATGAAGTGTTATAACCGCAACGAAATTGACTTCATGTTAAAACTGTTAATGTTATAGTCATGTTGTCTGTTGTCGCCCAAATGAGGATGGGTTCCCTTTTGAGTCTGGTTCCTCTCGAGGTTTCTTCCTCATGTCATCTGAGGGAGTTTTTCCTTGCCACCGTCACCACAGGTTTGCTCATTGGGGATAGATTAGGGATAAAATTAGCTCATGTTTAAAGTCATTCAAATTCTGTAAAGATGCTTTGCGACAATGTCTATTGTTAAAAGCGCTATAGAAATAAACTTGACTTAACTATTTCAGAAACTGCTGATCTCCGGGGGTTTGCACACACAACAGTCTCTAGAGTTTACACAGAATGGTGCAAAAAACAAAAAACAGTGAGTGAGTGAGTGAGTGAGTGAGTGACAGTTTTGTGGGTGGAAACAAACGCCTTGTTGAAAAGAGAGGTCAGAGAAAAATGGCCATGTTTGTTCAAGCTGCCAGGAAGGATATAGAATTGAACTGAATTGCCTTTGTTGTCATTGTCATCTCATCTCATCTCATTATCTCTAGCCGCTTTATCCTGTTCTACAGGGTCGCAGGTAAGCTGGAGCCTATCCCAGCTGACTACGGGCGAAAGGTGGGGTACACCCTGGACAAGTTGCCAGGTCATCACAGGGCTGACACATAGACACAGACAACCATTCACACCTACGGTCAATTTAGAGTCACCAGTTAACCTAACCTGCATGTCTTTGGACTGTGGGGGAAACCGGAGCACCCAGAGGAAACCCACGCGGACACGGGGAGAACATACAAACTCCGCACAGAAAGGCCCTCGCCAGCCACGGGGCTCAAACCCAGACCTTCTTGCTGTGAGGCGACAGAGCGAACCACTACACCATTGTAAATGTATACAACGAAATTAAAATTGCCACTCTATGGTGCAAACATCGAAACACAGGGCACTGAAGAAAAAAAAAAGACATGAAATGAGAATTGTGATCCTAGAAATTGAATTAAATAATCTGTATAAAAATAAAGTGCAGGTGCATTGCAGCATGAATTAATGATATAATTATTTGTGCTTGTTATTATTTAAAGTGCAAATTGCTTTCGGGGGGAAAAAAACCTGTTTCTGAATCTGGAGGTGCATTCTTTGGCTGACGTCTAACGCCTGCCAGAGGGTAACAGTTCAAAGAGGTGGTGGCCAGGGTGGGTGGAGTCCTTGATGATGTCAGTAGCTCTGTTGAGGTAGCATGAGGTGACAATGTCCTCAATATAGTAACTCATAGCAACTCTTTACAACCGTGGTGAGCAGAAAAGCATCTCAGCATGCAATAGCAGAAGACCACACTGGCTTCCACTCCTGCCAGCCAAGAACAGGAATCTTCAAATCAAGAACAAGTTCCTTGAAAAGTGACCAGTGAGTGTGTACACAACTTCTGCATGTCGATTTCAGAAAGCCAGTGGGATTAGTCTCCGCTTGAGACAGAAAAGCTGTGCATGCACTAATCTCTACAGTCATAAGGATGAATTACAAGTATTGCTGACCTCGTTAAGATTTCATATTTTAAACCATAGTAACCATGTGCCATACTATAGTTATCATGACAAAAGAAACAAACAAAAAATTAAATGGACAAAATCAGAAAAAGGAAAAGGGGATTTATAAGCTTTGTATCATTAATCATTTACAGTGCATGTTCAAATGGGTTTAAATTGGTCTGTATGTGCTTCCCTGCATGGGCATATTGCAAAAATTGTATGCATTTGTATTTGTAATTACTTAATATTTTCCAAGCTACTCTGAAAGCTATAGCACACAGAGTAATGAATGTATCATGGTTTATTTTGATTTGTCCTCATGTACATGTAAGTTTACAGGGTATTTTGAATGGTGTTACAACTGAGCCATTTAAATCTACAATTGCGCTACTTTTACAGTAGAACTGGTTCACAGGAATATCGAGCTTTTGGAGAAAATGGACAGAACTGGCTGACTATAGTGTTAACTAGGACATGACCAAAAAAAAAGTAAGCATATGCATAGATGTGGGAAGTATGAAGCCAGTAATTTAAATCATTGTGGAGGAGTTGAACTCAAAACCCAAACCCACTACCACTAGTCACTACCAAGCCAACCCTTTGTTCTGATCCGTTCCGGGCCCATTCACAAAGACTCTGAGAGATCAGTTCTACTGGGGGACAGTTATCTCCCGCAATGTGACTGGCTATAATACTATGTCCAATTGGATATATCTGCTCATTGAAAGTTTTTTTTTTTTTAAATAGCATTTAATGCTTTACTGACTAAACTGCACAGCTGCCAGAATACCCACATGGTTCCTAATTTAAAACAGCAAACCATTGAAACTCACACTTGACTGGTTTTATCCACTTAGGCGTCAGTAATAATTTAGCAAATATGAATCGCAGTAGACTGCAACTCATTTAAATCAAATTGCATATCATTTTAAATGGGTTGGCGTGACACTGTAGAGCTGTTACACAGACTGTTTTGGCAACCATATAGTCATATAGGCCAAAATAAGAACACTACATCTCTGATTTGGCTGGACTATTCAGCCCTGTGAAATCCTGTTACACTGGTCGATGAAGGGCAGGCAGGCAGGAAGACTCTTTCATTGGTCATTAAGGGATTATTTATTAATCACTTGATTCAGTGCTTCTCTAATTTCCTATCTTAAGCTGAGTAAATTCTCTACTCATGCATTCTTTCAGCCACCCCTACCCCCTCACTCGCTCTCTGTCTCCACTTATATACACACACACACACACACACACACACACACACACACACACACACACACAATCCAACATTGTTCATATAATACTGATTAAAATAGAAAGATATTATCCATCCATCCATTATCCATAACCGCTTATCCTGTGCAAGGTCAAGGGCAAGCTGGAGCCTATGCCAGCTGATTAGGGGCGAGAGGCGGGGTACACCCTAGACAAGTCACCAGATCATCACAGGGCTGACACATAGAGACACACAACCATTCACACTCACATTCACACCTACGGTCAATTTCGAGCCACCAGTTAGCCTAACCTGCATGTCTTTGGACTGTGGGGGAAACCGGAGCACCCGGAGGAAACCCACGCAGACACGGGGAGAACATGCAAACTCCACACAGAAAAGCCCATGTCAGCCACTGGGCTTGAACCCAGAGCCTTCTTGCTGTGAGGTGACAGTGCCAACCACTACACCACCATGCTGCCCTGAAAGATATTATCCTTAATTGAAATTTTGTTCAAGTGATTAGATTGAGAGTGGCATGGTTAGTAGTGTTGTAGTACTTGAGACCAGTTTTGGTCTCAAGACCACTTTTTGAAGGTCTCAGTCTCGTCTCAGAATTGATCACATTTTTACTTGGTCTTGTCTCAGTCTCAGACACAGAGGATTCTGGATTTTATTTCAAGACTGGTCAAGACCACAACTGTGGGGAGATCACTGAATTGCCTTTGCATTGTCTGATTTATTTGTTAACATCGTTACTGTGACTGGATGGAAAACTTCCTGCTTCAAATGCAATCAGTAATGTGATCAGGGTTTCCCCGAAAGCATCATAGCGTAGCGGCTCCGCTACGCTTAATTTATTGATCGATATGCTTAGTGACATACCGCTACCCATTAAACTACCGCCACGACCCTTACAATTTAGGCCTATGGTATAAAGCTAGAATCAACATGCATGTGTTTTGTAGCCTTTGAGCAGGTAATCAATACAATCTATGCAAGCCCATGGCCCTGAACTTGACCTAAATTCACAGCTGATGTCAGAGAAGGGTATTCCGCACTGATTGGCTGAGTGTGTGCAGTATCCTACATTGATTGGATGAGCAATGCACAATTAATTTTCATAGGCAACTTATGCGGGCAGCACGGTGGTGTAGTGGTTAGCGCTGTCGCCTCACAGCAAGAAGGTCCGGGTTTGAGCCCCGTGGCTGGCGAGGGCCTTTCTGTGTGGAGTTTGCATGTTGTCTGCGTGGGTTTCCTCCGGGTGCTCCGGTTTCCCCCACAGTCCAAAGACATGGAGGTTAGGTTAACTGGTGACTCTAAATTGACCGTAGGTGTGAATGGTTGTCTGTGTCTATGTGTCAGCCCTGTGATGACCTGGCAACTTGCCTTTCGCCTGTAGTCAGCTGGGATAGGCTCCAGCTTGCCTGCGACCCTGTAGAACAGAATAAAGCGGCTAGAGATAATGAGATGAGATGAGATTAGGTAACTTATGCAAAAATGGCAGAGCCTTCAAGCCAGGTACGAATGATCAAAACACCAATGGGTTGCAGCTTAATAACGGAGATTTTCACAAAGAAAACTGCAGTAAACAACTCAACAACAGTGGCAGACTGTAGTTGTGATACCACAATAGCCAGTTTTGCTGCTGCATGTTGCTGACCACCTCGAGTCTGACAGTGAGAGTATTTAGTCATCCTGTTGCCAAAATTTAATGATCAGTATTTTGAACAGCTTATGCCATGTTGCATCACCATTCACTTTGTTTGATGTGAAATAAACTGCAGTCTCCTTTTGAACAGGACACGGCTTGTGAAATGTAAGTGGGTATTGTATTGATTTGGGTTTTCTTTTACGTTTTTAGGGTGGGAATTCAGTAAAATTAGACGTAAAATATAGCCTTTCCTCCCCCAACATGTTGAACTGGTAAAAATCAGCTCTAGATATCACCAGAAGCCACAAAATGAACCCTTATATTTCAAAATTTTCATGGGAGCATGCCCCAGACCTCCCTAGCTTACACATCACCTACAGCAGCAAGCTCTTTGCACCTCGCTGTGCTCGGAGGGGCCACTACTCTTTCCAGTTTTTCTAGGGGAAACCCTGGTGACTCATTGCTAATATGAATTTTTTCTTCCTGTTAATGGAACTGGAAGAAACACCCTCCTTCACACACTGGTCTGGTCCTGATCATGACTTGGTCTCTTCCTGTCTTGGTCTTGACTAGATCTCAACCCCTCAAAGTCTTGGTCTTGATACACTCTGGTCTTGGTCATGACTTGGTCTCGGTTTAGGTGGTCTTGACTACAATACTAGTGGTTAACACTGTCTCCTCACAGCAAGAAGGTTTTGGGGTTGAACCTCACAACTGACTGGGACATTTCTGTGTGGAGTTTGCATATTCTCTCCGTGTTGTGTGGGTTTCCTCCGGGTGCTCCGGTTTCCTCGCACAGTCCAAAGACATGTGAATTAATTCACCTAGCTACTCTAAATTGTCCAGAAGTGTGAATATGAGTGTGAATGGTTGTCATCTCTGTGTTAGCCCTGTGATAGATTAGCGACCTCTCCCGGGTGTACCCTGCCTCTTGCCCAAAGTCAGCTGGGATTGGTTCCAGCTTCCACTGTGACCCTGACAGATAATCAGTATAGATAATGGATGATTACATAGATAGATAGCATCCAACTCGTGTATTCTGTTCCCTCTATTTCTTCACCAATTAAATCTTTAGATTTTATTTTCCACTCATACGAAATTGTGCTCTAGCGTATTCTGCAATGCATCTTCCTATGCAGTATACATATTAAAGAGAGAGAGAGAAAGCATGTGAAATTCAGAGACTAAGCCAGACCAGTTAACAATGGGTGATGTTATTGGGTATTATTTCAAATATGTTTCAATGGATGATTTTTACTTGAATTTGTCGATGACATTTCTGACAGAAATGCCGTAATGCTGAAGTGAGTAATTTTGCTCTTTCTTCACTGCTTCCTAACAGTGTGCCAGATCATGTCTAAGGGAGTGGTGGCAGTCCTGGGCCCCTCCGCCAGCCCGGCTTCCAACTCCATCATTAGCAATATTTGTGGAGAGAAAGAGGTGAGTGCTGGCTTGTTCTTCTCTCTAATGAATTGTGCTGTAGCTCATTATGTGTTACTGAACAATCATTCATATCATTGCCAATATTGGAGCCACATGCTGTGCTCAAAAGCCATCCAAATCCTGAGGATATGGGACGAACATTACCACTGGCATATATAAACACTATCATCTCCAGCATACTGGCTGGCTTGAAAATGTTCCGATTTGTTTAATGCTTATCTTGAAGTAAAATGTTTTTATATGCATGATGTGTTGAATTCTGTTCCTGTCCAGAGCCTATTTCTGCATTTCTGTACATTTGTAAGTTGTCAGCAAACACAACGCCCTGAATTCCTCTGAATTATGTATTCATTTCCTGAATTGTGCTGTCTTATGTTTGGCACTGCTTTGCTTTCAAAAGCTGAGATGTTCAGGCTTCACTAGAATACATTATCGAGCTGATAAATAATCAAGCCCGTTTACTCTATCCGGTCCACTGACTAAGCATCGTTCCTTCATGTCCTCATTATTCATGATCAACTTCAGCTTACCTCAGAAATCGGACATCAGGAATAAATATTCATTGCCACATCCTACAGTTGAATGCTGAGGTCATGTATCAAGGGGCCGATACATGTTTTAATGTTCACATCAGCTATAATGGGCTATCATGAATATTTATTGAGATGTGTTTGTTATTAGGGCAGGCAGAATTTATCTTCGTCCCAAATGCAGCAGTGATGGAAGGGGATGTAATTGGATGTGTGAAGGAGGAAGGATGGGGGTGTTGGCTCGGGGCAGTGGTTGGACATTTATTTAAGTATTCAATGGAAAATTTATTTTATGACTCAGAACTTTTAATATTCTTATTATGAACCATTAGCTGAAGGTCAGTACACAGTATGTTTAAGAACCATATGGTATATACTTCCTTATTGACAGACATGTTTGTGGATCAGGGACAATGACTGTAGAAAACCTCAACTCATTGCTTTATACATCAGTGTATCAGGTGCATCTTCATATATAATTGTAGAATTATACCAATTCTGAGCACAGAAGCACGGCAGGCCAGAACTGAGTTCTCAATAACTCTTTTTATTTTAGCTTTTCAGCTTTTATCTCATCTCATCTCATTATCTGTAGCCGCTTTATCCTTCTACAGGGTCGCAGGCAAGCTGGAGCCTATCCCAGCTGACTATGGGCGAGAGGCGGGGTACACCCTGGACAAGTCGCCAGGTCATCACAGGGCTGACACATAGACACAGACAACCATTCACACTCACATTCACACCTATGGTCAATTTAGAGTCACCAGTTAACCTAACCTGCATGTCTTTGGACTGTGGGGGAAACCGGAGCACCCGGAGGAAACCCACGCGGACACGGGGAGAACATGCAAACTCCGCACAGAAAGGCCCTCGCCGGCCCCGGGGCTCGAACCCAGGACCTTCTTGCTGTGAGGCGACAGCGCTAACCACTACACCACTGTGCCGCCCCTTTTCAGCTTTTATATTCACTCATATATATATATATATATACACACACACATATATCAGCTGGATAGTACAGTGGTAATGCTCACTGACTACGACGCAGGAGATCGGGGTTCAAATCCCGGTTGGGGCAAAACATCATCCAGTAAGGGCCCTTAGGCAGCAAGACCCCTCATGATATATCAGCCTACCTCAGGAATGAGTGAAGACATAACTGATAGAGTCATACCGGCTCAGACGTCGCCTGGGTCAACAAGGTCAACAAGGTCAGTTGCTAGGGAACCAGGGCAAACTGATGAGAAATGGGCTACTGGAACAAGACATCGATGGACGAGGACAGAAAATACGGATTTGCTGGAATGCTACTATACAAGCAATCCCAGAGAGAGGGGATTGAATGCAGTGTGCAGCGAATGTGGGACCATTGGATACTTCGAAACCCACAATCAAGGCTAACAAAGAAACAGCTATTAGCCCAGTGTTCCAACATCCGTAATCGAAATCTACTATCACAACTAGAGATTAATGAAATACAACAACGATGCTACGGCAAGGGGGAGCCAGGAAAGTCAGCGGGGAGATGTCATCATCCCCACAACCAGAGATTGGGTACCAAGCCCCAACACCTAACAGCCTCAACACAAGAGCTGCTGGCCTGAGAAGGAAGATCGTGACCCAACTGGAAACCTGGAGCCCCCGACGAATACCGAAGCTGAGTTGACAAGTACCTTCAGAAGATCTACTAGTAGATGTGAATGCTGCTCTGAAGACAATCTCCACAAGAACCATCACTGAGGTTCAAGCTGATACACAACAAGCTGATACACAGTACAGCAACAGTAATCATGGAGATGCTTGGACACAAGGTGGGCTCGGGACATAACAAACAGTATCCACCATGGAAGAGACGATTAGAGGCCAAGATAAAGGCAGCACGGAGAGAAGTTAGCCAGCTAGCTGAACTAAGGGAACATGGTGAATAAAGGGGCACCCAGGAAGTACAACTCACTCTCCATACCAGAGGCACTCGAAACTGCCAAACAGCGACTAACAGCTCTGGCCACCCGGTTGAAGAGATAGACTAAGGAGGGAGAGGCCAGAAGAATAAACAAGCTGTTCTCCACTGAACCAGCCAAGGTGTACTCTCAGTGGCAGGGGAACAACAACCGGTCAGACCCACCAAGAGCTGAGGTGGAAAAATACTGGAAAGACATATGGGAAAGAAAGGCATCACACAACACTGATGCCCAATGGTTAGTGGACCTAAGAGCTGACCACAGCAACCTCCCAGAACAAGAACCAGTAACCATCTCAATGGTCCAAGAAAGAGTGTCAAAGATGAAGAGCTGGACAGCACCAGGCCCCGATATGATCCATACGTACTGGCTGAAGAAGTTAACTGCACTCCATGAACACCTAGCAGCACAGATGAACCAGCTGCTGAGGGATGGAACCCACCCAGAATGGCTAACCCAAGGCAGGACAGTCCTAATCATGAAGGACCCCCAGAAGGGACCCATCCCATCCAACTACCGGCCAATTACCTGTCTCTGCACAACATGGAAGGCCCTGTCAGGCATCATTGCGGCAAAAATGAGTAAGCATGTGGCTCAATACATGAGCGAGGCACAGAAAGGGATTGGCAGTAACACCAGAGGAGCCAAGCACCAGCTACTGGTCGATAGAACAGTTGCCCGAGACTGTAAGAAGAGACAGACCAACCTGTGCGCTGCCTGGATTGACTACAAGAAAGCCTACAACTCAATGCCACACACATGGATACTGGAATGTCTGGAACTGTATAAGATCAACAGGAACCTAAGGACCTTCATCCAGAACTCAATGGAAATGTGGAAGACAACCCTAGAGGCCAACTCAAAACCCATTGCCCAAGTCAACATCAAGTGTGGCATATACCAAGGAGATGCGCTATCACCACTGCTGTTCTGCATAGGCCTGAACCCCCTCAGTCGGATCATCACGAAGAGTGGCTACGGGTACCGATTCCGTAGTGGGACAACAATCAGCCACCTGCTCTACATGGATGACATCAAGCTGTATGCCAGGAACGAGCGAGAAATAGACTCGCTGATCCACACCACCCGGATCTACAGCGATGACATAGGGATGTCATTCGGATTGGATAAGTGTGGCCGGATGGTCTCAAAGAGAGGCAAGATGATCCGGACTGAGGGGATTGACCTACCAGAGGGCAACATAGGTGATATCCAAGACAGCTACAAGTACCTTGGCATCCCACAGGCTAATGGAAACCATGAAGAAGCCACAAGGAAGTCAACCACAGCCAAATACCTCCAGAGAGTAAGGCAGGTCCTGAAAAGTCAGCTGAATGGTAAGAACAAGGTCCGAGCCATCAACATGTACGCACTACCAGTCATCAGATACCCCGCTGGTATCATAAACTGGCCAAAGGAGGAGATAGAAGCCACAGATATCAAGACTAGAAAGCTCCTCACCATGCATGGAGGGTTCCACCCCAAGTCCAGCACCCTGAGACTATACACTAAGCGGAAAGAGGGAGGCCGAGGGCTAGTGAGCATCAAGACCACGGTCCAGGACGAAACATCGAAAATCTGAGAATACATCAGAAAGATGGCCCCAAAGGATGAACTGCTAAGTGAATGTCTCAGGCAGCAGAACCCTGATGAGAGGGCAGAGGAGGAGGAGGAACAGATAACCTGGAGAGACAAACCCCTACATGGCATGTACCACCGTCAGATAGAGGAAGTGGCTGATATCAAGAAATCCTACCAGTGGCTGGATAATGCAGGACTGACAGACAGCACAGAGGCACTAATCATGGCAGCACAAGAACAGGCCATAAGCACAAGAGCCATAAAGGCCAGGATCTACCAGAGTAGATCAGACCCAAGATGCAGACTGAGCAAAGAAGCCCCTGAAACAGTCCAGCACATAGTAGCAGGGTGTAAGATGCTAGCTGGATCAGCATACATGGAGAGGCACAACCAAGTGGCTGGGATAGTATACAGGAACATCTGCAACCAGTATGGAATAGAAGTACCCAAGTCCCAATGGGCCATACCACAGAAGGTGGCTGAGAACAACAGGGCCAAGGTTCTGTGGGACTTCAGCTTCCAGACTGACAAACAGATCCTGGCTAACCAACCGGACATAGTGGTGGTGGACAAAGAGCAGAAGAGGGTGGTGGTGATAGATGTGGCGATCCCAGCTGACGCCAACATCAGGAAGAAGGAACATGAGAAACTTGAGAAGTATCAAGGGTTGAAAGAGCAGCTGGAACGGATGTGGAAGGTCAAGGGTTGCGTGGTCCCCGTGGTAGTGGGGGCACTTGGGGCAGTAACCCCCAAACTGGGAGAGTGGCTCCAGCAAATCCCAGGAACAACATCTGAAGCCTCAGTCCAGAAGAGCGCAGTCCTAGGAACATCGAAGATACTGCGCAGAACCCTCAAACTCCCAGGCCTCTGGTAGAGGACCCGAGCTTGAGGATGACATGGATACCCCCCCGCCGGGGGTGAGAAGGAGATTTTTATTTTTTATATATATACACACACACACGTGTTCTGGTCAGGAGAGCTCCCTTCCTCTGCACTCCCTCTCCTCTTTTAGGGCGCGGTCACTGGGGAAGACACACAAACACAGGTTAATTCCCATCAGGTGCAGTGATTCTGCCACTTACCTTCCCTGACTCCGCCCTCCCTTCACAGACCGACGCTTGACCACGCCCCTGCTGCCACAATAATGTAGCACTATTCAGTCCCATTTGGCTCTGGGGAAAGGAAAAAAAATGTTTTTCACATGTAGCAGTTGAATGCGACCACCATGTGGGTCCTTATTAAGACAGAACATTTGCTTTGTGTCCATCAGGGCAAAATGCTCTCGGGACAGAACATGAGATCCCATTTGTCTGTGTACCTCATTTACCCCTTTTCCACCAACAGGGTGGAAAGGTTCTGCTCTGGTTCGCACACCAAATTTTGAACTGTTCTGGAGTAAGTTTGCCAAAAGCCTCTTAACGCTAAGAGCATCTTAACTAGGAGAGTGTTCATTGTGATGCTCGCTCGACCATTTAACGATGATCTTTGTGCTACGATGCTCTTGGGAAACCCACCCCTGAGCATTTCAACCAAAAATAAATTGGTTCAGAACCTAAAAAGTTGGAACCAAAATATAGCTGTTTTTTCCAGTGCGAACCGTGACAACGTCAGTGGACATGTCATTACAACCCCAATTCCAAAAAAGTTGGGACAAAGTACAAATTGTAAATAAAAATGGAATGCAATGATGTGGAAGTTTCAGAATTCCATATTTTATTCAGAATAGAACATAGATGACATATCAAATGTTTAAACTGAGAAAATGTATCATTTAAAGAGAAAACTTAGGTGATTTTAAATTTCATGACAACAACACATCTCAAAAAAGTTGGGACTGTGAGACATCCCCTTTTCTCTTTACAACAGTCTGTAAACGTCTGGGGACTGAGGAGACAAGTTGCTCAAGTTTAGGGATAGGAATGTTAACCCATTCTTGTCTAATGTAGGATTCTAGTTGCTCAACTGTCTTAGGTCTTTTTTGTCGTATCTTCCGTTTTATGATGTGCCAAATGTTTTCTATGGGTGAAAGATCTGGACTGCAGGCTGGCCAGTTCAGTACCCGGACCCTTCTTCTACGCAGCCATGATGCTGTAATTGATGCAGTATGTGGTTTGGCATTGTCATGTTGGAAAATGCAAAGTCTTCCCTGAAAGAGACGTCGTCTGGATGGGAGCATATGTTGCTCTAGAACCTGGATATACCTTTCAGCATTGATGGTGTCTTTCCAGATGTGTAAGCTGCCCATGCCACACGCACTAATGCAACCCCATACCATCAGAGATGCAGGCTTCTGAACTGAGCGCTGATAACAACTTGGGTCGTCCTTCTCCTCTTTAGTCCGAATGACACGGCGTCCCTCATTTCCATAAAGAACTTCAAATTTTGATTCGTCTGACCACAGAATGGTTTTCCACTTTGCCACAGTCCATTTTAAATGAGCCTTGGCCCAGAGAAGATGTCTGCGCTTCTGGATCATGTTTAGATATGGTTTCTTCTTTGAACTATAGAGTTTTAGCTGGCAACGGCGGATGGCACGGTGAATTGTGTTCACAGATAATGTTCTCTGGAAATATTCCTGAGCCCATTTTGTGATTTTCAGTACAGAAGCATGCCTGTATGTGATGCAGTGCTGTCTAAGGGCCCGAAGATCACGGGCACCCAGTATGGTTTTCCAGCCTTGACCCTTATGCACAGAGATTCTTCCAGATTCTCTGAATCTTTTGATGATATTATGCACTGTAGATGATGATATGTTCAAACTCTTTGCAATTTTACACTGTCGAACTCCTTTCTGATATTGCTCCACTATTTGTCAGCGCAGAATTAGGGGGATTGGTGATCCTCTTCCCATCTTTACTTCTGAGAGCCGCTGCCACTTCAAGATGCTCTTTTTATACCCAGTCATGTTAATGACCTATTGCCAATTGACCTAATGAGTTGCAATTTGGTCCTCCAGCTGTTCCTTTTTTGTACCTTTAACTTTTCCAGCCTCTTATTGTCCCTGTCCCAACTTTTTTGAGATGTGTTGCTGTCATGAAATTTCAAATGAGCCAATATTTGGCATGAAATTTAAAAATGTCTCACTTTCGACATTTGATATGTTGTCTATGTTCTATTGTGAATACAATATCAGTTTTTGAGATTTGTAAATTATTGCATTCTGTTTTTATTTACAATTTGTACTTTGTCCCAACTTTTTGGGAATCGGGGTTGTAGTTTGGAGAGTATGGGGAGCACCACAATGGAGAACACAATGGAAAAGGATCCATCTTCAGAAAAAAATTGAATGAAAAGAAATATCTGCAGTAACAGAACAAAAGCTCACAAGTAATCAATGCAATCTGCCCTCTTGCTACTACTGTTTACTCCAGTGGCGAACTGTTACTATTAGAGTTGGGACTTGAGCTCAGCCAAAACTTAGCCAGACACACCAAAAAAGCAACAGGGCAAAGGATTTTGCAAGGGATTAGTGGCAGGCTGCCAGGTCGCTCCGTTGTGTGTAGTTGTCGATGTTGATTTTAAAAGTAACTAAGCAAATTACATTCAGAAATTAATACTTAAGTATGACTGAAAAATACTGTGGTAAGCGTGCAGTGTGGAAGAAGAGTCTGGAGACAGAAATCTTAGTTTCGCGGTCATTAGCCTGTGCTGCTTGTTCTTGATAGCACTGGCTTGACCACTTTATTAGCATTTGCTAACAGTACTGATGAACGCTACACTGGCTGGAAGGTGACTTCACTGCTGCGCTGAAGGTGCCAACTCATGGTTTAGCTCGCTGGCCTTCGAGAAGGCCTAGGATGATACATTTTGGTCCCTCCCACTATAAATCAAAATCTGATTGGTTAAGTCATCTATCACTTCCTACATAAACATACACTGCCATGGCCTTCTGTCCCGGCAATGAAGTCCTAACCAATGAGTGAGCAGCTCTAAACTCTTCTCAGCCTAGAGACAACAAACAAAAAAATCTCATTGGATAACTCAATTTTAATGTTTTCAGGGCAGTAACCCTTTCATTTCTGAAGCAAATTTGATAGAAAATGAGGCCAAATTAGAAGAGAATAATTACAATGAAGTTATGAAAGAATGAAAGCAGTTAAAGAATGAAAGAAATTAAACAGAACATTTGAAATGCTGATATGTTTGAGCTTTCTCTGAAGGCCTAGAAGGCCCTGACAGTTCCCCTCTGGTTTACTCCCATTGTGTGTTGTGCAAGACCTGCTTTCATGATGCATCCTTGATTACAATGGTTCGACTCCAAACTGGTGAAAATGTGAGCTGGTTCGCTAGCTGGCACCAAGGTTCAAAGAATCATCCACAGAACCAATTCAAGAACCCATTCTCTGTTGGTTGAAACTGGGTTTCTGTGATTCAAGACTTGGGAACCGGTCCCTGGAGTGTATGCTTTCTTACTGTTTCAAGTAACACCAAAGCTGATCCCAGATTAGCCACTATGAGTGTTGATGATATATGTGCTTCCCTGGCACGAATTAGTTTTATAATGTCTAATTTATTGCACCAAAGCAACAATTGGGCAGCTTTTCAGTAACCACCAGTGCTGTTGTAGGTGAACATTATCTCACCGTGATCTATTTGTGTTACTCATGTGGTGTTTTAATAAAATCCAATCTGTCTGGCCTTTTCTTGTGATAAATGTGTGGTCTGATAATGTGTTTCCAGCCTTTTGTGAAACTGCAAGTGGTAATCTTGCATGTGCATTCAGAATCTAGTTATGTATGCATAGTGAGTGTTTAAAACTGTATCTAAAATCTGTATTCATTCTTCAGGTGTAACTATAGACTTGCAATGTGTGGAGTTTGCCTAAAACAGAGGCATGTTTTATTTATGTATGATTCTGACCTTGGGCCTAAGCTCTTTATGCTTGCATGATATGGGCTTGAGCAAGGAAAAATATTAAATCCAACTTAAAAAAATAAATAAATAAATAAATAAATAAATAAAATCTCACCCGTTTCTTCAATCTGTATTTTTTTTTATCCTATTAATTTTTTCACCTTTTTCATTAAAAGGTAGTGATCTAATCACCAAGACAGGCTAATGACCAAAGATTTTAGATAAATCAGACAAGACATTAAATAATGATTTAGCCACAAACAAAATTAAGTCAAGAGACTGTAGGCTACTATATATAGTAAGTGTTTTTGAGTAACTCCATAATAGGCAGCTCAGAATTAACAAAACTTGAATGAACTTGAACAAACTATGTATACCAATATTCAGCCAGAGAACAGAAAGATCTTGTGTCAAAAGTCTTGTCTAAAAGCCAGAAACCCCAGCACAGACAAATAGCCTTAACAGATGAACATCTCTGATATTTCATGGCCACTTTACTGATTAATTTGCTTCATTTCTAAAGAAATTTAGCTCGTCTGTTTTTCAAATGCACACATTTTTGATCATGGGTTTATTGAAATTGGACATTATAAGCAATTGGGGCAATTATAATGATTTCTGCTTGCTGATAATTGCTCTTCAGAGACATTAAAACTTAATGAAGTATCTAGCTAGATAATAGTGTAAATTAAACGTGATAATCTCATTATTTTTAATCAGGGAAAGGACTAAAAACTATGGACGGAAAATATGGTTTAGTTTAATAATTTATGATCAAATGGGTAAACAAAAAAAAGAAACAAAGAAACTCAACTATGTTTGATACAGCAGGTGTGTTTCCCATCACCACTGCCTTAGTGTGTGAAATGAAAACAGAAGAGACAATATCATTAACTCTCCCTCCTCCACTCAAACAAAACAGCCATCGAGTGAACACGGGGCAGAGTGATTCCTGCCCCAATGGGCCTCTTTTAGTATTTATAAATGACTTGCAACCACGTGATCAAAATGTACTACGTCATGAGCGTCCGCCATGATGGTGGATATACAAAGCAACTAGGATGGCAGCTGCTGAAAGCGTGTCTTTAAACAATGCTGAATTTTCTCACTATTACCACGATTTGAATGATCGAGCGAAGATTCAATACAAAGAGAAGATAGATATGTGTGGTTTTAACCCATATTATTTAAAAAAGTCAGACTTTTCTGAAGATAAGATGCTTCTACCCACCATCGAGTATGAATACAGGTAATTTCATCCAATGCCTTTTCGTCCAATAGTTAAGGCATTTCATCCAAAGCCTTTTTCATACGCACTATCAATTATTTTATATTTCAGGTATTTGTTTGTTCGAAAAAAGGAGGAATTCTCAATGGAATTTGACCGAAGCAAAACACATTTTTGTAAAGCAAATGAGTGCCATAGTACGTGTGCTTCGACACTAAAGAGCGTACTAAGAGGGGTAACCACATCGGCCCATGCCACTTGCTGACCCTGGGATGAGTTAACTCCCTTGTCATTATAGGCTGCTTGCTTGCATGTTTATGTTTCCAGCTAGATTATATTAAATCTTCAGGCGCCGAGCAGCGCTCTCATGGGGGCTTCATTCACAAATCCTGGGCCGAGGCGTGGTCCTACCAACACGAGACCATGCTCTTTCGAAGGGGGAGGCTTAGCAGGAGGTGCTGGTAAAATTTGGCTTCGCTGTGAGCTCCATTGGCCGAGTTATTAATTTTTAAAGCTGGTTGGATCATATTAAATCTTCAGGCTCAGAGCAGCGCTCTTGCGAGGGCTTCATTTGCAAACACCGGAATACCTGAAATATAAAATAATTGATAGTGCATATGAAAAAGGCTTTGGACGGAATGTCTTAACTATTGGATGAAATGGTCATTGGGCGAAGTGTCCTGATCCCCTCGTCTCGTCTCTGTACTAAGCCTCAGAGTTTCCTCGCCATCTTTCCGAATCACGGACGGAATTCTAAAAAATCGTAATGTGCCACAGTCACAAGTACTGTTGTGACCACAACCATATACAGCACAAAGATATGGCATAGCTAAAAAAAAAACGCTTAAAGCCGTGGAGATATCAAAGAGAGTTGTGCATGCATGATTTGTATAGAATGTCGCTTGACCCCACGTTTGTATATCCACCAACATGGCCGACATCCGAGTTTCCATTTTGCTTTGACGTCACTTGCAAGTCAAGGACTGTCGTTCCCATTTTTGACTTCTATGTGCAATAACTCTGTGGAGTTAAATGGAGCGCTGAGCACTGTGTTTCATGATTGTACAACATATATAGAAAGGCAAACAAAACAATGCAACATCAGGTTATATGTGTCAGATAGTAGTGTTTAAAAAAAAAGTTGGTCACTTTAAAAAGATAATTCATATTTCAGTTGAATTTAAAAAGTATGGAGTTGTGAATGAGGAAGTAATCAAGATTAACATATGTTGAATAGCTGATATAGAGTATAATAAACTGTTGGGCTCTATCACACCTGTCATATGGACGAGCCAACACTTTTAGTCACTACTGAAAAAGCCCATCTCTGTTAAGTGTACTCCTTCTGCTAAATAAAAATCTGGAAACCTGGAGATGTAAATTTAATAATTGAATAATAGGCTGCCCAGAAAATCATCTTACAACACCCACATAAGACAAACTCTGAAGATGAGTAAATATGAAGGATGTTTTGGAAGTTGGCATTCTAGTCAGGCTTATATGACTATATTGCATTTCCTTTCGGAAACAATTATTTTATTGTTAGTAGGGGGGAAAGGGATCGGGTTGGAGAATGAGGTATCCTCACGAGAGCATAAAATCAGCTCGAGGTCCTGGAGGGCCTCAAAAACCCTGGCTCTTTACACGAGAACACATTAATATGAAAATCATCTGTATACCAAATGTCATTTGCAGCTGATTTAAAAATTTAAATCCCTTCATCCACTTTAGTGCTGGATTCTCCATGCCACGGTGTCTGCTGGTAATGTATGAAAAAGAAAACAAATAGACAAATATTATTTTATGTTCTTTCTTTGGCAAATGAATAACAATGAATTTGGGATTATAGCCATTCTAATTTAGTCCAGTGTGCAAGGTAGTCTATGACTGCATATTGATTTTGGATTTGTCCACTTGGGCAAATTAAATTATTAAATAAGCCCAGTAGCCATTGACAGGGAAGTACACATTAGCACTGCTGGGATGCTGAAAGCATCCCTTCCGTGCAAGTTGCATTTTAAGAACAGCTTGAAGCTGCCAGTCTGGCATGAAGGTACACTGGAATGGAGCCAGTGAGATCAGATCGGAATGGACAGCACTCGGCCAGCAGGAGTCTTCACTCATTCCATTCCCCATTCATTCCTGAGCAAGTGTCCACTCCCATCATGTGTTTTGAGTTGTATGAGAAAAAAAAGGTCTGAACCAGTGATTACTATTTAGCCTGTGTGGGTTTGCAACAGACCTTGTTGACTCTGCCAATATAAGAGTGAAGACCAGTGAAGGTCTTTTAGAAGTAGCTTTGGACCAAAAGGCCACTGGTTTGATTCCCTGGAACAGTAGGAATGGTTGAAGTGCCCTTAAGCAAGGCACCTAACCCCCAACTGCTCCCCAGGCTGCTCTGGGTATGTCGTATGTCGCTCTGGATAAGAGCATCTGCTAAATGCCATTAATGTAATATAATGTAAGGTGATGCTGGTTATGGAAACTCAAAGATGAAAGCGTTTCATGGGCAAACACCTCAGATCTTATTGAGTCATAATAAATGTGACTCTGAAATATTATGCTTATGCTGGCAAGTGCTTTGAAGCTACAAAAAGGTCCTGAAGTACATAAAGCACAATTATGTGAGAATTGGTATTTTTTGCTCTCATGCTCTTCCTACAGTTGCCAAGCGTAATTCACTTTTATGCCACTGACATAAGCACAAGTCACACTTTGAGCTCCCCTCATGAACAGAAGTGCACATTCATTTGTTTACAAGGTGAAGCCGGTTGAACCATAACACTGGCAGAAAGCCAAAAAAGAAACATATCAAGCAACAAGGTTGAGTATTATTACAGAATTTTACACATATATACAGACATAGTTTGTTTATCATGATATCAGAAATGAACACTAACATAACAAAAAGAATATCAAAGTTTTAGTTTTGCTGAAATACCGTGTTTGCATTTTCAGACCATGTACAGTACTGACTACGTTTACATGCGCATCCAAATCGAGCTGCTGTTGGTAATCGAGCAAAGGGTCCCAGCAGGGGTGCCAGAGAAATCCAATCCTACATGCACAAGTGAAATCGGGCTATTGTGCAAGGTGCATTGTGCACCCGAGCCACACGTGGCGCTACACACCCCATCGTGTTGGTACACTTCCGGTTGTCGTCATGAAGAAGAGCTATAGTGTTGCCAGATACTGCTGACGTTTTCCAGCCCAAAACATGTTCAAATCCGCTAAAATGCACTTAAAACCCCCAATCTGGCAACACTAGCAGTTCCGTGTTCAAGCTGTTAGGCTTGCTCTAACAGACTGTATGGCTACAAACTGTCCGGCGCAGACCACTGTTTTGTAAGACAACTTATTTTGCACAATAATATTTTTCTAAAGTCCATTTTTTGCTTACAAAAAAATTTTTTTTTTTTTGCTTACAATTTAACTTATGTCTTAATAAACACACAAAAAGTTCAATTGTTTTGTTTTTATTGACATTCTTCAGATGTTGGATATATATATATATATATATATATATATATATATATATAGAGAGAGAGAGAGAGAGAGAGAGAGAGATAGATAGATATACACACACAAATACAATGACTTGTTTATGTACACAATTCACAGCTATGCAACAGCTGTACAGATGTATTTGGTGATACAGTAAGTGAGCTAAATTTTAACAGTGCAAACAATGCCACAAAAAGAAAAGATTCATGCCGTTGTCATGATTCGTTGTCATGCCGACCGAGGCTGTTGTGTTTCCCGCTTGTGGTCTCGTCACTCGTCACTTCCGGAAGTAGCTCGACAACTAGCTCGATAGGGTATACATGCACAAAGTAGCTCGGCAGAAATCGCATAAACTAGGTCGTGTAGCTCGATTCCGAGAAATCAAGTTCGGTTCAATTTCAGCCGAATTAAGGTGTATACATGGCATTTTGAACTTCGATTTCAGTCGAGCAACGGCAGAAATTCGATTCTCTCTATGTGCATGTAAACGTAGTGACTGTGCAAAAGTCTTAGGCACCCTATTGTTTTTTTTTTCATACAAACTTTATTATAGATTTCTATTTTCTGACTTCTACATTATCGAGTCAGTACAAAAACATTTTAGAGTCCAAATGTTCGTTTTCCAGCACGAAATTAAATGTTACAGAAAAAATAGTTTGTATCTGAGCAGCATATTACATAAAAGCCCACTTTTCAGATTAAAAAAGAAAACATAATGAAGGCTAATGGATTTTGGTGTAAAATGAAGAAGTGAGTGTGACAGTCAAAGTGTCTAGAACTGTGGCTGGTTCTGCAAGATGCTCAGTAAAACCTACAGCTCATTTCCTTAAAAACTGCACTCACTGTACCTGAGACTATGATTTTTTTTAAAGCAAAGCGGCTAGAGATAATGAGAGAGAGAGAGAGAGAGAGAGAGAGAGTGTCATCTCACACTAAATATTGACTTTGTTTCATTTATTATGGCTTACTGCTGTTTATGGTATTTTTTTTAATGTTGAAACATTTTGTTTCATCATTGTTTCAGCCATTTTTGTTCTGCAATTCTTTACATGAGCCTAAAACTTTTGCACAGTAAAAATAAAAGTTTTACTCTCAAAAAACTGAATACACAGCCACACCAAGACTCAGCTGACTTCAATGACTCACATGATGGTAGAGAGAGCCAACGACCCATAGATCATCCTAATGACCCTCTAGGCTGCTAATACCGTTCACACCCGGCCTCCAGGGACCTTAAAGGAGATACGCAGAGCCTTTATTTTTAAATAAATTTCTGAGTGGATAGTGTCTCCATCCTTGACTCTTGTATGCTGCATAAATGGGAATAAAAAAAAATTTTTTGAGAGTTAAAATCAACCATAAAGTTGGCATTCGAGCTGCCCCGCCGAGCCAGCCAGCCCTGAGCGAGTGACGTCACTGCGGTAACCGGTTTTAAGGCCGAGGCCTTTGACAGCTATAGACCAAAGTCATATAAATAAAAATTTATGGTGAAAGTAAGAAATACCGTTACCGACTTGCTCAACTAAGACTGATTTGACTTCACTGATTGTGGGTTGACTCTCATTAAAACAGGATGGGTGTTATAACTTATGCAACATACATGTACACGCATGTACTGTATTTTCACTGATAAAACGTAAAAGGTTAATTAAATAATCAGATGAACTGAGACAATCACATTCTGAAGCAAATTAAATAATCTTATACCGGTAACTTAAACACACAATACAAGTTACATGTATTAATCTAAATGCAGGGAAACAACTTTTTTTTTTTATCCAAATGAGAGTCGGAGCTTACCCGTCTGTGTTCTCGCTTCTTGAAGGCCGATTGTTTTTGAAACAATCTGACTTTCAGTTGTTTGTTCAGTTCTCTGTTCATTCACTTCTTCCATGTAAGGGCGAGATGGCAGCAATATCCAGTTTAGAAATCAGACGGCTGCTCTACTCATTCACTTTTCTTCATACTGTGTATTCCGTCATTACTGCTGGGCTCAGGCAATTACTAAAACCCAGGACGGAGCGGGATGTCACCGGTTTTAGCAACAACTGCAGGGAGGTCACTGCCCAAGCGATATGTCCCGTCCTGTTCCATCCCAGGTTTTAGCAACAACCCTCGGCTCACTCCGGGAGGATTGGTGCAACTGAACTCCCTTTTCTTTTAAAAAAAATAAATAAAATAAATACTTTCCTTTTCTTGTAGTTTTCTTTTTCTTTAACTGTTGGTACTGCACCCTCTTTCAATACGGGCTTATAGCCAACGCTCCTCAACAGATCAGAGGTCTTGTACGAGTCTTCAGTAAAATGTGCAGAGCAGAGGAGAGACCACTTCATAGGCACCCGATGTGCCCGTGAACTTCTCGCAAAACACATCCAAATATTTGCAGTTTGAATGTTCTTGGGCCATGAATGCAACGTAAATCTACCTTCTGTCATGTTGCAAGCAGGTGCAGCAACACATCTACGTGGCATGGCAATAAATTAGCTCAAAATGGAGCATTGGAGTTGCAGTCAGCTCTGTGTTTTAGTATAGCGGAAATGGCGATGAGACCGATAGACTTCCTGCTGTGAGGTTACAGACATCAAGGTCATTCACTCAGATCGCTACCTATATAAATCACTTTAATCGTAAAAATTACTATATTAGATTTATTGTTAACGCTTAAAACTATTCCTATGCCATTCTTGAGGTCTCAAGGCATTTATAAACGAACGTGACGCCATGGCTCTGCGTATATGCTTTAACAACCTACAGGATGACTGAGAGGGTCAACGACCCATGTGATCTCAACAACTCTCCTTAGAGTTGCTTTTGGTCCACTAGAGGATAAATACCTGGAATTCCCCACTAGTCAGACAGAACTGTCTTTCAGATGAGAGGTGAAACGTCTTCAAGAATTTCAAGCAAGTCCAGTTGCCTTCTTTAGCACCTATGGTTTACGATGACCTGGATGACTGAGAACCTTCACAGACATATTGGGCAGTGTACTCTATTGCAAGTTAGCTGAGATAAGTTTGCAAAGTTGCAAGCTTTCAAGGCTTATTTGGCATGAGATTGACAAAGACTGACCAAACTTTTCGGCATGAGATTAATTTATTTATTAATGCTAGCCTGAGATGGGACTGAGGTTAGATGACTTTTGTCATCCGGAAAAAATACAAATCTCCATGAGACATGGATAACACTAATAAGGTTACAGCCTATGTTGCAATCTTTCATAAATAACGTTGGCAGTGTTGGACACTCTGCTGTGGAACTGTCATTGTTTTCCTGTTAGCTGTGAGACAGATCATTACTTGTCTTGAAGTAAACATGTATGCTCAGACTTTTTTTGCTGTGCTGCAAGTCAAAGTTTGCACACAACTCATAATAGTAGCATGCTAAGCTAACATAACCAGAACCATACTAACACAGACATATTTAATGCTGGGGATACTAATGGGTAAAGAACAGCTAGTCAACTAAATTAACCATACAAAACTTGGATGCCCCTGACACAAAGTAATGAAAATTTGGCTGGCAAACTCACCAATAAAGCTAGACAGCAACCAACACAACATGAGCGACACTTGTTAGCAGTACCAATGTCTGTCTGAGTATTATCTTGTAAGTTTGCCAACATCACCTCAGGAAGTAGCTAGTGGCTTAACCTCTGTTGAAATGGACCAGCTTGGCTTATGATCAAAAGTTAATGACTTGACAACTTTGCTAACAGAGCAAAACATCAAGCAAGTGCAACAACACATAAGACAAGGCAGGTAATGTCTCATCTCATTATCTCTAGCCGCTTTATCCTGTTCTACAGGGTCGCAGGCAAGCTGGAGCCTATCCCAGCTGACTACGGGCGAAAGGCGGGGTACACCCTGGACAAGTCGCCAGGTCATCACAGGGCTGACACATAGACACAGACAACCATTCACACTCACACCTACGGTCAATTTAGAGTCACCAGTTAACCTAACCTGCATGTCTTTGGACTGTGGGGGAAACCGGAGCACCCAGAGGAAACCCACGCGGATACGGGGAGAACATGCAAACTCCGCACAGAAAGGCCCTTGCCGGCCACGGGGCTCGAACCCAGACCTTCTTGCTGTGAGGCGACAGTGCTAACCACTACACCACTGTGCCACCCACGCAGGTAATGTAATATTGCTCACTAATTCAACAGAAAGAAGCCCAGCTCAGTGTCTGTCTTGCAGCCTTTTATCTCTCTTTAACCTCAGCAACGAGTAAAATCCAGTCCAAGATTTACTCTTGTCTGTTTTTTTTTTCTTGGTCACGCTCTGTTTTTCTCTTCTTGGCTTCCTTTGACAGCATCTTCTTTGCTCCCTTCACATTAACTGCCATGATGTCCATATTGGGGTGGGGGGGGGAGGTAATGGGATGTTCAGGTAGAGATAGCACCTTCAACTCTCTGCAGCAGCACCTTATGGTGGACAGGAGCATTGGTTCTCACCTGGCACTCAACTCTCACAGCTGGCTCTGGGTCCTTTTCCCAGCCACCCCCTGGCTAACCGCTTCTGCTGGTGGGTGAAACATTATGAGAGGTTGGCACATCATAACTTACCAGTTTCTAGATGTTTGGAGAGATGGGCTTTCCCACCAAGCTTTCCCCTTTGCCCTGCAGCCAATCTGGACCCAGATGTCATTGTCGTTGGCTGTCCATCGCTAGCAATGATGACTTGCTTCATTAGGATGCACAGAAACACAGATGGGCCACGAAGCCCACACCAGAGTGACAGAGCCATCCACAGCGGTGGCACAAACAACGAGGCTGAGCCGCTATGGAATGTCTGGCCTCATGAACTCTCATATATTATTCTCCTCTCCTAATGAAGTGCCTTACACAGTAAGGTAAGACAAACAATGTCGTGCCCCCATCTTGTTGTCTCTCTGGACCTCCACACCTGATGCCAAGTGGTGCACAAAAGTGCCACAGACCTGACAGGTATGGAACTTGCCCTGCAGTGACAACTGACTTGCTGAGTGATGCCATCCATTGGCCATTTAAGTGGCTCTTCTGCATGCCATCTGGTGCCAATTTTGGAAGTGAGCCAGAGTGCTGTAAAATGGTATGCAGTTCTCACGGTGCCGTAAAGCCTTACACAGTTATTGTGAGGGGTCTCAGGGTTGCCCTTCCAGAGTTGCATAGCGCTATAACTGGTGAAATGGGTGCAGACTTGGAATGGAAGACAAACCATTCTCCCTATGACAAGTCAAAGTATCATCAAAATTATTTTGAAGCTGATATTTTAAGGTAAAATTCGACCTAGTGTTGCTTTAAATTAGCACTTTCATTAAAAAATGTTTTGTCTGTGTGTTTTTCTTACTATATTACCTCCCCAACAGAGATTTTAGATTGATGATATTCTTAGTCCATCACCTAGTGAACCAGAATCAAGATGTATTTATTGACATAGACTTCAAAGCACTTATGTAAGTTGCTCTGGATAAGGATGTCTGCCAAATGCCATACATTTAAGATGATGTGGGTTGATAATTAGAGGCTTTATAGTTTATTGGAACAGATTCACATACAAAAAAAAAAATTCCAAATAGTTCTAGCACAGTGACAGTCAGGAGAGTGTGAGAGTACCTTAATGCGGAGGTACAATATTAGATCAGGAGTATTATGAAAGTGTGAAAATGCAGAGAATATATATCAGTGCTCAGCGTCAATAAGTGCACCCCCTTTGAAAAGTAACATTTTAAACAATATCTCAATGAACACAAACAATTTCCAAAATGTTGACAAGACAAAGTTTAATATAACATCTGTTTAACTTATAATGTGAAAGTAAGGTTAATAATATAAACTTAGATTACACATTTTTTCAGTTTTACTCAAATTAGGGTGGTGCAAAAATGAGTACACCCCACAACAAAAACTACTACATCTACTACTTTGTATGGCCTCCATGATTTTTAATGACAGCACCAAGTCTTCTAGGCATGGAATGAACAAGTTGGTGACATTTTGCAACATCAATCTTTTTCCATTCTTCAACAATGACCTCTTTTAGTGACTGGATGCTGGATGGAGAGTGATGCTCAGCTTGTCTCTTCAGAATTCATCTCATCTCATTATCTCTAGCCGCTTTATCCTTCTACAGGGTCGCAGGAAAGCTGGAGCCTATCCCAGCTGACTACGGGCGAAAGGCGGGGTACACCCTGGACAAGTCGCCAGGTCATCACAGGGCTGACACATAGACACAGACAACCATTCACACCTACAGTCAATTTAGAGTCACCAGTTAACCTAACCTGCATGTCTTTGGACTGTGGGGGAAACCGGAGCACCCGGAGGAAACCCACGCAGACACGGGGAGAACATGCAAACTCCGCACAGAAAGGCCCTCGCCGGCCACGGGGCTCGAACCCAGGACCTTCTTGCTGTGAGGCGACAGCGCTAACCACTACACCACCGTGCCGCCCCTCTTCAGAATTCCCCAAAGAAAATAATTTCTTTACACCACAAAGGTGAAGGCTACAAGAAGATCAGCAAAGCTTTACTTATCAGTCAGAATACTGTAGCAAAAGTGGTACAAAAATTTAAGAAAGATGGAACTGCAACCATTTCACAGAGACGTCCAGGTCATCCATGGAAGTTAACACCTCGACAGGAGCATCTTCTGATGAGAAAGGTTGAAGAAAATCGGCATGCAAGTTCACTGCAGTTATCTAAAGAAGTAGAAAGCCAAACTGGGGTGACTATTTCCCGTGACACAATACGGCATACACTGCAGAGGAATGGCATGCATGGATGCCGTCCATGAAAGAAGCCTCTCCTAAAGCCCAGGCACAAAAAGCCTGCCTAGAGTTTGCCAGGGCCCATGCTGACAAAGATGAAGACTACTGGGACTCTATACTCTGGAGTGATGAGACCAAGATAAATGTTTTTGGAACTGATGGCTTCAAAACTGTATGGCATCACAAAGGTGAGGAATACAAAGAAAAATGCACGGTGCCTACAGTGAAACATGGTCGCGGCAGCGTCCTTATGTGGGGCTGCATGAGTGCTGCTGGTGTCGGGGAGCTGCATTTCATTGATGGCATCATGGATTCACATATGTATTGCTCTATACTGAAAGAGAAGATGCTACCATCACTCCGTGCCCTTGGTCGTCATGCACTTTTCCAACATGACTAAACACACATCTAAGGCCACTGTTGGATTTCTGAAGAAGAACAGGGTGAAAGTGATTCAGTGGCCAAGTATGTCTCCTGATCTGAACCCAATCGAACAACTATGGGGAATTCTGAAGAGACAAGTTGAGCATCACTCTCCATCCAGCATCCAGTCACTAAAAGAGGTCATTGTTGAAGAATGGAAAAAGACTGATGTTGCAAAATGTCGCCAACTTGTTCATTCCATGCCTAGAAGACTTGGTGCTGTCATTAAAAATCATGGAGGCCATACAAAGTACTAGATGTAGTAGTTTTTGTTGTGGGGTGTACTCATTTTTGCACCACCCTAATTTGAGTAAAACTGAAAAAAATGTGTAATCTAAGTTTATATTATTAACCTTACTTTCACATTATAAGTTAAACAGATGTTATATTAAACTTTGTCATGTCAACATTTTGGAAATTGTTTGTGTTCATTGAGCTAATTTTTAAAATGTTACTTTTCAAAGGGGGTGCACTCATTCATGCTGAGCACTGTGTATATATATTTCTTTTTTTCATCCTGAAAGTGGAGAAACTTAGTGTTCTTTGTGAGAAAGGATAGATAAATAAACAAACCTTGGCTCCGAAGTGGTGCAACAGAAAAGCACTTGCCCTATCTTCAGGAGATCAAGTTAGAATCTCAGTGATGCTACAGCCATCTGTGTCCAGGAGCCCAGACAGTAAAACTGGCCATGCAAACAGTATCAATAGCCAATTATGGGTGTCTGTGAGCTCATGCATGCAAAAGATGGTCGATCGGGCTTTCCTCTGAGTGTGCAGTCCTGCCCTGTGGCACAGCACAAGCAACAGTTTCATTGCGACTAATTTACCAATGACGCGAAGATTGTGGCCTTATTTTTTAATCCAACTCTCAACTTCTGTTGTCAGATGTGCTTTGGTGTTGCTTTGTAACAATGGGAATGTTTTAGAGATGTGAATATGCCTCCCTTAGTGTGACGACCCCTTGGGCCCCTTCAGGCACTAGTCTGCCAGTGCACGAGTAGGTCTGGGCCTGACTGATTTGGCTAGATCATTAAGTACACCTGTGTAGGTGGTACGGCCTATAATGTGGGGTCTCTCTCCCACTCTGGTAGGCACTTTTATTCTTTGTGTGGGCACTCTTTGTTGTCCTCCTGTTTTCTGGCTTTTTGCTCTTTTTCTCCCCCTTTCTTTTTCTTTGCCTCAACATTTACCATATACTGACACAAACACACATCTACTCAAGCACGACCATCACTACATTCATACCCTAGACACTTTTGAGTTGTTATATTTTGTATTGGTTAATAAACGTATTTTTGTTTGAACTTTAAACCCTTGTGTTACATCCCCCTTCTTATGTTGCAGTGTGTGAACAAGCCCATGCTGTAACACTTAGGCTAAGTAGCACAGCAGGTAAAGGGTTTTAGTGAGGGTGTTGATGACACTCTCATGCCATGCCCTCTACTGCTCATCTGCCTGTATGTGAACAATAGACAGGTGCATCGTCCTCATCTGTATCCTCATAATTGGGGCAAACAGCTGTTGCCCGTGGCTTTCTTGACCTCCCCTTTTCTAACCACAAGAGATCTATTGCAGAGGTTTTCTGATCTCTTCCATGTAAATGGATAAGGGTGTGGTAATTCAACCTTCATGACAAAGAATAGTGGACAATCTCTTTCATATGCAAATGAACCATTTTTGATACAAGTGAGGTATAAATATCCATATTCCAGTATGCTCTTTGTTCTCTCAGCGTCATTGTCATTTTGTGGAGGTGCGTTCAAAGCAGATCAGCCCTCAGATTTCCAGCTAAGGCTTAAAGCTCTGTAGTGCAGAATTATCACAATATGTTTTAGCAAGATGAGCAAACAATCAGTGTGGTGTTTCAAAGAGACAGGTGTGCTACAATTTATGAAAATAAATCTGTGTAAGACTCGGATATTAATTCACCAGCATGTGTGATCATCAAATTTTGTTAAATCAACCCAAAAAAAAAAAAAAAAGACTCTAAAGTCACTACCTATAGTTAGAATATCATACCAAGAGACAATTGGGCCTGGTATACTAAGATGTTTGAGCAATTAATAGCCTGCATTCTGGACATGCATTCCAAAACATTCTAAGTTAAACAAGTGGGTTTCCCAACTTTGTAGAAACCTGACCATCACACCCATACTGTATATGTGGGTCTTCTGCAAACTGTTGCCACACAGTTGGAAGCATACAATTGTACAAGATGTCTTTGCATGCTGTAGCATTACAGTTTCTGTTCACTGGAACTAAGTGGCTCAAACCTGTTCCAGCATGAAAATGCTCCTGTGCACAAAATGAGGTTCATGAAGACATGGTTTGCCATGGTTGGTGTAGAAGAACCCAACCAACTGAAGACCTTTGGGATGAACTAGAACACTGAGTGCACCCCAGGCATCCTTGCCCAAAATCAGTCCCCAATTTCTGTGAAGTTGTTGTGGCTGAATGGTCAAATCTTCACAAATACACTCCAATATCTAGAGGAAAACCTTCCTAGAAGAGTGAAGGTTATTCCAAAAGCAAAGGCAGGACTAAATCTAGAATGGGATGTTCAACAGGCGCATATGGGTGTGATGGTCAGGTGTCCACAAACATTTGGCAATATAGTGTACATATAATATGCATTTGAAGGTGGATCAGAGGGAAATATGGGAATTCAGTCCAAAAAAGAGTGGATAATTTGAAAAGTATGGCCGATTACAGACATACATTTCATCTCATCTCATTATCTCTAGCTGCTTTATCCTGTTCTACAGGGTCGCAGGCAAGCTGGAGCCTATCCCAGCTGACTATGGGTGAAAGGCGGAATACACCCTGGACAAGTCACCAGGCCATCACAGGGCTGACACATAGACAACCATTCACACCTACGGTCAATTTAGAGTCACCAGTTAACCTAACCTGCATGTCTTTGGACTGTGGGGGAAACCGGAGCACCCGGAGGAAACCCACGCGGACACGGGGAGAGCATGCAAACTCCACACAGAAAGACCCTCGCCAGCCACGGGGCTCGAACCTGGACCTTCTTGCTGTGAGGTGACGGTGCTAACCACTACACCACTGTGCCGCCCTACGTACATTTGATGTACTAAAATTTCAACAGTTAATGGTGGACAGTTTTGCATTTTGTCCACCTCCCAATTGTGATTTTGTCAGCCTCCAAGCCAAGTGTAAATTTGCATTATGTCAAGTCAAGTTTATTTGTATAGCGCTTTTAACAATAGACATTGTCGCAAAGCAGCTTTACAGAATTTGAACAACGTAAAACATGAGCTAATTTTATCCCTAATTTATCCCCAATGAGCAAGCCTGTGGCGACGGTGGCAAGGAAAAACTCCCTCAGATGACATGAGGAAGAAACCTCAAGAGGAACCAGACTCAAGAGGGAACCCATCCTCATTTGGGCAACAACAGACAACATGACTATAACATTAACAGTTTTAACATGAAGTCACTTTCGTTGATGTTATACATCAATGAAACAAAATTGTTTCTGGCTAAGTTAATGCATTTTACTTGGGTGGAAATACTTTCCGTAAGTTTATTATGTTCACTGAGCAAGTTATTTTTTTGAGTGTAGTATTCTCACATAGAACAAAGAAATTCAGCACCTTAAACAGAGCATTTGTGTCACATTTTAATTGGACACTTTTATACAAAATAGCGTCTTCTATATTCTTTTCATTTGTCCAATTAGTATTCAAATGGCATCCCAACTGAATTAATGCCCTTCACACCTCTTACTTGTTCTGACACAAAAGCCTTTATTTAATAAGAACTAACACTTATTCACACATCTTTGTTACTCTGTGCTTGACCATTTCCATCATGTAGCTTTTTAAACCACAATTAGCACCTCATGCATAGTGCATGTAGGAGGCAGCGGCAGACACAATTGGCATGATGAGCGACAACCTTACTCAATTGCACCTTAATTTCAAACACAATGTGAGGGCATTTTACAACTGCATATGTTTAATTTCGGCATGCTGTCAAGCACATCTCAAATTTCACAAGCATAGTCTATTTCCACCTTGAATTAGCTTGCAATTGTATGAGCTGATCATGATTGGGTAGTATTTGATATTTTTTTTAAAATGGTATAGATGAACCACAGACAGTATATGATCACATTGGACAGAGCAATAATGGCATTTAATTATTCGAGAGGGAAAAAAAAGTGATATGTACAGAAATATTATCTGTCATTCCAATGCTTATGTTACATTCTGCCAAAATCTGGGAGGTAACATGTCCAGCCTTCACTGGTTATAATACAGTCGTGGAAATAGGGCTGGGCGATATGAGAGAAAATTATATCACGATATATTTTTTCAAAATTTTCAATAACGATATATATCACGATATAAATCAAATCACCATTTTTGTATTTTCTTTAATTTTCTGCTCAAAATATGAACATTACAAATTAGTAGTTCCTTCCTAATTAACAAAAATAGCTTAACAAGCTTTCAAGTTTCACAGAACCAAAACAAACTGGATGCACATTCTTTTGTTCTTTTTGTTCAAATGAATAAACTGAAACTGAAAAATAAAAACTATATACCATTGTTAATCATTTGTGCAAATTCTAGCAGCTTTCAAATAAACATAAAAGACATATTGACATGTAAACCTTATGCTGCAAGGAGAAAAAAAGTGCAATCTTGTACGTCAGTGTGTTTAAGGTTTTGTGTAACACTTTGTTGTATGTCCGATTTTAAATATCCAAAATACCTCCACACAACCGAAGATCTCTGGCCCTTCTTTTCAACGATGTCCTCCAGGGCAGTGCTCTGACTTTCCTGTTCAGAACTCCGGTCAGTCGGCTTCTCGCTCATTTTTATACAGGGTTCCTACAGATATTTTATGTTGAATTTACTACCTTTTTACTACCTTCACAATTTTTTTTACTACCACAGCGACAATTTGGATTTGGACATTTTCTCACAATTTAACAAGGTAATCTTTGAGTGTATGTGTTAGTCCAAGTGAATGTGCTACATATAAGTTAGTGACAACTCTACCCAAAGAGTTGGATTGATGAGACAAGATAGAAAGAAAATCTGAACGTACCGGTAGTGTAACTCTTTCCCTTTGGACGCATAATAGAACCTCCCATTGCTAGGGCTACACATGGAGTAATGCATATTTGCATAAAAGAAAACAAACTTCCACATACAAGTTATAATTTTATTGAACTGTGAAACTGTGGCCCATAACCTCTTAACGGGTACACGGATTTGCACTAAACCTTGTGTGTCAACACTTCACATTAGGTACAAGATCTGACTACATTTTGTCAGCCAACACTTTCAAGATGGCCAACCTTTTGTTTGTGGAATAATCTTTTGAACAGGTGAACAGATTTGCACAAAAAATCTTATGTGCTTAGGTACATCAACTCATTACATTTAGATCAGGTCAAATAGCAAACACGAACCCACACACACACAAAGCGCACCAGGCGCACGCACACACGACAAAGACAAGACACACACCCTAAAGATACAAAACACACATAACCCAAGCCCTATTTTGGCAGTCTCTCAACACATTGCCAAGTTTGCTTAAGATAGTCATTTGCACCAGTCCTGTAGTCGTGAAGGCCCGTGGGCAGAGTCAACACCTTCCTCCCAGAGATCAGTGTTTTAGAGGGTTAATCTTAATCATTTGAACAGTTCAACAGATTTGCTCATCACATTTTGGATGCCTCAAATGGCGCGCACAACGCACCAGGCGCGCGCGCGCGCACACAACACAACGCACCAGGCGCGCGCGCACAACGCATTACATGTGCCTCGATCAACTTTTCAATGAACGCCTCTCGCCGATTGCCATCTACCGCCTTTAGCCAGTCTTTAAAATCAGGTTCCTCCAGCCAGAGGTCTGAAAATTTGCATTTCCGCATTGTTTAATTCTCGTGCAGATGTCGCCAGTCGGGTCAACAGATAGATTCGACTACAGCCGTATAAACGAAGTCAGTCTCGTACTAAACAATCTCTGGTATAAATTTATACTGGATTCGACCGTTATTGGAATTCAATGCGCATGCGCCACCAACTCCTCACTGCGGTCCTCCTCGATACATAAAAATAAATTCGCCCAAATGTAGTAATTTATGGATATTATGGCATGCAGGTTAATTAAACGAATTAGAAAACACATAGGCCCAGTTGGATGGGGGTCAAAAAATTTTACTACCACGTCAGATTACGTTTACTACCTTTTACTACTTTTTACTGGCCATAATTTAGCCTATTTTAATTAACTACCTTTTAAAACCCCGCGGGAACCCTGTTATAATCGCTTTGTTTCACGCTTTGTTGGAGAAATGCCGCGCTCCTGCAAACTTCACCACAGCCATGCTGTGCGTTGCTGCTACACGTGTGTGTGTTTGTGTGTGCACGCAACCTAACTTGACGTGGCTCTCTTCCAACTGATTGGTTACGTGCGGTACTGTTTAGTTATGATCGGCTATTCGCGTGTCTGTCAAAACTTCGGATGAAGTAATTTTATTGAAGGCGTAGGCTTATCGTAGGCATATCGTACGTGTCTAATTTCTAATCGTAGAGATTTTATATCGTGAATAACATCGTAATCGTAAAATCGCCCAGCCCTACGTGGAAATGTGTACTGTGGTCAGATGAGTCCATATTTCAGCTTGTTTTTGGGAAAACCAGACGTTGAGTTCTCCATGCCAAAGATAAACACAACCATCCAGTTTTTTTTTTTTTTAAATCATTGAAAGGTGCAAAAGCCAGCATCTGTGATGGTATGTTGGTGCATCAGTGCCCATGGCATTAGTGAGTTGCATGTGTGTGAAGGTACCAATGACGCAGAGGTGTATATTGGGATTTTAGAGAGGCATATGTTGCTATCAAGGCAACATCTCTTCCAGGGAAGTCAATACTTATTTCGGCAGGTCTCATTCTGCATGGGCTACAACAGCGTGGCTTCGTAGACACAGAGTGCGTGTGCTTGACTGGCCTGCTGCCAGTCCAGATCTGTCTTCTATTGAGAATGTATGGTGCATCATGAAGAGGAGAATCAGACAACGGCAACCATGAACTGTTGAGCAGCTGAAGTCTTGTATCAAGCAAAAATGGACACAAATTCCAATCACAAAACTGCAACAATTCATATCCTCAGATCCCATATGGTTAAAAAGTGTTATTAAAAGGAGAGGTGATGTCATACAATGGTAGTAATGACTTTGTCCTAATTTTTTTAATGTGTTGCAGGCATCAAATTCTAACTTTTTTATATTTACAACATACAATTAAGTTGGTCAGTAAAACTAGTGAAAATCTTTTCTTTGTACTTTTATCAGATAAATAAAGGTTCACGTGAATTAACAAATCAGTTTTGCTTGTATCGCATTTTGGAAAATATGCCAACTTTTCTGGAAATGGGCCTTGTAAAATATGAGTGACAAACATATGTAACTACCAATTTGAAATTTATTATTATTATTTGGATTAAACACAGGGTTCATCCCTGGATAAATAACTTCCAGTCAAGTCTCAGCTTGAGACCTTAGACTTCTAACACCTTCCTAAGGATATGTGGGTGGTAAAAGAGAGCAACTGGACTTGCTTGAAGATTCTTGAAGACGTTTCACCTCTCATCCAAAAGGCTTCTTCAGTTCTGTCTGACTGGTAGGGAGCATCAGGTATTTATCCTCTCATGGATGAAAAGCTCATCTACCATAAGGTGTGAGTCATCCTGTTGGTGTGGGTCACTGGGGGCTGGTTGTGAACGGCCTCAAGAGTCGTTAGGATGATCAATGGATTGCCCGTTAGGGTGATCCTAAGGATATGTGCCGATCCAAGGAGAGCAGACGAACCCTGTTCTCCTCAACCAAACACTTCCTTCTTCCCTTCCTTGACCTGTTCTCTTGCACAGCATTCACAAGATAATGACTGGGCACTGACTGCTGTACCCCAGCTACCCTGCTGGGCGAAGTGCCTTCATCAGTGACTCCAGCCCCATTTACACCATTACTTCTATCTTGGTTAGACATAACTATCATCACATAGGTAAGAAATAGCTTTTTGGTTGTGGTGCCGCCACTAGGCAGGATGCCAACCAAGGCTAAAGGGTCCCACCAACCCAATGTTGTAACCTTAACAGGGGTGGCTAAGGGGTTGCTAGCACTTGCCAAAGGTGCTACCCCAGACTCTGGAGGGTGGGGGCATCCATCTTCCCATGGTAGGCTAAGGCATTGACCTGTCCTACCCCAGTGTCTATTATTATTATTATATGGGTAGTGGTGTTGGCTCACAATTCCAGGCTCCACAGTTTGATCTTGAGGTCCAGTTTCACATGTTCTCCCCATGTCCATCTGGATTTCCACTGAATTCCTTTTCTGAATTGCCTCTAACCAACAGTTCATTGATTACCTCCCCCAACTGTGTTGGGAGAGGTTATTTTCACCTCTGTTTGTTTATTTGACTGTTCCCAACATAACTCAGAAAGTACTGAATGGATTTTGATGAAATTTTGAGAAGACGTGAGCCATGGGCGAAGGAACAATTGATTAGATTTTGATGCAAATCCGAATATGTATGTGGACCCAGGATTTTTTTTTTGTCTGTTTCCAACGTTACTCAAAAAGTTGTGAATGGATTTTGATGAAATGCGGTGTACAGCTTTAGTATTACCCAAAGTTCAAGTGATTTGATTTTGATGGTGATAATTTGTTGCTTGGCAGAGGAGGTGCCCTTCTAGTTTTCTATTTATCCAGCTTGGCATACAGACAATAGATGCAGCAGAGGATCTTATCCATAACATGACAATTACATGGATTAATGGAATGGATATTATCCCAATCTTCAGATTACCTTCTTAGATAACCCAGTGGAAAGCCTGGGATGCTTGTATTTAATATTTGTTCTGAATTATCAGCAAATATGTCTACAGAACAATCAGTGAAATCAAGATCTGGCTTGGTACTGTTCAGCTCACCTCAAAGTCCCAGTGGGATTCACAGTTTTCTTTTCTGCTTTGTGAGAAGCTCTCTGGAGGGCCCACAGTTATGAGTCTATTGAGAAGTTCAAATGAAACTGCACCTGGATGTACATGTGTCTTTTCCCAGTGGCACCTGAAATCCTATGGCTTATTATCCCACATTAACTCAATATAGAAAAAAAATCTTATGGCCTTTTCTTCATCTGTGACTGCAAGCTTCTTAGTGTTTGATTGACTGAGCTGTTGTGTACCCATCCTGATCTGATCACTGCAAAATATCAGATGAATTAATCATGTCATTATTTTAGTGAGAATGCTTTATGCACATGGCTAGTGCATCTCTTTTGAGTTTGCTTCTGTTTTGTATTGCTGTGGATCTGCATATTACAGCTTCACACTTTTTCAAGTCATCTACCATTTGTTTCCTGGAGGTTTTAACATACCTTTAACCCAGCCTGATGCACTTCCACTTTCCTTTGCGAAGTCTCGGCGTACTCCTGCACCTCCCTGCCAGCCACTTTTGTGACCTCAGCTACACCCCACCTTCACTTACCTTATGAACTAGTTGACTAATGCTGTGCAAGATAGTGCCTGACATATTGCATGGTCCCAAGAGGTTTCCTTGAGTGTTTCCATGTAGCTTTAAAAAAAAAAGACCTGACATGAAAAAATATATATATAAAATGGCTCAATAAAGAGTCAGAAAGAAAGAGTCAGTGGTTTGATTTTTTTTCTTTTTTCTTACTTTTTTCATTTCTTTTTTTTAACATACAGTGGTGCTTGAAAGTTTGTGAACCCAATGAGAAGCGTTATGTTTGGAGAAAGGAAAACGCTGCATTCCAGCATAAGAACCTTATCCCATCTGTGAAACATGGTGGTGGTAGTATCATGGTTTGGGCCTGTTTTGCTGCATCTGGGCCAGGACGGCTTGTCATCATTGTTGGAACAATGAATTCTGAATTATACCAGCGAATTCTAAAGGAAAATGTCAGGACATCTGGCCATGACCTGAATCTCAAGAGAAGGTGGGTCATGCAGCAAGACAATGACCCTAAGCACACAAGTCATTCTACCAAAGAATGGTTAAAAAAGAAAAGTTCATGTTTTGCACTGTAAAAAAAATTGTTGTTTTAACTTAAAAAAAAAGTTAGTACCCAGGCTGCCTTAAAATTTTGAGTTCATTGAAATTCATATAGTAAGTTAAATTGTTCACCTCGTTGTGTTAACTTACTATATTAATTTCAATGAACTCAAAATTTTAAGGCAGCCCGGGTACTAACTTTTTTTTAAGTTCAAACAACAAATCATTTTTTACAGTGTGGAATGGCCAAGTCAAAGTCCTGACCTTAATCCAATTGAAATGTTGTGGAAGGACCTGAAGTGACCAGTTCCTGTGAGGAAACCCACCAACATCCCAGAGTTGAAGCTGTTCTGTACGGAGGAATGGGCTAAAATTCCTCCAAGCCGGTGTGCAGGACTGATCAACAGTTACCGCAAACGTTTAGTTGCCGTTATTGCTGCACAAGGGGGTCACACCAGATACTGAAAGCAAAGGTTCACATATTTTTGCCACTAACAGATATGTAATATTGGATCATTATCCTCAATAAATAAATGACCAAGTATAATATTTTTGTCTCATTTGTTGAAATGGGTTCTTTTTATCTACTTTTAGGACTTGTGTGAAAATCTGATGTTTTAGGTCATATTTATGCAGAAATATAGAAAATTCTAAAGGGTTCACAAACTTTCAAGCATCACTGTATTTACTTACCTGCATTGCCAGTACAGTGCCATACAGCAATCAGTCAGATTAACATTGCCTTCATTTGCAGTCAGTAAAGATGGTGCAATCTTTTATTAAACAGGAATTTTGTTTCTCTGGCACACTAGGTGCAAGTAGCAGGTGTAAGATCTCATTATATCCTGCTTTGCCATATGGCATGAAATTTGCATAGTTCCCCTTGGAATTGGAAACCTTACAAATGGAGTGTTTGTTCACATACCACAAGCAAAATTGAGTTGGACATTTGGAAGGTGCTCACTGGGGAGGCAGGTTTAACCTACAGACCTGGTGCCAAAAGGCCCTGTGAATGAACAGCTCATGTTTTCAGGTTACTGAATAATTCATAAAAGCTACTACATAATATGCTTGATGTTTTGGTGGTTAATGCAACCTACTGGAGGGCCCTCATTGTAGAGTTACAAGGAACCACAGAACTATGCAGATAAGCACAGTGCTCTTAAAGCTAGACAGCCTTTTGATTTCATAAAATCAGTGAAATTTAGTTCCATCTGAAATTTGCTCATTGTGATGTATGTTTATTTCTGTAATATCTTTAAAAAATCAGGCCATTTTGTGGCTGGGAAGTTCTTTAATTTGAGGGAATTCCCTAGCAAATAATGTGTATGAGATCGCTCGCTTTGTGCAGTCAAGCAGACAGAGGAAGTCCGGGTGCGCATGCGCAGATTTACCTTCTGCTTCTTTTTCTTCTTCTTTTGGGTTTTACGGCAGCTGGCATCCATAGTGTTGCATTACTGCCATCTACAGGTTTACCTTTGACCATGCACTGACAGTGACATCATTCTGTCGCTAAACGAACAGCTGATCACACCGAGGTGCTCGCTGACCGCCGATATTTATTAGTTTGGTCCTGCTTTTCCTTTCTTTCATATATAACATCTTTTCTTCTCGCTTTCTGTTACTGTAGTCGGTCTTCCATGTTTCATTCGCACACTCACATCCTCCATTTTTCTCTCCTGTTTTAAATTTGTATCCCACAATGCCTTGTGTGAATGGGGAAAGCCCACCACATCATGCATGATGTAGTATCTTGTATTGGGTCATGGTGAAGCAAGAAAAAAATAGCTGAGAATTTTGGGCCCTGTGGCCCTGAATTCATTAATTGTTCTATTTAAAAAAAAAAAAAAAACTAATACAATTGGAAGTCTGATTTGAATTCAGTAGCTTTCGGTGCACTAAACAAAAATAACTAGGTGTCAGGGAAAATTATTTTTATGACCCGAACTTGAAAAATCTGAAAGGCAGTCTACCTTTTAGGTTAAAATTTATGCACAAAGAAAGACAAAATAAACAATGCCTAACATGAGAAACCTGAACTGGCACAAAACTACTGCAAAAAAAAAGTAATCTTACCAAGTTAAAATATCGTCATATAGTCAAATATCAAGTCTGTCCTTTCATAAGATTCCAAGAAACAAAATATAAGATTAGTAAACTTATTTCTCAACATTTTATTTCTAATTTCAATATAGAAATTTGCACCTTCTATTGGCAGATCATTTTGCTTCCTTCTGGAAATAAACGATGACATTTATTTATTTATTTATTTATTTATTTATTTTGTCAAAAGAACATAATTATTTCAAGTTTGAAATGAGTAAAATTAAAAAGGGAAGAAACAGGGTTTTTTTAATTCTAGGTTTATAAAATTATTATTATTATTATTATTATTAGTAGTAGTAGTAGTAGTAGTAGTAGTATTAATATCTCTTAGTACACACAGCAATTTATACTGGAGTTCTTACATTATAGTTCTCTCCATTAAGTCACTTTGACCTCAGACTGAGAGAACTTTTTGCAGAATGTTGGCAATGCCAAACAAAAGTGACTTTTGTAGAGTGGGTACATGAGGCTTAATGCCTATTTTATCAAGGTTGGCATTCAAGTTCTTTGGGACAGAGCCCTGTGCACCTGTCACTATAGGGACTACTGTAGTCTCCATATCCCACATCTGCCAATGTCTACCCTCAGGTCAATTTTCTTGATCTCCTTCTTGGCAATATTGTGATCTCCAGGGATGGCGACATCTACCAAGTAACACCTTCTTACTTTGTCGAACGCCGTGATATCAGGATGTCTGTGTTCAATGATATGGTCCGTTTGGATGTTAAAATCCCACAGAATCTTTACCTCTTCATTCTCTGCTACAGATTCTGGTTTAATGACGATACCATTTGTCATCGGTCTCAATACCATATTTCCTACTGTTAGGCGTTGTGACTATCTCGGCCTCTAGAGGCCGCTATTGCATCTGTGATTTGTGTTTGTTTTGACAGCCATGTGCTTCTTTGTTTTTCATGTGCCTTGTGCCCCATCTGTTCTTTATTTACTGCCCCGCCTATTTTCTTAATTGCTAATTTTACCTGGTCATGTGTCCTATTACTTTGGGTATTTATACTACCCCATTTTGTGTCTCTTGTTACTGAGTCTTTGTGCTGTTCATGTCCTTGTTACCTTGTTCTGTGTACCTTGCCTGTCTACTTGTGTTTTTGGAACTCTACTCTCTTAGGACATTTGGACTGTTTCTGTTTACTTGGACCCTTGCCATTTTTTGTATCTTCGGAGCGTTTGGATTTTTGCTTTCTTTACCTTGGTTTTGGATTTTTGGACTTTTGAACTTTTGGATGTTTTTCTTGTATCTCCTGTGTGTTTGTATTTTTCTTTTTTGGATTTTTGCTTTTTCACAAACTTTGGATTTTTTGGACTTCTGGGCTTTGGCGAATAAACCATTTGAAATTTAACTTTCGTCTCACCTCTCTGCACTTGAGTCATTCCCCTGGTGGCCTAGTGGGGGTTTGCTGGGTTACTACACCAGCGACCCGGGTTCAATTCCTAGCCCAACCTAACAGAAAGATTCAGTCATGACTGACTCAGCAGAGGCTTCTTCAGCTGTCTACCCGGCTACACTTCAGGAAATTATGGCTGCTTTAACACGCTTTGGAGCTACCATGGACACTCATGGATGAACACTTGCAAGCCAACGTGAGGCCCTTGCTCGCCACGATGCATTGCTTCAGCAAATTGGGAATAGCCCTGGCACAGATGACCCCCTGTTCCTCCTGCTCCACCATCTGCTCCCGCTCCAGTGCCTCCTGCCACGCTGCCTCCTTCACCTCACGAACCCCGCCTTCCTGCACCACAGAGGTATGACAGCAAGCACAGTGAGTGCCGGGAGTTCCTTACCCAGTGCCAACTCACCTTTGAGCTCCAGCCTACCACCTACACTATGGACCGCCGCAAGATTGCATATGTAATAACTTTGTTAGCTGATAAGGCACGAGCTTGGGCAACAGCCATCTGGCAGAGACAGAGACCCGAGTGTTCCGACTTCAAGATGTTTACGGAGGAGATGCTTCGTGTTTTCAATCAGGTGGACATCAGCAAAGATGCAGCCAGGAAGCTCATGTCCATCCGGCAGGGAGGAAGTGTTGCAGACTACGCCATCTCGTTCCAGATGCTCGCATCAGTCAGTGGATGGAATGAGACTGCCCTGGTTTCAGCCTTCCACCATGGTCTGTCTGACCCCATCAAAGACAGTCTGGCCTCTATCGGATGCCCAAGTGACCTTGAAACTCTGGTCTCACATGCCATTCGTCTTGATAACAGGATTAGAGAGCATCACCAAGTCCTGAGCTTCCCTTGCCTCACTGCCTCAACCTGGAGTCCGTCCACCTCCTCCAGTGACTGTCTGGAGCCCATGCAAGTTGGCCGTACTTGTCTCTCCGCATCTGAGAGGGAGCGCAGAAGGAGGGACAAGTGTTGCATCTACTATGGCAAGCCTGGCCATTTCCGAGTGTCATGTCCTGAGCTCTTGGGGAAAAGGACCGTCCCGTCCAGCCGAGGGAGGGTTGTGATGGGGACTACCCTCTCTCCTGAACTTCCTGGCCAAGGAGTCTACATCCCTGTCTCCATCTCCTGGGGTGAGTCCGTCCACTCTTGCTAAGCCTTGTTAGACTCCAGGGCTGCTGGAAACTTTATGGATGTTCACTTCGCCTGAAGAATCAATGTCCCTACTGCACCTCTTGAAGTTTCGTTGTCTGTGTCTGCTCTGGATGGCCAAGCTTTAGGTGACAGAAGAGTCACCCAAGTAACTTTTCCAGTCCTTCTCCAGTCTCAGGGTCACAAAGAAGAAATATCCCTGCACCTGATTCATTCACCAGAGTTCCCAGTGATTCTAGGCCTTCCTTGGCTTACCTGCCACAACCCTCGCATAGACTGGGTAACAAGCCAGGTTGTGGAATGGGGCCCTACATGCCATGCCTCTTGTCTGCTCTCTAGTTCTCCTGTGCCTCCTGCCGAGCCCCCTGATCTCACCCTGTTATCTCAAGTTCTCACAGAGTACCAGGATCTGAAGGAGGTTTTTAGCAAAAGCAGGGCTGCTGTTCTTCCTCTGCACTGTGCCTACGACTGTGCCATAGACTTGCTCCCCGGGGCTACCCCTCCTCAGGGCAGGCTGTTCTCCCTCTGTCAGCCAGAATGCAAGGCCATGGATGAATACATCAAGGATGCCCTGGCCTCTGGATTCATCTGACCCTCCACCTCACCTGCTGGTGCAGGCTTCTTCTTTGTCGGCAAGAAGGATGGGGGCCTGCGACCATGTATTGACTACAGGGGCCTGAACAAGATCACAGTGCGCAACCGTTATCCCCTTCCGCTGATGTCCACAGCGTTCGACCTGCTCCAAGGTGCTACAGTCTTCACCAAGTTGGATTTATGGAATGCATACCACCTCATTTGTATCCGACAGGGAGATGAGTGGAAGACTGCCATTAACACCCCTTCAGGACACTATGAGTACCAAGTGATGCCCTTTGGACTTACCAATGCACCAGCAGTCTTTCAGGCCCTTATCAATGATGTCCTGAGGGATATGATCAACAAATATGCTTTTGTTTACCTCGACGACATTCTGATATTCTCCAAGACCTTGCATGAGCACTGCCACCATGTCCGTCAGGTTCTTCAGAGGCTGCTAAAGAACAATCTGTTTGCGAAGGCCCAGAAATATGAGTTTCATGTCCCCGAGGTCTCCTTTCTGGGCTTTATTGTATGGATGGGACAGCTCCAGATGGATCCAGCCAAGACCCTGGCCGTCCGGGACTGGCCCACTCCCAAGTCCATGAAAGAAGTTCAGCGGTTCTTAGGATTTGCTAACTTCTACCGCAAGTTTGTCAGAAACTTCAGTTCTGTAGCAGCGCCCATATCTGACCTCACCAAAAGGACAGGTGGGTCTTATGTCTGGTCTCCTCAGGCAGAGAAGGCTTTCAAGGACCTCAAGCACCGCTTCTGTACGGCACCCATTCTGGTCCTCCCTGACATATCGCAACCCTTCATTGTCAAGGTGGACACTTCAGACAGTGGCATCGGCACGGTCCTCTCTCAATGCTTGGATGGAAGGTTGCACCCCTGTGCATACTTCTCCCACCGTCTGAGTCCTGCGGAGTCCCATTATGATGTGGGGGATTGAGAACTGCTTGCAGTCAAACTGGCCCTTGAGGAGTGGAGGCACTGGCTGGAGGGAGCTCGACATCCATTCCTGGTTTGGACGGACCACAAAAACCTGGAGTACCTCCAGCAAGCCAAGAGACTTAATTCACGACAGGCTAGGTGGGCCTTGTCCTTCAGTCGGTTCAATTTCACTCTGTCATACCGCCCTGGCTCGAAGAACACCAAACCTGACACTCTTTCCAGACAGTTCTCTTCCACCAACAGGGAGAGTGAAGTTGGGCCTATTATCCCTGTGTCCTGGATTGTGGCCCCTGTCCACTGGGGTGTTGAGGAGGCCGTCCGACAAGCTCAATGCCAGGACCCCGGTCCTGGGACAGGGCCACCTGGCCTCTTGTACGTCCCACGTCAGGCCCGGGCCAAGGTTCTCCAGTGGGGTCATTCATCCCCTCTCACTGCCCACCCGGGAGCTCAGAGGACCCTGGATTTCTTGAAAAGACGCTTCTGATGGCCAGGCATGGAGAAAGAAGTGAGGTCATTCGTCCTGTCCTGTGAAGTGTGCACCAGAAGCAAGAACCCACGGCAGCATCCCCAGGGTCTCCTGCATCCCCTGCCCATTCCTCGGCATCCCTGGTCTCATGTGGCAGTCGACTTCATCATGGGCCTTCCAGATTCACAAGGTAACACTGTCATTCTAGTCATAGTTGAGAGATTCTCTAAGGCCTGTCGTTTCATACCGCTATGCAAGCTCCCTTCTGCCCTTGAGATGGCCAAACTAATATTTACCCATGTCTTCTGAGTCTTCGGGCTCCCACAGGACATCGTCTCCAACCGGGGGCCCCAGTTCTCCTCCCGAGTGTGGCGGGGGTTTTGCAAGCTGATCAGGGCCACTACCAGCCTCTCCTCTGGGTTCCATCCCCAGTCTAATGGCCAGACTGAGAGGCTCAACCAGGACCTGGAAACCACCCTGCAAGGCCTGGCAATGGATAAACGGATGTCGTGGAGCACCTGACTGCCATGGGCGGAGTACACCCATAACACCCTGCAGTCATCGGCCACCAGGTTGTCTCCATTCCAATGCCAATTTGGGTTCCAGCCACCTCTGTTTCCTGAACAGGAGGAGGATGCTGGGGTGCCCTCAGTCAACCAGTTCCTGAGACGGTGTCGTAAGACCTGGAACAAGGTCCGGAGGACTCTCATCCAGACTTCCAGGGCCAACCAGACTCAGGCCAACCGCCATAGATGGCCTGCCCACATTTTTTGCCCTGGGCAGCGGGTTTAGTTGTCCGCTAAAGACCTTCTTCTATGGGTGGAGAACCACAAATTTGCCCCTCGTTATGTTGGCCCCTTCAAGGTAGTGTGCAGGGTGAACCCTGTTGCCTACCGGCTCCAGTTGCCCCAGTCCCTTAGAATCAACCCCACATTCCACGTGTCCCTGTTGCGGCCTGTACTGTCGTCCCCTTATGCCCCTGCCCCTAGGAATCCCCCGCCTCCCCGCATCCTCCATGGACTGACCGTGTTCACTGTGCGCCGCCTGCTGGACTCCTGCCGGGTCCGTGGCGGTCTTCAGTACCTAGTGGACTGGGAGGGCTATGGCCCTGAGGAGCGATGTTGGGTCCCCGCTCGGGACATTTTGGACAAAGAACTTTGTCGGGACTTCCATTTGGCCCATCCTGATCGCCCTGGGAACGTCAGGAGATGCTCCTTGGGGGGGGGGTCCTGTTAGGCATTGTGACTATCTTGGCCTCTAGAGGCCGCTATTGCATCTGTGATTTGTGTTTGTTTTGACAGCCATGTGCTTCTTTGTTTTTCATGTACCTTGTGCCCCACCTGTTCTTTATTTACTGCCCCGCCTATTTTCTTAATTGCCAATTTTACCTGGTCATGTGTCCTATTACTTTGGGTATTTTATACTACCCCATTTTGTGCCTCTTGTTACTGAGTCTTTGTGCTGTTCATGTCTAGTCACCTTGTTCTGTGTACTTTGCCTGTCTACTTGTGTTTTTGGAACTCTACTCTCTTAGGACATTTGGACTGCTTCTGTTTACTTGGACCCTTGCCGTTTTTTTGTATCTTCTGAGCATTTGGATTTTTGCTTTCTTTGCCTTGGTTTTGGATTTTTGGACTTTTGAACTTTTGGATGTTTTTCTTGTATCTCCTGTGTGTTTGTATTTTTCTTTTTTGGAGTTTTGCTTTTTCACAAACTTTGGATTTTTTGGACTTCTGGGCTTTGGCGAATTAACTGTTTGAACTTTAACTTTCGTCTCACCTCTCTGCACTTGAGTCATTCCCCTGGTGGCCTAGTAGGGGTTTGCTGGGTTACTACACCAGCGACCCGGGTTTGATTCCCAGCCCAACCGAACACCTACTGAGACACCAGTGGAGGTGACAGTACACTTTATTATGGTGTCGCTTGTAGTCCTTCTGCGCCAGCATTTTGCAGACGCTCACAACATATGCTACGCTCTCAACCTTTTCGCCAAATGACCTACACTTATCAGATTCAACTTGATGGTAGGTATTCTCTCTTATAGAGTTTGTATTCAGTTGCCTGGTCTTGGGCAGCAACCAACAGACTTTCAGTTTCATGCTTCAAGTCACTCTTTACAAGCCAAACCCATGAGCTGTCTGTCTTTAACATCTTGGTATCTCGATCAAACTGCCCATGTAGTGGCATAGCCTCCTTTACAGCAACTTTCTCTTTCACTATCCTTTCCCTCAATGTTTTCCTTCACCAGATTGTTTATGGCTGCTATATACTTCAGCAGATCCTCTTTGCTGCTAGCCAGATACAGGTCTAAGGATCTACGCTCACTGGCTACACACTCCAACTCCAATTAGTTCACGACCTCCACATTTCTGCAGCATGTACAGATGCAGCACATTAGCTCACATATGTCAGAGTCAAGGCCCGCGGGCCAGATCCGGCCCCTGAGAGGGTTTTCTATGGCCCCCGGGATGATATTGATTTATTATTAGAACCAGCCCGCAGTCCGTGTTTTACACGCACCAATACTACATTTCCCATAATGCAGTGGTGGCATAGGCCTACCAAGAGAGAGCATGGAGAGAGTGAGGCGGCTTCATTTCATTCATCAGCATTCATTATCATAACAGCAAAAGTCAACTTTCAGATACCCATCAAATATGGCAAAACGGAAGGTGGACACTGAAAACCGGGGGTTTCAAACAAGGTGGGAGTCGGATTACATGTTCACGGAGGTAGCTGGAAAACCTGTGTGTCTTCTGTGTGGAGAAAGTGTGGCGGTAATGAAAGAGTATAATCTGGACGGCATCATGAAACGAAACACGCGGACAAAGACAAGAATATGGACATGGAACAAAGGCTACAGAAGGTGGAAGAATTAAAACGAGGTCTTAAATCTCGGCAGGCACTGTTCACAAAAGCCAAATCACAAAGCGAGGCTGCTGTCAAGGCCAGTTTTATCGTGGCAGAAGAGATCGCTAAATCAGTCCGGCCATTTACAGAGGGGGATTTTATCAAAAACTGTATGCTTAAAGCTTGTGACGCAGTTTGCCCAGATAAAAGGCAACTCTTTTTAAACGTGAGCCTGAGCAGAAACACCGTTGCTGAGCGTGTAGACCAGCTGTCCATCAATCTAAAAGAGCAACTTGTGAAAAAGGCAAAAGATTTCATCGCATATTCCCTGGCTGTGGATGAGAGCAGCGGCACTTCTGACATTGCACAGTTGTCAATTTTCATCCGCAGAGTGGACTCCAGCCTGAGCGTGACAGAGGAGCTTTTGGCATTACGTCCTATGCATGGCACAACTACAGGACATGATCTGTATGAAGAGGTGTCAAGATGTGTAAATGAGATGGAGCTGCCTTGGGAAAAACTTGTGGGTTTGACAACAGACGGAGCACCTGCAATGTGTGGACACAGGAGTGGACTGGTGGCGAGGATATGGGAGAAGATGCAGGAGGAAAACATCACAGGTGAGCTGACAGCTTATCATTGTATCATACACCAGGAGTCGTTGTGTGGTAAAGCCTTGAAAATGGAACATGTAATGAGCACCATCACGCACGCAGTTAACTTTATCAGAGCCAAAGGTTTAAATCACTGCCAGTTCAAAGCATTTCTGAGCAAGTTAGAAACGGAGCATGGTGATTTGCCCTATCACACTGAGGTGTGATGGCTAAGCCAGGGAAAGGTGCTGCAAAGATATTTCGAGCTGCGTGAGGAGATTTGTCTGTTCTTAGAAAGCAAAGGGAAAGACACAACACAACTCTGAGAAGAAACGTTTCTGTGTGAAATGGCTTTTCTCTGTGATATCACGAGTCATCTGAATGCAATGAACCTGCAGCTGCAGGGTCGGGGTCGTGTCATCTCTGATATGTACAGTACAGTGAAGGCGTTAAACCAAACTGACTCTGTGGGAGCCACAGATGCAGAAAGAAAACTTGAGCCACTTTCCTAGCTGCCAGACCATGAAAGAGAAGCTCTCTACCAGTGTGTTCCCAAGCGCACAGTTTGCTGATCTAATAAGTGTACTTGCCGCTGACTTCTGACGCCGATTTGCTGACGTTGAAGCACAAAAAAGCAGGTTTGAACTGCTCAGTAATCCATTTGCAGTTGACGTGGAACGCTCACCACCAAACCTCCAAATGGAGTTGATTGAGCTCCAATGCAGTGACGCACTGAAGGCAAAATATGCGGCAGTGGGTGCTGCGGAGTTTGCCCGTTTCCTCCCCGACACAATGCCCCAGCTGCGCATCCAAGCTGCTCAAACGCTCTCCATGTTTGGCAGCACATACCTGTGTGAACAACTGTTTTCTTTGATGAAACTGAACAAAACATCACACAGAAGTCGACTTACTGATGAACACCTTCACTCAATCCTGAGGATTTCCTCAGCTCAGAGCCTGACCCCGAACATTGATGAACTTGTACAAAAGATGAGACACCACCAAGTATCAGCCTCAGCCTCAAACAAGTGAACATTACTGTGCAATAACATATTTAGAGTTTTTACTCAGTTAAAGTTAAAAAGTTAAAGTTAAATATTTGTTTTCACAGCACATGTGACTTTTCTTTGAAGAAAGTGTTGTTTTTCTCTTATTTTATTGTATTTCAATCCAATTGTATTTTAAAAATATTTCAGTTGAGTGACTGATAGAAAATTGCTGATATTATTTATTTCTTTGAAGTAAATGTAGCCTACTTTTGCCATTTCCCTGAGGAAATATGCTGATGGTGCCTTGAATAATACCGCTTCATTCATTTAATGTGTATGTTATGGAGATTTTTATATAAAGGAAGTTTGTCTTTTGTGCCTATTGAAAATTAAAAATTACTGACAGAGCCATAAGAAAATATTGCTTTATTTATCCGATCATATAGTAATATACTTTGTATTTGTTAGGTTTTCAGTAGGTTCAATTAGGTTCACTATGTGTGGTCATTTTAATTTTTGTTAATAAACATTCGATCAGTCCGGCCCTTGGCTTGTAGCTATTTTTTTCATTTGGCCCCCTGCCCATTTGACTTTGACACCCCTGCATTAGCTCATTGGTGAAGAGCTCCATACATATAATTTTCCTGTCGTTTCTGTCCATCTCCTGAAGCTCCTTTTTAGTTCACCCAATCACTGCTGCACTGTACCTAACAACTGCAACTGCTCACAAGTTGGTCACCATGATCATGTTTTTACCATTCAGATTATTACTATTATTATTATCTTGAAATTGCTTAGGTTTAGTGTACACATCGTAGTAATAGTTAGACAAGGGTCACTTCTCGCTCAGTTTTCAAGATATCTGGATGAAACTTGGTGTGCATATAGGTAGTGACCATCTGTGATCTCCATATCATGCATGACATCACGATGTCATTTTTTGACATCATAAATTGTTCAGGAATGGCAATGAATGGGACCACCTGGTACAGTACCAGGACAAGCCAGACAAAATTCTTTCCTGCCATCTTCCATAGCCCTTATACCTTAATACTTTTTTGCAGTCATTTGATCTCTGACCTTGACCCTTTGCCAGAATTAGGTCAAAAGTCACTTGTGTTAAATCGTAAATCCTCCCTCAATTTTTCATGAATTTTCACCAAATTGGGTACAGAGAACCTATTTGGGGGGGCTTAATAGTTTGCATTGGTTAAGTGATTTGACCAATTTTCACTGAGTTACATGACCTTGAACTTGTCAATTAGGTGACTCTAGCCAAAAGCCAGAGTTTTGTCTATTCTTCATGGTCTTTGAGCTAGCCTTGCTCCTTTGCCATAGAAAAACATGTTTTAATGAATATTTATAGTTTTGATCTATTGACCTTTGACCTAGGTCAATATTAGGTCACATTCTCAATGGCCTATATCTCAAAGATAAGCAAGATAAGGCCATAGCTACTATTAACCATGAATAGGAAGTCATATGGGCTTTCATTTGGGAACATTGGTTTTGATCTGGAGTGACCTTGACAGGTCAGATCAATGATCTGCATTTTTCACTGGGCTACATCAAGAAGTTGGTGAAAAATAGGAACTTGGTTAATTTTATTAACCACAGAGGTATTATGTCCTTTTCTCTTTGTCATCAGATTCCAGACAAGTGGCTTCATTTCTCTCAGTTCTGTGACCTTGACCTTTGTCCCAAGGCCTCAGGTGTGGAAATGGGATACCACTGTGCCCTTGGCGTAGTACCTCTAGTTATTATTATTTATAATTTATATATTATTTATTATTTATATATTATTTGTCATACTTTCTCAACTACTTCTCTCCAAACACTCAACAAATCTCAATGAATTATTATTATTATTATTATTATTATTATTATTATTATTATTATTATTTAAACATTTTAAAATAAAATTCAAAATTCGACTATATTCAAGATATTTCTGTTGCAGGTTAAATTCGATCTCAGGTTAAACCTGTATTCAACCTTGGTAGAACTGGTGAACCACATTTTGCCTAGGTAAAACGTGTATTCAACATCAGTTCAACTGTCTGAAACAGTGGCGGCTGCTGGTTTTTAAAACAGGGGAAGCCCATTTTACGCATTCATCGTAAAACCTGTAGGCCTGATATCAAAGCATAGAAAGGTGTGCCCCATTAGCATAGTGAACTAGACAACCCTACCTAGTGGCAGAAAGTATTTTTGCTTGTACATTTCATGTTATAGTCTGGCTTGCCAGGCTAGTGCCTCATATCCTTAATCAAAAATATCAAACATCCAAAAATCACTGGCTATTCAACGAAGAGCCTTGAACATCATACCCTGATATGCAACACAGAGTCTTTAACACAACACCCAGCTGTGCAACACATCCTTGAACATCTTCTGCAACACAGTCTGGAAATTCATAACCAGGTAGGCTATGCAACACACAGAACCTTGAATATTATACCCAGGTATAACCTATAACACAGAGCCCACCATTCTCTTAACATTACTGAACAATATACACACTTCAGATTCATGAACATGAACACTATTTATACACATATTCTGCCCTCTGCTCCTTTTCCAGAAAATGGTCTGTGACCCTGTCATACTAGCTGGTTGTGCTTTCCAGAGACTTTACCAATTTCTGTTAGCAGCTAGCACTGCAGATCCCAATAAGGCTCAAGCTAGCCTACAACCAGATTGAACTACAAATGAAATAAACAAGTGAATTCACGAATGATCAAACTGATAGAATGGATGAAAGTTAACGGAGCACAATGAGTAATATTTACATTTATTTACAGAGTAATGTACAGAGACATCAATGAGAAGAACCGTTTATATGAAAAGAAATTCGGACAGCCCTTTGGCACACGACTACACTTTCTCGACATCCGCTGGGGACTGACTGATCATACTTCCGTGGTCCTCGCCGAAGTACCGCCCTCCTCATGTCTTTCAAACACTACCTCCAATAATCCTTTATCAGTCCGGCTTCTTGTCCCTCCCACTGTCTTGTTTAGTCCCAGAGAAGCCCGGCTTCCCTGGAAGTGACGATTTTGTTGATTTTAACCAATAACAACTAGCCGAAATTGGCTGTTCAGAGCCGTCTCGTAGACTGCAACGGATACCCGGCTGCCAGTCAGTGTTGCCAGATACTGCTGACGTTTTCCATCCCAAAATATGTTCAAAACCTGCCAAAATGCACTTAAAACCGCCCAATCTGGCAACACTGCTGCCAGTCCATAGAGCCCATTGAAATAAGAAAGGTTACAGCCTGGCAGCAAAGGTGATTCTTGTAGCGAACTGCAGGTTTGTCAGACATCACTCAAATAAGTTACAGGATAGTTATGAACATAAATACAATCTTGGGCATATATTATGTTATGCAAGTTATTGTTTTAATGAGAATTCAACGTCGTAGACGCCGCAGTTTGGGGAGAGAATTTTAGGGGAAGCTCGGTTTCCCTTGTTGTCTCTGAGAAATCGCCCCTGGTCTGAAAAGGGATTTTTTTTTAAATGGGGTGTCATTAAAAAAATAGGGGCATATTTTTTTTTTTGGGGGGGGGGGGGGGGGGGGTTGAAATAATAAAAAAGAAAATGGAAATTGTTATCTTCTCTCTCACATGCTCTCTCTCCTCTTTCTACCCACTAACCTCCTCTCTCTGGTCCTCATCACCTGGATTCCCTTCCCTTTATGTCATACTTTCTCAACTACTTCTCTCTAAACACTCAACAAATCTCAATGAAATCAAGATTTTTTTATCGTACTCACCAGGATTTGAATTCACACCTTCCAGATCTGCAGTCTACAGTATTTACCATGACACTACTCAGGTTAACATTGCAAATTCTCCCATACCGTAACAAAAAGCAAACCCAAATCCTAAAATAAAGCTAATCCAAACCCGAACAAAAAGCTAACTCAAACCCTAAAATTAAACTAACCCAAACCTGAACAAAAAGCTAACCAAACCCCTAAAATAAAACTAACCCAAACCCTACCAAAAAGCTAATCCAAACCCGAACAAAAAGCTAACTAACCCAGACCCAAACAAAAAGCTAACTCACACCCTAAAATAAAACTAACCCCAACAAAAAGCTACCTCTCTCACTTACTTAGATCCTCCCATGTCTAGTGACCTCTCTCAAAACATACAAAAATTCTAAATTTAACCTAGATTGAATGCTGTCAATATATTTAACCTACACAGCAAAATCCCCAGTGTTGAATTGACACCCAGAGTGTTTATATAGGTCCAACTGGACACAAATTAACTCTGAAAGTGTTAATTCAACACTGAGGAATTTGCTGTGTAGGTAAAATGTGGTGCACCAATTCAACCTAGGTTGAATACAGGTTTAACCTGAGAACGGATTTTATCTGCAATATTTCCACTTACTAAAATGCCATTTTTCATCGTGTAACTGGTTTCTATTCTAAGAAAACCTGATTTAGAATGCAGTAAATTAAACATTCAAGAGCGAAATTCGTATAAAGATTAATTGAACATTGAGTGAGTCCCCATGAGCTTTAAATGCTCTAGGTTTTGAATCCCTGATAAAGTTTTAATGAGGATGAATAAATTAATTTGAAGCTTGTTTTGTAATCGTATTACAAGAAACACAGTACAACAGAAAGTTGGACACATGACTTTTTTTTTCACGTCAGATTTGATTAGCTGAATTGACGGCTTGTCTTCCCACAGTCGAGCTGTCCAGATTGTCTGGTCTTGCCAGGGTCCAAGGCAGAGGTTAAATACAGCCTGATAGATTCCCAGTTTCCTGGATCTTTGCCTGTCTGGCATTATATAGTTCCCATAGTTCTACATTTAGAGTCTTCTTGTAAATGACTAATTATTCTGGTACTCCATAGGGCAGACAGCAAAATACATAAATTTTGTGTTTGGGCCACGAGGCTCCCAGTAAATCACAGGAAGTAATTCTGAAGCAGACAACATTTGTTGAAATAAAACATCAAACACATTTTTTTTTTCTACGGTGTATAAATCGTGTATGCAAGAGGTATTTATCTTGTGAACGTTTTTTTTTTTTTCTCTCAGAGTAATTTTAAACTAGGTGTGTTAATCATAGAGCTCTTCAAAGCTAGATCCTTTTTTTTCTTTTCTTGAAATGAGTTATTTTTCCTCATTTCCAGCATAAAAAAAAAACATTTAACCTCTTCAGGTCCTCTGGAATCTGTCTTCATGTGCTCTCTATAATAAGCAGCGACTTATTACACTGGTCCTGCCTTCAATATTAAGAGCAACACTGCTCTTGAAGCACACTGGATACCACATTTGAACTATTAATTTGTTCAACGAATCCAATCACATTTGCTCTGATCTTGTTCAACCTGAAAGCAATTCCTTTTTTTTAATTAATTGTGTTTTTTCTTCTTCTTTTCATGCTCTGGCTAGCATCATGGAGAGAATAAATTACTCTCCAAATAGAGATGACACCTAGTGTAAAGATTAAGGGATGCATAACAATTTCTGACTGAAGTTGCTATTTACCTAATTATGTGCGAAAGGAAGAGGGTAAGACGTTTCTTTCGGCTCACATGGATTCATTATTAATGGCATTGAAAATGAAAGGGAGACAGAGAGGAGAAAGGGTGATAGAAATGCTCCGTACAGTATTTGTAAATCAGATTTTAATAGATGTGCTGTCGTGTGATCAAGGTTTTTTTTTTTTTTTAAGTCCATGCAAATCACATTGTTAGGGTTATTCATGGAGCTAGTTTTGTACCCATGGGAACATAAGCACGGGAAATGAAATAAAGGTGCAAGAAGGTCATTTCCCATTACAAAAGCACAAAATTTGCACAAGACCTCTGTAAATTATGGCCTTAAAATGAGAGCAAAAATGTATCATTTGGCAACACGAGACCTATTGTGCAAAGGGAAACTGTTCACGACCATGAGGAGAGTAGTAAAGCCGAGTTTTTCCTTTAAAAGGTACTGCACACGTGTTTGTTGTTTTTTGCTGTAAACCAGGCTTGTAGTATTGAGTCCGACTCGTGCCCTAATTTTAAGGACTCATGTCGTGACTTGGACTTGAGCACTGATGACTCGGACTTAGACTCAGACTCGTACATTAACTGCATTTGGACTCGTAAATGGGAGACAAGGATTTTTTATTTTTTCATTTTTTGTAACATGCCATAATAATTTGGCATAAGATATTTATATCTACATTAGTTTTTGTACTAGAGCGGCACGGTGGTGTAGTGGTTAGCACTGTCGCCTCACAGCAAGGTCCTGGGTTCGAGCCCCGTGGCCGGCAAGGGCCTTTCTGTGCAGAGTTTGCATGTTCTCCCCGTGTCCATGTGGGTTTCCTCTGGGTGCTCCAGTTTCCCCCACAGTCCAAAGACATGCAGGTTAGGCTAATTGGTGGCTCTAAATGGACCGTAGGTGTGAGTGTGAATGGTTGTTTGCCTCTGTGTCAGCCCTGCGATGACCTGGCGATTTGTCCAGGGTGTACCCCGCCTCTCACCCATAGTTAGCTGGGATAGGCTCCAGCTTGCCTGCGACCCTGTAGAACAGGATAAGCAGCTACAGATAATGGATGGATGGATGGATAGTTTTTGTACTAATTTTGTGCAAGAGTGTCACAGCTGCATGCCTTGATGCGTGCATCAGATAGACTGGATAGCGCATGTGCCAAGCGGACTATCGCATGCACCGTAATCAACTCGCACCTGCACAGGATTAAGGCGCAATGAGTGCACCGATATAAAAACTGTGAAAACGCACTTACTTTACAAAGTATTGAGTTGCATTGCTGACACACGACAAAGCCTTATTTCCTTGTTTGGTTTCCTGTCTCTCATCTTCAATTTTGCTGAGTCTACAATAGCCTGTTTGTGCATCGCTTGACCTATTGCCTGTTTCACCGTTTAACAATTTTTCCTGCCGTTCTGGATTGTTTACCATCTTCACTTGTATTAATAAACACACCTTCTGCACTTACATCCATTTCCCAACAATCTCTGACAGAATACTTCACACTCCCTGACAAAGAGAAGCACAGTCACCTGTTCATACGTCATGTTCAGGAACAAACTAATGTTAATGGAGCCAAAACAGCCACCGTCAAATGGTGCGGTTGGAGTGCTGGACTCGACTCAGATCAAAAGTGGACTCGACTCGAATTTTTCTTTAATGACTTGGACTTGACTCAGACTTGAACACTGGGGACTCAAGACTGGACTCAGACTCAAGGTTCAGTGACTTGACTACAACACTGCTGTAAACTAAGTGATACATCTATTTTGTAATGAAACACATCAGCGCTGATGCTAATATTGACAAAATGACCATTTATATAACAATTGGCATTGTATGGTTTGAAAACGGCTCAAAGCACCATCTATGGGTTAAAGTCATCCTGACCCTTACAAGGCCGATGCAGATGTAGAGTGAACTGTTTGGTACTTCACTATGTCATGAACATTTTATAAAAAGAAATGTTATTTACCAGCTGGGAGGTCCATATCGTGAAATACTGTGACCAAGGTCTTGAAAGTACTAAGCGAGGCCCTCTGGGCTGAGGTCAGTATTCAAGGCCGAGGTCACGGTATTTCACCGTATGGATCGACCTTAAGCTGGTAAATAATATATTTATTTTTTTCTTTACCAAACTCTAACAGAAAACGAGAGCACCTGAAAGGGAAAACCGAGCCGAGCCGCCATTTTGAATCCTCATTCACGCCTGTAATGCAAATTGCTTTCTCCTCAGTATACAAGTGCACTTCCATGGCAGGGGAAAAAACTACATTTTGCCGCCTACAGTATGTAGTCCCCTATTTATACAAATAAGAGTCATTCAGGATTCAGCCATGTTTTTGCTCGGTGTTAGCAAATTACAGGTTTTTAGCTTTCTCCTGAAATGTTTTCTTTTATTTCTTCTTCCTCAGGGTAGAAAAACTCGCTTTCGCTGTGAACACTGTCGTTATCGCTATCCATGCTATAAATTAATGCGATTCTCCTGAGAAATGCTGGCAAAAATTTATAAGATTTTTGATAAAGAACTAGAGACCAGAGGTTTAAGCTGTGACACGTGGAACATGGGGTGGATGTGTCACATGGTGAGTGGTAGTGCCAGTCTGATGGAACATGGGTTGATTACCTTTTTGATGAGGAAGAGTCCTAGGTACCTGGGAGCCAGCTTGTGGGAGACGGTTCTGAGTGGCATATGGCGTGTGGAGAGCATGACTTGTTGCCCCACCTGGTAAGTGGGTGCCTTAGAGTGGCATTTGTCGGCCTGCCTCTTGGATGCTAGGGTGGAGCAAATGAGTTTTCTCCGGGCCAATGCCCATGTCCTCCTGCAGTGGCATATGAAGGTCTGGGCTGAGGGTATGGTGACCTCCTCCTCTTGGTTGGGGAAGAGTGGTGGTTGGTAACCTAGGGAGCACTGGAAGGGTGAGAGACCTGTGGCAGATGAAGGAAGAGTGTTATGAGCATACTCAATCCAGGGTAGGTACTTACTCCAAGAACTGGCATCCCTGGACGCCATGCATGGAGTGCAACCACCAAAGCCTGGTTCGCCCATTCTGTCTGGCCATTGGTCTGTGGGTGGAAGCCTGAGGTGAGACTACAGGTGGCCCTGATGAGTTTACAGAAGGCCCTCCAGAACTGTGCAGTGAACTGAGGGCCCTGGTCAGAAATGATGTCAGTGGGTAGTCCATGTAGGCGGAAGACGTGGTGGACGAGTAATTCTGCGGTTTCTTTGGCTGAGGGGAGCTTTGGCAGAAAAATGAAATGGACGGTCTTGGAGAAACGGTCAATGACAGTGAGGATGCATGTGTTGCCACCTGAGTTGGGGAATCCTGTAACGAAGTCCAGGACGATATGAGACCAAGGTCAAAGTGGAGTCGGGGGGGGGGGGGGGTCTTAGCAAGCCGGCAGGGGATTGATTGGTTGTCTTGTTCCGGGACCATGTGTCGCAGGCTGCCACAAACTCCTGGACATCCTCCTTGATGGATGGCCACCAAAAGCGCTGCTGGATGAGTGCCAGGGTTCGGGCGGCTCCTGGATGACAGGCCAGCTTGGAGCCATGACCCCACTACAGCACCTGGGTTTGCACAGAACAGGGAACAAACAGATGGTTAGGAGGAATGTTGTTGGGGTTACCTTCACTGGGGTCCTGCTCCAGGGCCTTCCCCATGAGCGTCTCAACCTCTAGAATGGCGGCTCCCACCAGGCAGCGTGAAGGAAGGATGGTCTCGGGTGGCTTAGGCTCCTCTTGGTGGGAAGAAAACATCCTGGACAGGGTGTCAGGTTTGCCGTTCTTGGAGCCTGGGCGGTAGGATGAGTGTGAAGTTGAACTGGGAGAAGAAGAGAGACCAACGGGCTTGACGGGAATGAAGGCATTTAGCGGACTTGAGATACTCCAGATTCTTATGGTCAGTCCAGACTAGGAAGGGGAGCTCTGACCCCTCGAGCCAGTGCCTCCACTCCTCCAAGGATAGTTTAACAGCCAGTAGTTCTCGGTCGCCAATGTCGTAATTCTGTTCGGCTGGGGATAGCTGGCAGGAGAAGAAGGAGCATGGGTGGACCTTGTCACTGGCCCTCTGGGATAGTATAGCTCCAACCCCTGACTCGGAAGCATTGACCTCGACAATAAACTGCTTGGTAGGATCAGGCATGGTGAGAATGGGTGCTGTGGTAAACCTGTGCTTGAGCATGGAAAAGGCTTTCTCTGCTTCCTCCCCCACTTGAATTGGGTCTTGGTCGAGGTCAGGGCTGAGAGAGGTCCAGCCACCATGCTGAAGTTGCGAAGGAAGCGCCTGTAGAATTGGTGAATCCTCGGAAGCTCTGGAGCTCTCATCTCAAAGATGGGGTGGGCCAATCAGCAACTGCCTCAAGCTTGAGGGGGTCCATCTGGATCCTTGCAGGGGAGATGATGAATCCCAGAAATGAGACAGAGCTCTGGTGAAATTCGCTCTTTTCCGCCTTGATGAACAATTTGTTCTCTCGCAGGCACTAGAGGACCTGCCTGACATGACCCCGATGTTCCTCCAGGGAGCGGGAGAAGATCAGGATGTAATCCAGGTACACAAAAATGAAGATGTTTAGGAAGTCCCTTAAGATGTCATTAACGAGTGCCTGGAAGACTGCGGGCGCGTTGATCAGGCCGAAAGGGCCCACGAGGTACTCGTAGTGACCAGTGGTGGTGTTAAAGGCCATTTTCCACTCATCCCCCTCCCTGATCCTGAGGACATGGTATGCATTGCGTAGATCTAACTTGGTGAATACCTTGGCTCCCTGGAGTAGTTCAAAGGCTGTGGTCATGAGCAGTAGCGGGTAGCGGTTCTTGACCGTGATTGCATTGAGACCCTGATAGTCAATGCAGGGGCGGAGCGACTTGTCCTTTTCCATGAAGAAGAATCCCACCCCTGCTGGGGAAGAGGAAGGACGGATGATCCCAGCTGCCAAAGATTCGGAGATGTACTTCTCCATGGCTTGCCTTTCGACAAAAGAGAGAGAGTAGAGTCGTCCTTTGGGTGGCGCTGTCTGGGGTAGGAGGTCGATTCCACAGTCATAGGGTCTATGAAGAGGGAGGGACACTGCTCGGGTCTTGCTGAAAACAAGTTTGAGATCCAGATATTCCAAAGGCATGTGAAGGAGGTCAGGGAACTCACTGGCTGAAGGCTGCGGTGGTTTGGTGGAAGGCAGAGCAGAGTTCAGACAGGAAGCTAGGCAGGACTGGCTCCAGCCTAGGATGATGTTGTCAGCCCAGTTAAGGTGGGGGTTGTGCTGCATTAACCATGGTAATCCTAGGACGATGGGTACGTGGGGGTTGTTCCTGATGTGAAGCTGGATGGTTTCTGAGTAGTTACTGGAAATCCTTAGGGTGAGCGGGGCAGTAAGGTGGGTGATGCTGGTCAAGCCATTGAGTGTCAGGACAGTGAGAGGAACGTCGAGAGCAAATAGCAGGATTCCCAGACGCTTGGTGGTGGCGGAGCAGATCAGGTTCCTGTCTGCCCCTGAGTCGATGAGGGCCTAGAGGTGGTGATGCAGGTTGTAACGGATAATGATGACAGGAAGTATTGGACAATTAGTGGGGGACTGGTTCTGAGCGTTGTCCACCAGGGCCTCTCAATTCACTGGTGGGCTCATCCTTTTAGCGGGCAGGCTCGGCAGATGTGTCACAGCTGACCGCAGTAGAAGCAGGCCCCCGTGCTCTGCCAGCGATGTTGTTCCTCCAGTGACACCCGAACCTGGTCTACCTGCATGGGTTCGATGGACGCGGCGGGAGGTGGAGAGGAGGTGAACCTGGGGCAGTTCTTCTCTCTCCTCTGTTGCTGGATCCAAGCGTCAATGTGGTTGGTGAGGTCCATGAGGCTGGAGAGGTCTGATGGCAGTTCCCACAATACCAACTCGTTCTCGATGGCGTCGGACAAGCCATGCAGGAATGCGTTGATCTGGGCGTTCTCGTTCCAACCGCATGAAGCCGCCAACATCCAGAACTCGATGGCATAATCCGAGGTAGACCGGGACCCCTGCCGCAGCTCCATGAGCTCTCTGGCCGCCTCCCAGCCGGACAGAGAGCATTCGAAAGTTCACCTCCTCTCCTTGGAGAAATCCTTGAAACTGGAACAAAAGGGTGCATTGGCATCCCAGACCGCAGTTCCCCACTCTCTGGCCTTGCCGGTGAGGAGCATTATTGTATATGCTACCCGGGAGTGTTCTGTGGGGAAGGCCAGAGGTTGCAGTTCTAGGATCAATGAACATTGAGACAAAAACGATCTGCAAGTACCTGGCTCTCCATTGTGGGGCTGAGGTGCTGGAAGTCTTGGTTCATGGAGAAAGGCGGTGACAGGAGCTGAAGTAGGAGACGGCTGAGCAGGGGTAGGCACGGCTTGACAGCGCTTCATCTGCATGGTGAGAAGGTTGAGTGCATTGGACAGGGTGGTGAGGTTCTGGGTAATTTGTTGTAGGTCTTGTTGGTGGGTCCCGAGGAGAGTCCCTTGCTGCTGGATGGCCGTTCTCAGATGGGTGAGTTCCGCTGGATCCATGTTGGCCAGAACATACTGTTAGGGCTAGTGGAGGTATGGTGAAGTTAGGATCCAAAAACAGAACACAGACAGTAATCCAATAAATAAGATAATTTAATACAGGGAAGAAAGGGTGTGGCAAAAGATAAACAAACAGGACAAAAAACAAATAGCAAAAATAGTCAGGGCAAAATGAGAACAAACAACTCGACAAAAACATGAGACAGGCAAAGACAAAAGAGCTAGCGCAAAAAAACATAAACAAGAAAAGACCCTTAGTGCAAAAACCACGAACCAGAAATAACCCTTAGTGCAAAAAAACAAGATCCAGAAAAATGCTAGTGCAAAAACCATGGACAAGAGAAAAACCATGAGGAGCAAGAGAGGCACAGAAACGGCTCGAGAAGCAAATGAGACGTTCTGGCAAAAACAGAGTCTGAGAATGGCCTTTATATAAGCAGCAATGAAAACCAGGAAGTGAGTTCAGGGGAGAAGGAATTCCTGTCCCAGATCCGGATAGGCGCTGGCGTGAGCGATCCGTAATCTCCGGAGTGGATGTCCGGGGTGGAGCATGACAAGCAAACTCTTTTCAAACTTTAAATCAGCCTAACGCTACTAGAAAAGAAACATTTCTACATGTTGTTAATTTGGCAAGATTATGCTAAAACATATTTCTGAAAGGACTTCAGATAAGTTGGCATTATTCATGTTAGCATAACTCTGTTTTTACATTCTAACTAACAGTGTCCAAGTTAACTAGCTATGTGCCAACATTAGTTGTAGACAAGGCTATGGCAACTTGTCGGGCAAATCCATAGAAAGCCATTTGACTAACCAGACTGCATAGCTATTGCAATGTTATCGCGAGCTCTAAAAGCACAGAAAACTTTGTTGCAAGCTTTCTCTTGGAATAAAACCTTTTATATACCTCAATATGCTTCTGTGGGGGGCGGCACAGTGGTGTAGTGGTTAGCACTGTCACCTCACAGCAAGAAGGTCCTGGGTTCGAGCCCAGCGGCTGACGAGGGCCTTTCTGTGTGGAGTTTGCATGTTCTCCCCGTGTCCACTTGGGTTTCCTCCGGGTGCTCCGGTTTCCCCCACAGTCCAAAGGCATGCAGGTTAGGTTAACTGGTGACTCTAAATTGACTGTAGGTATGAATGTGAGCGTGAATGGTAGTCTGTGTCTATGTGTTAGCCCTGCGATGATCTGGCGACTTGTCCAGGGTGTACCCCGCCTCTCACCCATAGTCAGCTGGGATAGGCTCCTGCGACCCTGTAGGACAGGATACAGTAAGTGGCTACAGATAATGGATGGATGCTTCTGTGGTTTGCAGGGTGAGTTTTTGTAGGCTGTGATGTGGTTCATTTTTGGCAAACAAAGCAAACATTTGAATGAATGAATGAATGAATGAATGAATTTATTTATTTATTTCAAACATGTATAAAAATGTATGTAACTATTCGTACATACAAAAGAAAGAAAACGAGAAATTAAAAAAAATAAAATAAAATAACATAAAGAGCTAAGACATTACAAAACACCACACATTGTTCGAAAAAGGAGTGGAAAGAAGTACAATACTTTTAAAACGAAACGAATCTTTAATCCTTTCAGAAAACTGAAACATGGGTTCTAGGTATGGCCATGGGTGCGTGCATTCCCCAGAAGAACCGCCTCCTTCTATTCTGCCATCAACTGATCGTGTTTAAATAATGCTGCTGAGAAATCATTGATCTTGATTTTATACAGTCTATGGACGTGACGTGACCCTAGTGATTACTGATCGGCTGTCTCAGTGTCACCTGTGAAAAAACAATCACGTTTTATAAAAGAAAAGAAAAAAATCCACTTTCAAAGCTGCTTCATAGTAACGTGTAACGAGGACCTTAACGAAAATGTAGTGGAGTAAAAAGTACGATATTTGCCTTTCAAATGTAGTGAAGTTAAAGTCATAATTTTCCAAAAAAAATACTCAAGTAAAGTACAGATACTCAAAAAGTGTACTTAAGTACAGTACTCAAGTAAATGTACTTGGTTACTGTCCACCTCTGGGAATAAACGAGGATAAACGAGCTACTTCATATAAGTGTGCAATTAACCCATATTCAATTACACTCAAATACAATGTTACTGTGTGTTGTTTGTACAAGTATTAATGTCAAAATCACACACAGAGTAATTTGATGGCAGCCAGTGAATTTCTGAAACCAAACTATTTTCAAACAGGCAAATAATTGGCACTTATCTAATAAACTAATAATCCTCAAAAGGCAGAAAAGAACATGAGTGAGTCAAAGAAATAGATCCAAAAGTAGTGTGCTAAAATAATTCTCAATTAAAGTCTTGGTTGAAAGTGATCTTGTGTCAAGTCAAGGAAGACCTGTGGATCAATAAGTGTTTGGAGGTTGTGGAGATTGACTCTTTTCTGAATGTGTTGTCTAGTCAGGATGCAGCGAAGAGTTGAACCTGTGTGATCAATTCTGAGACGAGAATTACAAGAAATGAAATAATTCTGCCAGTGACCACCATCAGTTTTCAGATATAAGGATCCAAATAATTACTAAAAGCTCTACAAGCTTTACCAAGATGTCGCCAACTTTGCCTCATTCATTGTTTCATTGCACTTCCTTTAGTAAAGTTCAATAGTTCTGTAATGTTCAGTAGTTCTGAACTGAAACCAAAGTCTGTATTTTAGCAGCTTATAGTTGGGCTCATGCTGCATGTGATTGAACTGCAATTTTGTTGTGTGTTTAATCACTGCAAGCGCAGCTTCTTTTAAATCACTGGTTTGGCCATTTTCCAGATTTACTGTGAAACAGGAAAATGATAAAAAATTGTCATTAGTAAAAGCACTTGAGTTTGTTGAAAGTCGCTTATGCATAAAGATCTATATACGTTATTTATAAACCCATTCATTATCTGTAACTGCTTGTCCTGTGCAGGGTTGCACGCAAGCTGGAGCCTATCCCAGCTGACTATGGGCGAGAGGCGGGGTACACCCTGGACAAGTCACCAGATCATCGCAGGGCTGACACATAGGTGGTGTTTACATTAGACCGTATCCGTCTCATTTTCGTTGCGGATGCACTGTCCGTTCACATTAAAACGCCGGGAAACGACTCCACAGGCGGAATAACTTGAATCCGCCAGGGCCCACGTATTCAACCCAGTTCGTATCTGATCCGGTGCTGTGTAAACATTGAGATACGAGGAAACGCAGTGCTGAGCTCTAGCTGATATCGTCATTGGACAACGTCACTGTGACATCCACCTTCCTGATTCGCTGGCGTTGTTCATGCCACGTTGGTCATGTGACGCGACTGCTGAAAAACGGCGCGGACTTCACTTCCTGCTATTGTTTCCGCCTTGTATCACCTTTTTGTTTTTCATTAAAGAGTATAAAAGTATGAATATAATGCTTTGCTTTGTCATTCTTAATGTTGTTCATGGTAAGATGCAAATACTGCCCATTGTGTAGTTATGATTGTCTTTAGGCTTGCCATCCTTCCACTTGCAAGTGGTGAGTGACTTGCGCATGCCCGATATGCACTGGGATCACACACACAGCGGCTCAGTCCCGAATCACTGCTCGTGCGCTTCATTCGCGCGCTCTGTGAGCTGCGCAGGGCCGGAGTGCGCACCCTCCAGAGGGCACTCGCTGTTCAGGGCGGAGTGATTTGGAGCGCAGCCGCTGAGGAGGAAGCGCTGAGCCACACTGACACATTTCAACTTACGTGCCGTCTAATTAGTCATGTGATTAGCGTATCCGTGTATTGGCGTTGCTGTGTGCACGCGAATCGTGTATTGGCGTTGCTGTGTGCACGCAAATCGTTTTAAAAATGTTAATCTGATGATCCGCTGATACGGTCTAATGTAAACACCGCCATAGAGACAAACAACCATCCACACACCTTCACATTCACACCTACGGTCAATTTAGAGCCACCAATTAGTCTAACCTGCATGTCTTTGGACTGTGGGGGAAACCGGAGCACCCGGAGGAAACCCACACAGACACGGGGAGAACATGCAAACTCCGCACAGAAAGGCCCTCGTCGGCCGCTGGGCTCAAAGCCAGAACCTTCTTGCTATGAGGTGACAGTGCTACCCACTACACCACCGTGCTGCCCTATGTATGTATAATTTATAAATACAATATAGAATTTATAAAATATAAAAGTAACACATGAATACAGAATACAGGTATGACATCCCTTCTTCGAACACACCACATTGAACACGTTGAACTGGGAGCTGAAAGGGAAAAAATGACCAAAATGTCTCCTACCTTGTAAACATGTTTAATCAATATCAAGTTTGATCGGTGTTAAATGCTCTCCATCCATGGATGGTATGAAATTCCAAGCAGGCCACATTTCAGTATACACTTGGTGCCAAAAAGCTAAAGTTCATGAAGAGCTGGGTAAGGCAAAATTCATTGCAGTTATTACTGATAGATGGACAACCTGAGCAGCAGAGGGTTTTGTTCCCATTACAGCACATGACATAAATGCGTAATATGTCAGAAATTAAAATCTATTCTATTCATTCTCTTTAATTTGTCGTTTGCATGAAGTTAAATAAAAAGAAAAAAATGTTTGAAGATCAAAGTTGGTTAAATTTATTCCATGCGAAACCACAACACAAACTAAACCATGGCCAAGAAAATGAGGACCGAAAGGTGAAAGGGATGAACTGTTGCACATCTATCTTGCTTATACTGTAGCTATATATATTAAGGATATGGTAGTATAATAGGCTTGAAATAAGAAGTTATTTTGAACAAATGTTCATCCTTGCCACTCAACAGTACACCAAAAAGACATAAGAGGTAGGAGGTAAGAGGCAAAAACACCATCTTGGATACTTTCTTATCCATAGCTTTATGTCCAAAGGGCAATAGAGAAACTGAGAGACAAACACATGCAGACATGCAGGGGGAAAGATAGAAAGAGAACCGGCTCGTACCAGGATCGCATGTTCCCAATGGTTGCATGGTCATTACCCACTCGTCATTGCTCCAATCCAAAAAAATCCTTCTCATGCCCATCATGTCAGTTCAATCCATCCTTGCTACTGGCAACTCCATTTACTCCCTGATGGAAAGTGATGGAAAACCAATTGGGGACACAGGGGTGTACAAGTGCGGTACATGGTCACACAAAATCACGTAGACAGGCAATCTGGAGTGATGAAGAGGCCTGCTCCCCAGATACATTGTGTCCTCCATGATCTCCTTCAGGCATCACTGAGTCCTGACTCACCCACACATCAGCACATATCAAACTAAAACTCAACTAAAAAACAATGGACACTGTGGGACACAAAGTAGGATGCATTTCGAAAGCAATTGCTTCTCTTAATTTTTTTATTTTTTTACTTTTTTATTTTTTTTAAATGTGCTTCATGGGAGATTTTGGAATTCTGGATTTTAGATATTTATATATTTTTGAGTTTTGCATACTGTATAAGGAACAAACTATGATGTGCCATGTTGTTACATGAAAATAATAAACAACAAAGTGGAGGTACATTTACCAAACTAAAAAAGTTAATTATTTTCCAATAACAGCATATCCTGAATTGTTTTATTCCACTTACACCACCACAATTTGTCAACATTTTTTTTTTTTACATTTTATTAATTAGCAACATATAGACTATATTTCCAAAGTTTGTAGCCACCTGACCGTCACACCCATATGTGCTTGTTGAGCATCACATAAAAATGGAGTCCCCTTTTTGTGCAAGGAAGGTTATCCATTAAATTTTGAAAGATGGTTATGGGAATTTGCTCATTCAGTCATAAGAGTATTAGTCACTGTCTGGCACTAATGTTGGGTGAGGAGGCCTGCTGCACAGTCATTGTTTGAAATAATTCCCAAAATGAACAACAGGGTTGAAGTCAGAGTTATGTGCAGGCCACTCGAGTCCTTCCAAACCAATCTTGGCAAGCGGTTTCTACATGGTCCTCACATTGTGCACAGTGGCATTATGATGCTGGAACATGTTTCAATCCCTTAGTTTCAGTGAAGGGAATTCTTAATGCTACAGTATACAAAGACATCCTGGACAACTGTGTGCTTCCAACTTTGTGGGGTGTGAAGGTTAGGTGTCCACATACATTTGGCCTATATGTATACAAATATGTGTATGTATACACAAATATACATGTACAGTGGTGCTTGAAAGTTTGTGAACCCTTTAGAATGTTCTATATTTCTGCATAAATATGACCTAAAACATAATCAGATTTTCACACAAGTCCTAAAAGTAGAGATAAAGAGAACCCAGTTAAACAAATGAGACAAAAATATTATACTCGGTCATTTATTTATTGAGGAAAATGATCCAATATTACATACCTGTGAGTGGCAAAAGTATGTGAACCTTTAGGATTAGCAGTTAATTTGAAGGTGAAATTAGAGTCAGGTGTTTTCAATCAATGGGATGACAATCAGGTGTGAGTGGGCACCCTGTTTTATTTAAAGAACAGGGATCTATCAAAGTCTGATCTTCACAACACATGTTTGTGGAAGTGTATCATGGCACGAACAAAGGAGATTTCTGAGGACCTCCGAAAAAGCATTGTCAATGCTCATCAGGCTGGAAAAGGTTACAAAACCAACTCTAAAGAGTTTGGACTCCACCAATCGACAGTCAGACAGATTGTGTACAAATGGAGGAAATTCAAGACCATTGTTACCCTCCCCAGGAGTGGTCGACCAACAAAGGTCACTCCAAGAGCAAGGCATGTAATAGTCGGTGAGGTCACAAAGGACCCCAGGGTAACTTCTAAGCAACTGAAGGCCTCTCTCACATTGGTTAATGTTAATGTTCATGAGTCCACCATCAGGAGAACACTGAACAACAATGGTGTGCATGGCAGGGTTGCAAGGAGAAAGCCACTGCTCTCCAAAAAGAACATTGTTGCTCGTCTGCAGTTTGCTAAAGATCACGTGGACAAGCCAGAAGGCTATTGGAAAAATGTTTTGTGGACGGATGAGGCCAAAATAGAACTTTTTGGTTTAAATGAGAAGCGTGATGTTTGGAGAAAGGAAAACACTGCATTCCAGCATAAGAACCTTATCCCATCTGTGAAACATGGTGGTGGTAGTATCATGGTTTGGGCCTGTTTTGCTGCATCTGGGCCAGGACGGCTTGTCATCATTGTTGGAACAATGAATTCCGAATTATACCAGTGAATTCTAAAGGAAAATGTCAGGACATCTGTCCATGAACTGAATCTCAAGAGAAGGTGGGTCATGCAGCAAGACAACGACCCTAAGCACACAAGTTGTTCTACCAAAGAATGGTTAAAGAAGAATAAAGTTAATGTTTTGGAATGGCCAAGTCAAAGTCCTGACCTTAATCCAATCGAAATGTTGTGGAAGGACCTGAAGTGAGCAGTTCATGTGAGGAAACCCACCAACATCCCAGAATTGAAGCTGTTCTGTACGGAGGAACGGGCTAAAATTCCTCCAAGCCGGTGTGCAGGACTGATCAACAGTTACTGGAAACATTTAGTTGCAGTTATTGCTGCACAAGGGGGTCACACCAGATACTGAAAGCAAAAGGTTAACATACTTTTGCCACTCACAGATATGTAATATTGGATCATTTTCTTCAATAAATAAATGACCAAGTATAATATTTTTGTCTCATGTGTTTAACTGGGTTCTCTTTATTTACTTTTAGGACTTGTGTGAAAATCTGATGTTTTAGGTCATATTTATGCAGAAATATAGAAAATTCTAAAGGGTTCACAAACTTTCAAGCACCACTGTAGGCTGTGTCTGAAACCACTCATTCATTCACTACTCCCTACTCACTATCTATGGAATTCTATATAAAGGACTATATAGTGAGCTCATTGGTAAAATGAAAACACACTTTCGGACACTACTCCGCCGCATCATTATTTATGTCATTACTGTCGCACAATTAAAACAGTGGGTTTTCAAAATAATAAATACATGCATGTACTTTGGTGATAAATCCATATTATACTGATCGTATTTCCCACATTAATAAATACAAAGTGCTTTGTGTCTGCTGCATCTTTCAGTTCTTTTAAATCAAGGCTGAATACTTTCTTCTTCGCCGCTACCTTTTATAAAATAAAATTTGAGGCTTTTCATTAATTCCTTGCTCTGCACTGTAACTTTTATTTGTCTTATTCTGTTTTAGCTTATTTTCTATTCTCTTACTATTTTTAATTGTACTTGAATGTCCATTTATAATGTGTTTCTTTCTCCATCCATTCACCCCAACACACTTTTTTTTTCTTTCAGTGCAACCGCAATGCATGATGGTATATATTGCTTGGTTAGTGACCATTGGTTGTACACTACTTTTCACGGTGCATTGTGGGATACTGTGAGTCCACTATATAGGGTGTAATAATTCTCACTATATATTCGGACAGCACTAGAAAATGGTGAACTCAGTATATAGTCCACTATATAGTGAGTAGTGAGTGATTTTGGACGCCGGGATAATGTATTTTAAAGGCATTTATAGTTACATTTATTGTTGTGGAATGTCCATTAAAAAAGTTAGTGTTTGTTCAAGCAGCTATAAACAGCCAGTCTCTTTTTTTTTTTTATTCCCGCTTGAATTTAATAAGATAAAAAAAGGAAGCTTGTCACATAACTGAGAAAGCACAAAGCATAAAGTCCATCATTTTGCTGACAGCCAAGATTCTCCATACAGAAAACGTATGACCATGTTTTTCTTTATTAAATAATAACACATTTTTAAAATGAGTTTAATTTTTTTAGCCTCATGTGGAACATCTTCCAAACAACTTCTCTGTAATATAAACATGCGATTTGAATTGGGGAAGCCATGGTCTAATGAAGGGGTGGCACGGTGGTGTAGTGGTTAGCACTGTCGCCTCACGGCAAGAAGGTTCTGGGTTTGAGCCCAGTGGTCGACAGGGGCCTTTCTGTGTGGAGTTTGCATGTTCTCCCCGTGTCTGCGTGGGTTTCCTCTGGGTGCTCTGGTTTCCCCCACAGTCCAAAGACATGCAGGTTAGGCTAACTGATGGCTCTAAATTGACTGTAGGTGTGAGTGTGAATGGTTGTTTGTCTCAATGTGTCAGCCCTGCGATGATCTGGTGACTTGTCCAGGGTGTACCCAGCACCTCGCCCATAGGCAGGTGGGATAGGCTCCAGCTTGCCCACGACCCTACACAGGATAAGCGGTTATGGATAATGGATGGATGGTCTAATAGTTAGAGAAGCAGCTTTGGGGTCAAAAGGTTGATGGTTCGATTCCCTGTACCAGCAGAAATGGCTGAAGGGCCCTTGACCAAGGCACCTAACCCCCAACTGCTCCCCAGGCTGCTCTGGATATGTTGTATGTCACTCTGGATAAGATCATCTGCTAAATGCCTGTAATGTAATGTAATGTAATTACATGAGGAACAGTTGTTGGTGCAGTGATTAGCACTGTTGCTTCACAGCAAAAAATTTCCGGTTTGAAACTCGTGGCCAACTTTGGGCCTTTCCATGTGGAGTTTGCATGTTCTCCCCGTGCCTTCATGGTTTCATCTAGGTGCTTCTGGTTTCCTCTGACAGTCCAATGACATGTGAATTAGGTCAACTAGCTACTCAAATTGCCCATAGGTGTGAATGGTTGTTTGACTGTGTTAGCCCTACAATAGTTTGTGTACCCCGCCTCACGTCCAAAGTCAGCTGCGGTTGGCTCAAGCTTCCCCTGTGACCCTGATGGATAAGCAGTATAGATTATGGATGCATGGATGAAAAACAAACCGGAGTAAAGACCTCTTAATTTAATCTAGATAACCTAGATAACCCTTTTACTTTTGCTCTAGATCTTCTCTTTGAAGGGTTTTGTCAATAGTTCTTACTCATTTTAGTAGTAAAGTAAAAGTCATGTTTTGTGCTTCACTTCAACCACTGTGCCCTTGTCTTTCAACCTATGCCAGCAGTCACTTGTCAGTGCAGCTGTCTTGAGTATTTTTCCTTACAATTGTAACTTTGTGTTTCTGCATCAGGTGCCATATGTGAAGGTGGCCCCAGAGGACATACTGAAGGTGCAGTTCCCCCGTTTCACCACGCTAGACCTCAGACCCACCAACACAGACATCAGCTTGGCTGTTGCTGGCCTCCTCACCTTCTTCAACAGCACCACATCTTGCCTCATCTGTGCCCAGGCCAACTGTAAGTAACAAACAGCATATGTTCTCTTTTCTGTGGCTTTACACATATATAAATTCATAGCATCTATTGAGAAGGGGGGAAAAAATTTTATGAAACACGTGTATAGCAGTGGCTCCAAATCATAGTCTTTTGAATCCCACATTCATTGTTTTGCCTCACGATATTTCCTATTTTTCCTTTTCAGTAATGTTATAACAATGTTCATTAATACATCATTAACAATGAGCTAATCATTAATTATTCATAACTTGACAATTAAGAAATGTTTATAAATAAGGGTTTGTGGCATTATTGATGTGTGAAAACATTAATATTAATTATTGTTAAATACTGATGAATGAGTCATTCAGAATTTAAACATAAACCAATATTTACACTCAAAAAAATAAAACATTGGATTTACTTAACCGAGTTATGGCAACCGGTCCCACGAAACTGTGTTAATTTAGACGTATTGAATACAGTTGTGTTTTGAATAACTCAACATAACTGTATTCAATACATCTAAATTAACACAGTTTCGTGGGACTGGTTGCCATAACTCGGTTAAGTAAATCCAATGTTTGGGTTTTTTTGAGTGTACACGACATTGTATGTCGCTGGTCATGTGTGTACTCATGAGTACAATATACCCTTTTCCTGTACTTTTACATCAAATATTTAAAAAAATAATTTCAAGTACAAAAAAAAAATAGTGAGATGTATAGCTTTCTAAAAGAGATTTAATGTTTAGCATTTATCCAGTGTGTGTGTGTGTGTGCGCGCGTGTGTGTGTACAAAATACAATCCCAGTTCCAAAAAAGTTGGGACACGATGTAAAACATAAATAAAAGCAGAATTTAATTATGTGCAAATAATGAAAATCCTGTATTTCACTGACTACCAGCATGCCAGTTTAGCACCCAGGCTCTTTTACTACAGAGTCATGCAGGTGTAATACATGCAGAATGTGATTTGGCATTGTCTTGCTGAAATAAGAAAGGCCTTCTCTGAAAAAGACATCAACTGGATGGCATTAATAAATCATTAATAATATCATTGTACTCACCATGATCCAAATAATGTCACACGAGGAGATGATAGATAGATGTAAGTGCAGGAAGAGTTTATTAAAAGCAAGCTGGCAAACAATACCAAAACGTGAGGCAAAGGGCATAAACAAGGACAATGGTCAGGCGAGGCACAAACAGGATGTCAGAGGTAATATCAAAGGCAAAATCCAAAAACACAAACCAAGTCAAAAAAAAAACAATAAAAGGAAAAGGTAATAAAAAGCCTTGATTACGTCAGACATAAGGAACAGAGCGTATACTTCCCAAAGTCTGTGTGAATTGAGAGTCCTTATATGCACAAACCTTGAAAATGCTATGATCAGGATCAAGTGCTCGGCATCAATAAGTTTTAAAGCTAGGTGGCCTTTCAATTTCATAAAATTGGTGAAATTTAGTTCCCTCTGAAATTTGCTCATTGTGATATATGTTTATTTCTGCAATATCTCAAACAAACAAAAAAAAAAAACAGGCCATTCTGTGGCTGGGAAGTTATTTAATTTGAGGGGATTCCGGAGCAAATAATGTGCATGAAATTGCTCGCTTTGCGCAGTCAAGCAGACAGAGGAAGTCCGTGTGCACATGCGCAGGTTTACCTTCTTCTTCTTCTTTTCCTTCTTCTTTTGGGTTTTATGGCACCTGGCATCCAGTGTTGCATTACTGCCATCTACAGGTTTACCTTTGAGCGTGCACTGACAGTTCCATCAATCTGTTGCTAAATGAACAGCTGATCACACCGAGATGCTCGCTGACCGCAAATATTTATTAGTTTGGTCCTGCATTTCTTTTCCTTCGCAACATAACGTCTTTTCTTCTCACTTTCCATTACTGTAGTCGGTCTTTCATGTTTCATTCGCACACTCACGTCCTCCATTTTTCTCTCCTGTTTCAAATTTGTATCCCACAATGCCTTGCGTGAACGGGGAAAGCCCACCACGTGATGCATGACATAGTATCTTGAATTGGGTCATGGTGAAGCAGGAAAAAATAGCGGAGAATTTAGGGCCATGTGGCCCTAAATTCATTGATTGTTTGATTGAAAAAATAAAATAAAATTGGAAGTCTGTGATTCGAATTCAGTAGCTTTCGGTCCACTAAACAAAAATAATTGGGTGTTGGGGAAAATTCTTTTTATGACCTACACTTGAAAAATCTAAAAGGCAGTCTACCTTTAATGAGCATGAGCATGGTGTGAATGTGAGTTGCAGTCCGAGGCGTGCCACTGTGCACTACCAGTACAAACGTGAAGACGTGACAAATAATCCAAAGATCCAAATTTTCCCTGTTGGTGGCACTAGCACACATGAGGGGCGTACAGAAAAATTGTACCAAAAACTGTGAAAATTTACTTAAAAGCATACAGAGCATTCTGTGGCTTGCCATCGACTCCCATGTGGATGTAGAAGAAGAAGAAGAAGACATACAATTACAATGGGGTGCCTCAGCACATTTGGTGCTTGGCCCCTAATAAGTATAAAGCCATCAAAGTGCTACATACATTATATGGGCAAAAGTTTGTAGACACCTACCCCTAACCCTTATATGGTGTTTTTAAACTTCCCATTCCAGATTTATTCCCACTTTGTTGTAATAACCTCCAATTTTCTGAGAATGTGTTCCATGAGATTTGTGCTCATTCAGCCACAACAGCATTCGTGAGGTCATGCACTAATAGTGGGTGAGGAGGCTTTGGGTTCAGTCATCATTCCAGTTCAGTGTTTAGAGGGGTTGTCATCAGGGCTCTGTTCATGACACTTGAGTTCTTCTTCTCCAACCTCGGCAAACCATGGACCTTGCTTTGTGCACAGCAGCACTGTCAGCTAGAACAGAGAAGAGAGATTGTAATGCTGAAGCACACAAAACTGTCCTGAACAAATGTGTGCTTCCTACTTTATGGCAACAGTTTGAGGAACACCCACATATGGGTGTGATGTTCAGGTGCCTTTACAGTATAGTACAGTTCTCAAATGCAGCATATTTGCATTGATATTACTATACTGCGATGTTTGTTTGTACATTAGGGTGCATCAGTTGCCCTCACTTTCATAAAATCTGATGCATTTTTGTTTGGGTGTTCCTTTTCACCAATAAAGACATCCTGTAAAATTTTTTGACCATATTCAAAAGTCTAATGGTGGCACCATGAGGTTCATTTTTTGCCAAAAAACGCTTATTTTATGTTTTCGTGTAAGGTTTGAATCACAATGTTGGACTCCATTTATTGATTTCTTGTGACCCAGAGATCACGTTAAGAACCTTTGCAAGGGATTGAGAAGCATTAATGTGATTCATAATACATTTGTATTGTTTAAAAGTAGTTGAACAATGATTCACTGAACAGCTAAAACTCAAACTGTGCTTGATAATATATTTAGAATATGTACTAAAAATGTGTATCTAAGATATTTGGTATACTCGATAAGGTGCCATAATGTTTCATGAAAAGTGATCGAAATTTTGTCATAAAAGTCATAAAATAGCAGCTTTTTCCATAACTTTGAGCTCCTGGTGCCACCATTAAACTTTTGAATTTTGTCAAAATATTTCACCCAGTGTGTTTTCTTACCAAAAGGAACATAAAAACAAAAATGCATCATGATCGGAGGAACTTTTCATTTTTAGGGGGCAACTGATGGACCCTATTGTACATTCCAAAAAAATACAACTTGATGATTTTATCCAGGGTGGCATGGTGGTGTAGTGGTTAGCACTGTTGCCTCACAGCAAGAAGGTCCGGGTTCGAGCCCAGCAGCCGGCGAGGGTGTTTCTGTGTGGAGTTTGCATGTTCTGCCCGTGTCTGCGTGGGTTTCCTCTGGGTGCTCCGGTTTCCCCCACAATCCAAAGACATGCAGGTTAGGCTAATTGGTAGCTCTAAATTGACTGTAGGTGTAAATGTGAATGGTTGTTTGTCTCTGTGTCGGCCCTGCGATAACCTGGCGACTTGTCCAGGGTGTACCCCGCCTCTCACCCATAGTCAGCTGGGATAGGCTCCAGCTTGCCTGCGACCCTGCACAGGATAAGTGGCTACAGATAATGGATGGATGGATTATTAGGGCCCGAGCCCTATGGGCGAAGGCCCTATTGTTCTTGTAAGAGTTCACTATTATTAGGGCCCGAGCCCTATGGGCGAAGGCCCTATTGTTCTTGTAAGAGTTCACTATTATTATTCTTCCGTCTTCTTCTTCTTCTTTATTTTTCTCCGCTGTTGGGCCATTTTCGGGGCGCTTGCCATGGGCGAAAACGCACGAAATTTGGCACCACTTCCGAGAATTGCCACCGCTACTCAGAACCAAAAGCCCAAACTTGGCCGGGGCTCAGGGCCTCTATAGCGCCCCCTAAGTCGTTGTGATTTTGGCCTCCCACATTAAGGTGCCTGGTTGCCATATAGTTTGTAGTACTGGCATGCCATTTGGTAAGCATATGTCTCTCACTAAGCCGGACAAAAATGTAATGCCACTGCATTAGCCACGCCCAACAGGAAGTGAGGTAATTTCACTTTTGTGCGAAATGCATGGCCACGAAGACGGCGCAACTCCTCCTAGACCGTTCATAGGAATGTCACCAAAACTGATACACATCATCTACAGACATGGCTGACAAAAGTTACTAAATACGTTTCACGTAGGATAAACCGTTCAGAAGTTATACATCAATCAATTTTCACTTCAAAATTTTACATGCTTAAAAATTCATAACAATTCTTCCAATTGCTCAAAACTGCTCATACTTCACATGCTAATCAGTCATTGGGCTTCTGACATGTTACCCAATTTCTGTGATATTTCGCCACTGGGGGCGCTATTTTTGGGCAAAAATTCCAATCTTTCCTCAAATTTGGTCAAACTTCACGGCCCCCCTCTTACTACCTCCCATGTCATGTTTACCACATTTTGGGTATTTTCGTCCATGGGGGGCGCTGTTTTTGGCCGACGCAATTTCTCCAAAATGGGTTTTTGGTTAATAATTCCATAATGCTTTTCCTTCACACCACTACCTTGTGATAGTACGTTGCTGTTGTAGACACTTATTTTTCCAACTCATAATCGCTCATGTACGGCATAGCGCCACCTACTGACATGGGAAAAACCAAAAAACTTATTCTTCAAAAATCTATATCTCATCTTCTATTTACTCAATTTTCATCACACTTCATACGCAAACTCTTCACAGCTCACCTGACATACACGCCAAATTTTGTGCACTTTCGCCCCTGGGGGTGCTGGTTATGGCAGAAATGATATTGCAGCTTCTGATTTGTCAACCTTGGCAAGCACACTCTTTACAAGACCCTTATTGGGGCGCTTGCCATGGTCGACAACGCTCGAAATTTGGCTCCTTTTTCTTAGACTGCCACCGCTACTGAGAACCAGAAGCCCAGATCCAGGCGGGCCTCAGGGCCTCTATAGCGCCCCCTAACGTGTTGTGATTTTTGCCTCTCGCATTAAGGTGCCTGGTTGCCATGTAGTTTGTAGTGGTGGCATGCCCTTTGGTACGCATATGTATCTCACCAAGCCGGACAAAAATGTAATGCCAATGCATTAGCCACGCCCTACAGGAAGTGAGGTAATTTCACTTTTGTGCGAAATGCATGGCCACGAAGACGGCGCAACTCCTCCTTGACCGTTCATAGGAACGTCACCAAAATTGATACACATCATCTACAGACATGGCTGACAAAAGTTGCTGAATAAGTTTCACGTAGGGTTAACCGTTCAGAAGTTGTACGTCAATCATTTTTCAATGCAGATTTTTACATGCTTAAAAATTCATAACAAATCTTCTAATTGCTCAACACTGCTCATACTTCACACGCAAATCAATTATTGGGCTTCTGACATGTTACCCAATTTCTGTGATGTTTCGCCACTGGGGGCGCTATTTTGGGGCAAAAAATCCAATCTTTCCTCAAAATTTGGTCAAACTTCACGGCCACCCTCTTACTACCTCCCATGTCATGTATACCACTTTTTGGGAATTTTCGTCCATGGGGGGCGCTGTTTTTGGCCCACGCAATTGCTCCAAAACGGGTTTTTGGTAAATAATTCCATAATGCTTTTCCTTCACACCACTACCTTGATTGTACGTTGCTGTTGTAGACACTTATTTTTCCAACTCATAATCGCTCATGTACAGCATAGCGCCACCTACTGACATGGGAAAAACCAAAAAATTTATTCTTCAAAAATCTATATCTCATCTTCTATTTACTCAATTGTCATCAAACTTCATGCGCAAACTCTTCATAGCTCACCTGACATATACGCCAGATTTTGTGCAATTTCGCCCCTGGAGGTGCTGATCATGGCAAAAATAATATTGCAGCTTCTGATTTGTCAAACTTGGCAAGCAATCTCTTTTCAAGACCCTTATTGAGGTGCTTGCCATGGTCGACAACGCACGAAGTGCGAGACCCTATTGTTGCCATGTGTCCAATTCTGTGCTTTGTCGCCATTGTGGGAGTAATGTCTCTTGCCGCGGAAGCTGTGGAAGGTATTTCGCAGGGACGCATGCCCCGCCCCCCTTGGCCACTGGCACGAGGGCCCGTCGAGGCCGCTTGCGGCTTTATTATTCTTCTTCTTTATTTTTCTCCGCTGTTGGGCCATTTTCGGGGCGCTTGCCATGGGCGAAAACGCGCGAAATTTGGCGCCACTTCCGAGAATTGCCACCGCTACTCAGAACCAAAAGCCCACACTTGGCCGGGGCTCAGGGCCTCTATAGCGCCCCCTAAGTCGTTGTGATTTTGGCCTCCCGCATTAAGGTGCCTGGTTGCCATATAGTTTGTAGTAGTGGCATGCCATTTGGTATGCATATGTATCTCACTAAGCCGGACAAAAACGTAATGCCAATGCATTAGCCACGCCCAACAGGAAGTGAGGTAATTTCACTTTTGTGTGAAATGCATGGCCACGAAGACGGCGCAACTCCTCCTAGACCGTTCATAGGAATGTCACCAAAATTGATACACATCATCTACAGACATGGCTGACAAAAGTTACTAAATACGTTTCACGTAGGATAAACCGTTCAGAAGTTATACGTCAATCAATTTTCACTTCAAAATTTTACATGCTAGAAAATTCATAACAAATCTTCTAATTGCTCAACACTGCTCATACTTCACACGCTAATCACTCATTGGGCTTCTGAAATGTTACCCAATTTCTGTGATATTTCGCCACTGGGGGCGCTATTTTTGGGCAAAAAATCCAATCTTTCCTCAAATTTGGTCAAACTTCACGGCCACCCTCTTACTACCTCCCATGTCATGTACACCACATTTTGGGAATTTTCGTCCATGGGGGGCGCTGTTTTTGGCCGACGCAATTTCTCCAACACGGGTTTTTGGTAAATTATTCCATAATGCTTTTCCTTTACACCACTACCTTGTGATGGTGCGTTGCTGTTGTAGACACTTATTTTTCCATCTCATAATCACTCATGTACAGCATAGCGCCACCTACTGACATGGGAAAAACCAAAAAATTTATTCTTCAAAAATCTATATCTCATCTTCTGTTTACTCAATTGTCATCAAACTTCATAGGCAAACTCTTCATAGCTCACCTGACATGTACGCCAAATTTTGTGCACTTTCGCCCCTGGGGGTGCGGGTTATGGCAGAAATGATATTGCAGCTTCTGATTTGTCAAAATTGGCAAGCAAACTCTTTACAAGACCCTTTTTGGGGCGCTTGCCATGGTCGACATCGCACGAAATTTGGCTCCTTTTTCTTAGACTGCCACCGCTACTGAGAACCAGAAGCCCAGATCCAGGCGGGCCTCAGGGCCTCTATAGCGCCCCCTAACTCATTGTGATTTTGGCCTCCCGCATTAAGGTGCCTGGTTGCCATGTAGTTTGTAGTAGTGGCATGCCATTTGGTACGCATATGTCTCTCACTAAGCCGGACAAAAATGTAATGCCAATGCATTAGCCACGCCCAACAGGAAGTAAGGTAATTTCACTTTTGTGCGAAATGCATGGCCACGAAAACGGCGCAACTCCTCCTAGACCGTTCATAGGTATGTCACCAAAATTGATAGACATCATCTACAGACATGGCTGACAAAAGTTCCTAAATACGTTTCACGTAGAATAAACCGTTCAGAAGTTATACGTCAATCAATTTTCAATGCAAAATTTTACATGCTTAAAAATTCATAACATATCTTCAAATTGCTCAAAACTGCTCATACTTCACACGCAAATCACTCATTGGGCATCTGACATGTTACCCAATTTCTGTGATATTTCGCCACTGGGGGCGCTATTTTTGGGCAAAAAATCCAATCTTTCCTCAAATTTGGTCAAACTTCACGGCCACCCTCTTACTGCCTCCCATGTCATGTACACCTCATTTTGGGAATTTTCGTCCATGGGGGGCGCTGTTTTTGGCCAACGCAATTGCTCCAAAACAGGTTTTTGGTAAATAATTCCATAATGCTTCTCCTTCACACCACTACCTTGTGATAGTACGTTGCTGTTGTAGACACTTATTTTTCCAACTCGTAATCGCTCATGTGCAGCATAGCGCCACCTACTGACATGGGAGAAACCAAAAAATTTATTCTTCAAAAATCAATATCTCATCTTCTATTTTCTCAATCTTGATCAAACTTGATACGCACACTCTTAACAGGTCACCTGACATATGTGCCAAATTTTGTGAACTTTTGCCACTGGGGGCACTGTTTTCAGGCAACAATTTATATCTCGGCTTCTGATTGGTCAAACTTGATCAAACTTTACAAAACAACTCTTCATAGGTCCCTTGACATGTATCCCAAATTTGGTGAACTTTCACCACTGGGGGCGCTCATTGCGCTGTAGCAGTTGCAGGAGAGGTGTTTACAATCATGAGGCACCAGGAGTATGTTGTTTTGGTTGCCTTAAACACACATGACTTGTGGGGAATGGGTAGGCAGTCGGGAGCAAGTGTTGTAGCATAGCGCCACCTACTGACATGGGAGAAACCAAAAAATTTATTCTTCAAAAATCAATATCTCATCTTCTATTTTCTCAATCTTGATCAAACTTGATACGCACACTCTTAACAGGTCACCTGACATATGTGCCAAATTTTGTGAACTTTTGCCACTGGGGGCGCTGTTTTCAGGCAACAATTTATCTCTCGGCTTCTGATTGGTCAAACTTGATCAAACTTTACAAAACAACTCTTCATAGGTCCCTTGACATGTATACCAAATTTGGTGAACTTTCTCCACTGGGGGCGCTCATTGCTCTGTAGCAGTTGCAGGAGAGGGGTTTACAATCATGAGGCACCAGGAGTATGTTGTTTTGGTTGCCTTAAACACACATGACTTGTGGACCACTGGGGGCGCTCATGCGCTGTAGCAGTTGCAGGAGAGGTGTTTACAATCATGAGGCACCAGGAGTATGTTGTTTTGGTTGCCTTAAACACACATGACTTGTGGGGAATGGGTAGGCAGTCGGGAGCAAGTGTTGTAGCGTTACATACAGACTAATAGATGTCTAACAGAAGACAATCCTATGTAGCTATAGCTTGGTGACTGATGAGGTAAATACATTAATTTGGTTGGGAAGCCATGGCATAAAATGTTCTGTCCATGACAACATCTCAGCGCACCGTGTACTCTGTGTCCAATTCTGTGCTTTGTCACCATTGTGGGAGTCATGTCTCTTGCCAAAGAAGCTGTGGAAGGTATTTCGCGGGGACGCATGCCCCCGCCCCCCTTGGCCGCTGGCGCGAGGGCCCGTCGAGGCCGCTTGCGGCTTTAATTATTCTTCCGTCTTCTTCTTCTTCTTCTTCCGTCTTCTTCTTCTTCTTTATTTTTCTCCGCTGTTGGGCCATTTTCGGGGCGCTTGCCATGGGCGAAAACGCACGAAATTTGGCACCAGTTCCGAGAATTGCCACCGCTACTCAGAACCAGAAGCCCAAACTTGGCCGGGGCTCAGGGCCTCCATAGCGCCCCCTAAGTCGTTGTGATTTTGGCCTCCCGCATTAAGGTGCCTGGTTGCCATATAGTTTGTAGTAGTGGCATGCAATTTGGTACGCATATGTATCTCACTAAGCCGGACAAAAATGTAATGCCAATGCATTAGCCACGCCCAACAGGAAGTGAGGTAATTTCACTTTTGTGCGAAATGCATGGCCACGAAGACGGCGCAACTCCTCCTAGACCGTTCATAGGAATGTCACCAAAATTGATACACTTCATCTACAGACATGGCTGACAAAAGTTACTAAATACGTTTCACGTAGGATTAACCGTTCAGAAGTTATACGTCAATCAATTTTCGATGTAAAATTTTACATGCTTAAAAATTCATAACAAATCTTCTGATTGCTCAAAACTGCTCATACTTCACACGCAAATCACTCATTGGGCTTCTGACATGTTACCCAATTTCTGTGATATTTCGCCACTGGGGGCGCTATTTTCGGGCAAAAATTCCAATCTTTCCTCAATTTTGGTCAAACTTCACGGCCACCATCTTACTACCTCCCATGTCATGTATACCACGTTTTGGAAATTTTCGTCCATGGGGGGCGCTGTTTTTGGCCGACGCAATTGCTCCAAAACGGGTTTTTGGTAAATAATTCCATAATGCTTTTCCTTCACACCACTACCTTGTGATAGTATGTTGCTGTTGTAGACACTTATTTTTCCAACTCATAATCGCTCATGTACAGCATAGCGCCACCTACTGACATGGGAAAAACCAAAAAATTTATTCTTCAAAAATCTATATCTCATCTTCTATTTACTCAATTGTCATCAAACTTCATACGCAAACTCTTCATAGCTCACCTGACGTCTACGCCAAATTTTGTGCACTTTCGCCCCTGGGGGTGCTGGTTATGGCAAAAATGATATTGCAGCTTCTGATTTGTCAAACTTGCCAAGCAAACTCTTTACAAGACCCTTATTGGGGCGCTTGCCATGGTCGACAACGCACGAAATTTGGCTCCTTTTTCTTAGACTGCCACCGCTACTGAGAACCAGAAGCCCAGATCCAGGCGGGCCTCAGGGCCTCTATAGCGCCCCCTAACGTGTTGTGATTTTTGCCTCTCGCATTAAGGTGCCTGCTTGGCATATAGTTTCTAGTTATTAGGGCCCGAGCCCTATGGGCGAAGGCCCTATTGTTCTTGTAAGAGTTCACTATTATTATTCTTCCGTCTTCTTCTTCTTCTTCCGTCTTCTTCTTCTTCTTCTTTATTTTTCTCCGCTGTTGGGCCATTTCCGGGGCGCTTGCCATGGGCGAAAACGCACGAAATTTGGCGCCAGTTCCGAGAATTGCCACCGCTACTCAGAACCAGAAGCCCAAACTTGGCCGGGGCTCAGGGCCTCTATTGCGCCCCCTAAGTCGTTGTGATTTTGGCCTCCCGCATTAAGGTGCCTGGGTGCCATGTAGTTTGTAGTCGTGGCATGCCATTTGGTACGCATATGTATCTCACTAAGCCGGACAAAAATGTAATGCCAATGCATTAGCCACGCCCAACAGGAAGTGAGGTAATTTCACTTTTGTGCGAAATGCATGGCCACGAAGACGGCGCAACTCCTCCTAGACCGTTCATAGGAATGTCACCAAAATTGATACACATCATCTACAGACATGGCTGACAAAAGTTACTAAATACGTTTCACGTAGGATAAACCGTTCAGAAGTTATTCGTCAATCAATTTTCGATGCAAAATTTTACATGCTTAAAAATTCATAACAAATCTTCTGATTGCTCAAAATTGCTCATACTTCACTCGCAAATCACTAATTGGGCTTCTGACATGTTACCCAATTTCTGTGATATTTCGCCACTGGGGGCGCTATTTTTGGGCAAAAATTCCAATCTTTCCTCAAATTTGGTCAAGCTTCACGGCCACCCTCTTACTACCTCCCATGTCATGTATACCACGTTTTGGGAATTTTTGTCCATGGGGGGCGCTGTTTTTGGCCGACGCAATTGCGCCAAAACGGGTTTTTGGTAAATAATTCCATAATGTTTTTCCTTCACACCACTACCTTGTGATAGTACGTTGCTGTTGTAGACACTTATTTTTCCAACTCATCATCGCTCATGTACAGCATAGCGCCACCTACTGACATGGGAAAAACCAAAAAATTTATTCTTCAAAAATCTATATCTCATCTTCTATTTACTCAATTGTCATCAAACTTCATACGCAAACTCTTCATAGCTCACCTGACATATACGCCAAATTTTGTGCACTTTCGCCACTGGGGGCGCTATTTTTGGGCAAAAAATCCAATCTTTCCTCAAATCTGGTCAAACTTCACGGCCACCCTCTTCCTACCTCCCATGTCATGTATACCACATTTTGGGAATTTTCGTCCATGGGGGGCGCTGTTTTTGGCCGATGCAATTGCTCCAAAATGGGTTTTTGGTAAATAATTCCATAATGCTTTTCCTTCACACCACTACCTTGTGAAAGTACGTTGCTGTTGTAGACACTTATTTTTCCAACTCATAATCGCTCATGTACAGCATAGCGCCACCTACTGACATGGGAAAAACCAAAAAATTTATTCTTCAAAAATCTATCTCTCATCTTCTATTTACTCAATTGTCATCAAACTTCATACGCAAACTCTTCATCGCTCACCTGACATATACGCCAAATTTTGTGCACTTTCGCCCCTGGGGGTGCTGGTTATGGCAAAAATGATATTGCAGCTTCTGATTTGTCAAACTTGGCAAGCAAACTCTTTACAAGACCCTTATTGGGGCGCTTGCCATGGTCGACAACGCACGAAATTTGGCTCCTTTTTCTTAGACTGCCACCGCTACTGAGAACCAGAAGCCCAGATCCAGGCCGGCCTCAGGGCCTCTATAGCGCCCCCCGAGCACCGTTCAGTGCGAGACCCTATTGTTGCCATGTGTCCATTTCTGTGGTTTGTCGCCATTGTGGGAGTAATGTCTCTTGCCGAAGAAGCTGTGGAAGGTATTTCGCGGGGACGCATGCCCCCGCCCCCCTTGGCCGCTGGCGCGAGGGCCCGTCGAGGCCGCTTGCGGCTTTAATTTTATCCTTATTATCCTAATTTTTAGCCTATTTACCTCCCAACTACAGTACATCACTCTACACTACACTACACACAAACACACACACACTTCTTTCTCTTAATGTCCTCATTAGAACTGGCTCTAAATCATTATGTTCTGGCAAACAACTTATGATAAGATTCACTAGAAATGCTATTTGCTCACAGTTGCAGTCACTGTATGTGATTAAAGGCATTCAAGTATCATGAATCTAATTCAGCTCCCAGTGTTTGAATTTCAGCAATGAAACTGTAACGGTTTCCCTGATGTGGGTGGAGTACAGAAGTACAGCAGGCAGGAGATAATGTTCACACATTTAAGCTTTTCAGCTTCATTTGTTCAACTCTAGGACACACACATGTGTATACACACATATACACACACACACAGTCATGTTCTGGTCCCGGGGCTCTTTTCTCTGCTGTCCCACTCCTTTTATGCTCCACCATCACATCAACAAACACACACACACACATTAACTGACAACAGGTGTCACGACTTGGCCGCTCACCTTCCCTGACCCTGCCCTCCACTCACAAACTGACACTTGGCCATGCCCCCGCTGCCACAGACACATCATTAACAGTTGCACTGGTCTTGATATTGGATTGGAAAGAAAACCAGTGGTATCACCCATTGCTACCGTATAATGCTTCCCACTGGGGTTTAGTCATGAAGCCTCTCCTCCACAAAGAAGCACTCGGTCAATAGACATAGGTAGCATCATGATGTAACATATCCAACACCATGATTAAACTATACAACACCAGCCCTGTTCCAAATGATATTTCCATGGGATATTGAGGTTCCATGGGCCATCGAGCAAGGCTATAACATAGCCCATTTCTTATTTTAGGCTTTGAAAAGGTGTCAGTGTGTTCAGCGTGCATGTATTTTCTGTGAAAGGATTAATGGAATTATTCTGCACTTCATTCATCTTCCACCGGAAAATGAAGTTTGAGTTTTCTTTGTCATTGCACCCAATTATTTCAGACTATTTGTTGCACAAGTAACACATATGTTTTAGTGAGTAATGACACCGAGTTTGTCATGCTCTGGCAGTACACAGAAATTGAATGCCAAGCCATTGCAGACGCTTCAAGGTGAACACAATAGCTAATATCCAGTAATGTGATAAAGTCTTGAGGATTGTCTCAAATGCTGACTTTTACACCCACCATGACAGTGTCACTGAAGTGCGGACTTAGGGCAATACTGTAGAGCTGAGGGCACCATTTGGGACAGGCCTAGTGAATGTATTTACAATACATGCACTCACGAGTAATCCTTCATTACCTTATGTAATAAAGCATTTAAGTCTGCATTGTAAGGTTATCCACTCACCGGCCATTTTATGAGGTACACCTGTTCAACTACTCATTAACGCAAATATCTAAATCAGCCAATCACATGGCAGTAATTCAATGCATTTAGGCATGTAGATGTGGTCAAGATGGCCTGCTGAAGTTCAAACCGAGCAACAGAATGGGAAAGAAAGGTGATTTAAGTATCTTTGAACATGGCATGGTTGTTGGTGCCAGACGGGCTGGTCTGAGTATTTCAGAAATTACTGATCTGCTGGGATTTTCATGCACAACCATCTCTAGGGTTTACAGGGAATGGTCCAAAAAAGAGAAAACATCCAGTGAGCGGCAGTTTCCTGGGTGAAAATGACTTGTTGATGCCAGAGGTCAGAGGAGAATGGCCAGACTGGTTCAAGATGATAGAAAGGCAACAGTAACTCAAATAACCACTCATTACAACCAAGGTATGCAGAAGACCATCTCTGACTGCACAAGACATCAAGCCTTGGAGCAGATGAGCTGCAGCAGCAGACCACCACACCAGCTGCCACTCATGTCAGCAAAGAACAGAAAACTAAGGTGACAATTTGAACGGGCTTATCAAACTTGAGCAACAGAAGATTGGAAAAATGTTGTCTGGTCTCGATTTCTGCTGCGACATTCAGATGGTAGGGTCAGAATTTGGCATAAACAACATGAAAGCATGGAGCCATCCTGCCTTGTATCAATGGTTCAGGCTGCTGGTGGTGGTGGTGGTGTAATGGTGTGGGGGATATTTTCTTGGCACACTTTGGGCCCCTTAGTACCAATTGAGCATCATTTAAAGACTACAGCCTAGCTGAGTATTGTTGCTGACCATGTCCATCCCTTTATGACCATAGTGTACCCAACTTCTGATGGCTACTTCCATCAGGATAACACACCATGTCACAAAGTTCAAATCATCTCAAACTGGTAGCAACATGACAATGAGTTCACTGTACTCAAATGGCCTCCACACTCACCAGATCTCAATCCAATAGAACATCTTTGGGCTGTGGTGGAATGGGAGAGTTGCATCATAGATGTGCAGCCGACAAATCTGCAGCAACTACGTGACACTATTATGTTAATATGGACCAAAATCTCTGAGGAATGTTTCCAGCATCTTGTTGAATCTACACCACAAAAAAAAGGCAGTTCTGAAGAAGAAGTTGATGACATTATTTGTCACATGCACACTCAAGCACAGTGAAATTCATCCTCTGCATTTAACCCATCTAAAGCAGTGAACACATGCAAGTGAGCAATGAGCACACACACATACCCAGATCAGTGAGCAGCTATACTACAGCACCTGGGGAGCAATTAGTGATTAGGTGCCTTGCTCAAGGGCACTTCAGACCATGGCTGCCCCATGTTAACCTAACCGCATGTCTTTGGACTGTAGGGGAAACCAGAGCACCCGGAGGAAACCCACGCAGACATGGGTAGAACATACAAACTCCATACAGAAAGGTCCCTATCTGCTGCTGGGCTCGAACCCAGAACCTTTTTGCTGTGAGGTGACAGTGCTAACCACTACACCACCATGCTGCCCATTTCTAAACATCCATCCATCCATTATACGTAACGGCTTATCTTTTGTAAAGGGTCGTGGGAAACCTGGAGCCTATCCCAGCTGACTATGGGCGAGAGGTGGGGTACACCCTGGACAAGTCATCAGATCATCACAGGGCTGATACATAGACACAGACAACCATTCACACTCACATTCACACCTACAGTCAATTTAGAGCCACCAATTAGCCTAACCTGCTTGTCTTTGGACTGTGGGGGAAACCGGAGCACCCGGAGGAAACCCACGCAGACACGGGGAGAACATGCAAACTCCACACAGAAACACCCCCATCCGCCGCTGGGCTCAAACTCAGAACCTTCTTGCTGTGAGGCGACAGCGCTAACCACTACACCACCGTGCTGCCTATTTCTAAACATACTTGTCAAATTCTGAAAAACTAATGATTTGTCCTTAGTTATTAATGAAATTTATTGTAAAGTTTTACCTGCTTCAGTTTCAGCTCATCAAGGGATTTATAATGACCTAATGACTTCAAGATAAAGTGGAACAAAGAAAATGTAAAGTTCAGTTTCAGACCTGGTAATAAGAATGATTGATTGATTAATATACTGATCATTATGGATATAGTATCTGGTTGTACCACTATGATTCTCTCTTTCTGTAATTCCTTGTTAATCATAAATCATTATGTCGTCCATCAAATTCAGGAATATTTTCAGAGTTGTGGCTGCATTCTTACTCTTTATAAAAACAGTTACATAAATGCATCTATGCTTTGGCGTTTTATGCTTCCCATTTGTGTAACTTTATGACCCCGAGACATAAATTATTAGGATTGGATTAGATATTCGATTTAGTCTAGCATAATATTCCTTTATTTTATAATATACTACACCATAGTAATATGATGCTATTATACCTCAGCATTCATATGACAACATTAATTACTGTCCGTCTTGTTCATTGTACATTTGTGATCAATTTAGTATTTCTCTGCTTGCACTCTTAGTGTCCTTCAGGCTCCCATTATGTATGCTGTCTCACTCATTTACTATCAAACCACAGGAACTGATAGTGACAGCAATTCCTCTGTCCACAGGGAAACAAGTATATAAATGGACTGATAAGCATCTTTACCTGTCAAAGATATGAGAGCTGACACAAACATAATGGTATGGTGCACCTGCATAGAAGTGGTTCCCAATCCTAATGAGGACACGGGCAACCTGTGTGGTTTGTTTAAAGTCTAGTCTCCTCCTGTCCTTGTCATCACAGAGACTGTTTTGTTTCCATTTTATTTATTCACTGTAGGCTGTATTCAGAGTCAGCAACTTAAGACAAAAAGTTAATATTTCAGTCAATATTTACCTGGGGAAAGTCATTTGCATTCAGAGTTTGGCTAAGCAGCTGTTTAAATCGATTTTTATGCTCCCCATTCAGATTATTCAAATCATCTGCATCTAGTTCATGCTTCTGGGGTTGCTATATTGTTCCTGAGTAGCCTATAAGTGCCAGAGACAGAGTTTTTTTAATAGACTACTGCCTTTAAACACTAGCGCTTGCCTTTAAACTTGTGAAACAAATCAGGGACAGATAATTGAAAGTGACAGTTCAATAGGAAGACAGCTATTTTGACCAAATTTGTGGGCATTCTGTGTGTCCTTTATGGTGTCTGTTTATTGTAGTCTGTTTACTGGATTGGAGTACTGTAATCTGAATGTTTTTGCATTTATAGCAAGTTTTCCAGTTTTTTTTTAATATAATTTTAATTATAAAATATTTATTTGTTTATTTATTTGTTTGTGAATTGTCAGAAGTTGTTAATTAACTAATTTAAAAATGACCTCATATATTATGCATATGTAGCCTCTTCTTCTTCATTCAGCTGCTCCTGTTAGGAGTTGCCACAGTGAGTCTGTTCCACATATTTGATTTGGCATAGGTTTTACACCGGATGCCCTTTCTGACGCAACCCTCTGCAATCTATCCAGGCTTGGGACTGGCACTAAGTATGCATTGGCTTGTGCCTTTTACCTTATCTGCATATCTTTGAACTGTGGTGGAAACTGAAGCACCCTGAGGAAACCCACGTAGACACTGGGAGAACATGCAAACTCCATACAAAAAGGCCCCCGTCAGTTGTGAGGTTTGAACCCGGAACCACTAAATCACCATGCTGCCATTATACATAGGTAGCGTAGTTGGATAGAATTAGCCAGCCACCTGTGATTCAGAGAACATTACCCTCTTCTTGCTTGCAAAGAGTTTGTTATTATGGTGTAGGTCACATAATATTGAAATTGTGTTCATTTAATAAGCAAATAAATACTGAAGCATTTATAAAACCATAGGCATTATCACAGCGTATCAATATTTGTTATAAATAAAGTACTTTTCTTCTTGGAGGAGCAACTGTGGGAATGGGTGAATGTAAGCTAACTAGAGAGCATCACAAGTAGTAAAGTAATTGTAATATTTACTTGTTTTATTTGTGCAAGTATATCAAAATAGCTGATACATTTCCTTCTAGAAGTAGTAGATCTTTGTTTGCCCCAAGCAATTAACCCCAATTAAAAAAAAGATAGATAGATAGATAGATAGATAGATAGATAGATAGATAGATAGATAGATAGACGGCACGGTGGTGTAGTGGTTAGCACTGTCGCCTCACAGCAAGAAGGTCCTGGGTTCGAGCCCCGTGACCGGCGAGGGCCTTTCTGTGTGGAGTTTGCATGTTCTCCCCGTGTCTACGTGGGTTTCCTCTGGGTGCTCCGGTTTCCCCCACAGTCCAAAGACATGCAGGTTAGGTTAACTGGTGACTCTAAATTGACCGCAGGTATGAATGTGAGTGTGAATGGTTGTTTGTCTCTGTGTCAGCCCTGCAATAACCTGGTGATTTGTCCACGGTGTACCCCACCTCTCACTCATAGTCAGCTGGGACAGGCTCCAGCTTGCCTGCGACCCTGTAGGACAGGATAAACAGCTACAGATGATGGATGGATATATATATATATATATATATATACACACAACCCCAATTCCAAAAAAGTTGGGACAAAGTACAAATTGTAAATAAAAACAGAATGCAATAATTTGCAAATCTCAAAAACTGATATTGTATTCACAATAGAACGTAGACAACATATCAAATGTCGAAAGTCAGACATTTTGAAATTTCATGCCAAATATTGGCTCATTTGAAATTTCATGACAGCAACACATTTCAAAAAAGTTGGGACAGGGGCAATAAGAGGCTGGAAAAGTTAAAGGTACAAAAAGGAACAGCTGGAGGACCAAATTGCAACTCATTAGGTCAATTGGCAATAGGTCATTAACATGACTGGGTATAAAAAGAGCATCTTGGAGTGGCAGCGGCTCTCAGAAGTAAAGATGGGAAGAGGATCACCAATCCCCCTAATTCTGCGCCGACAAATAGTGGAGCAATATCAGAAAGGAGTTCAACAGTGTAAAATTGCAGAGTTTGAACATATCATCATCTACAGTGCATAATATCATCAAAAGATTCAGAGAATCTGGAAGAATCTCTGTGCGTAAGGGTCAAGGCCGGAAAACCATACTGGGTGCCCGTGATCTTCGGGCCCTTAGACGGCACTGCATCACATACAGGCATGCTTCTGTATTGGAAATCACAAAATGGGCTCAGGAATATTTCCAGAGAACATTATCTGTGAACACAATTCACCGTGCCATCCGCCTTTGTCAGCTAAAACTCTATAGTTCAAAGAAGAAGCCGTATCGAAACATGATCCAGAAGCGCAGACGTCTTCTCTGGGCCAAGGCTCATTTAAAATGGACTGAGGCAAAGCGGAAAACTGTTCTGTGGTCAGACGAATCAAAATTTGAAGTTCTTTATGGAAATCAGGGACGCCGTGTCATTCGGACTAAAGAGGAGAAGGACGACCCAAGTTGTTATCAGCGCTCAGTTCAGAAGTCTGCATCTCTGATGGTATGGGGTTGCATTAGTGTGTGTGGCGTAGGCAGCTTACACATCTGGAAAGATACCATCAATGCTGAAAGGTATATTCAGGTTCTAGAGCAACATATGCTCCCATCCAGACGACGTCTCTTTCAGGGAAGACCTTGCATTTTCCAACACGACAATGCCAAACCACATACTGCATCAATTACAGCATCATGGCTGTGTAGAAGAAGGGTCCGGGTACTGAACTGGCCAGCCTGCAGTCCAGATCTTTCACCCATAGAAAACATTTGGTGCATCATAAAACGGAAGATACGACAAAAAAGACCTAAGACAGTTGAGCAACTAGAATCCTACATTAGACAAGAATGGGTTAACATTCCTATCCCTAAACTTGAGCAACTTGTCTCCTCAGTCCCCAGACGTTTACAGACTGTTGTAAAGAGAAAAGGGGATGTCTCACAGTGGTAAACATGGCCTTGTCCCAACTTTTTTGAGATGTGCTGTTGTCATGAAATTTAAAATCACCTAATTTTTCTCTTTAAATGATACATTTTCTCAGTTTAAACATTTGATATGTCATCTATGTTCTATTCTGAATAAAATATGGAATTTTGAAACTTCCACATCATTGCATTCCATTTTTATTTACAATTTGTACTTTGTCCCAACTTTTTTGGAATCGGGGTTGTGTGTGTATATATATATATATATATATATATATATATATATATATATATATATATATATATATATAAAATGGACATCATGTCATGTTATCCATCATATATATATATTCTGCTAGTTCATGATCTATCCTGATATAAATTAGTGAACAGGCAAGGGCCAAATATGCAGGATGCTCCATGATGAGTCTGAAGGGTGTCCTGAACATCATGAAGGCAGGTGCCTTAATTATGGAACACACTTAATATTTCAGTTTTATTGCTGCTGTGCCATTCACTTTGAAGTGCTAACCAGATTTAGGGGTCATGACTGAAATGCTTCTGTATCTACGGTTCCCTCCCAATAGAACTGAAAAATAAAGCAAATTCTGATCACCGCTCAAATAATGATGTAAGATGTATTGTAGTAATCTGGCTCCACAAATATTAATTAAATAGCAACACAGAATTTGCCTAGATGCAGTGCTTATCTTACTCTCTTTACCTGTGATATAAAGTTTCAATCAAAAGTTTGAACACCCCTACTGATTCACAGGTTTTTCTATACTTTGACTATTTTCTTCATGGTATAACCATACTGAAGACATCAAAACTATGAAATGACATGGAACATAATTGCAATAATGTGATAAACAAAATATTTTTCTTATTTTAGATTCTTCAAAGTAGCCAGTATTTACCTTGATGATGCTTTGTACACTACTGGCATTATCTTAACCAGCTTCATGAGGTAGTCACCTGGAATGCTTTTCAATTAACAAGTGTGCCTCGTCAAAAGTTCATTAGTGGAACGTCTTGCCTCCTTATGCATTTGAGACCATCAAACTGTAAATAGTAAATAAAAATAAGAATATAGTAAATATTCCACAACTGTAGTAATCCATATTATGTAAAGAACTGCTCAGCTAAGTAAAGAGAAACGACGTCCATCGTTACTTGAAGACATGAAGTGTCTCTTAATTGAGAAAAATCAAGAAAAAACATTGAATTAGAAGGTGTGTACAAACTTGAATGGTACTGTATGTCAGGTTTGCATGATGTACTAAGACTTAAGCATTGCTAATATCTATATTGTAGTTACACTATTTGGCCAAAAAGTATGTGGGCAGCTGAACATCATAAATCTGTGTAAGAGACAAGTATTAATTCACCAGCATGTGCCATCATTGAGTTTTGTTTAAAAAATAAAAATTAAAGTCACTACCTATAGTTACAATATGACATGAAAGGCATTTAGCTTATCCAGAGCAACATATAGCATACCCAGAGCAGCCCAGAGAGCAGTTGGGGGTGAGGTGTCTTGTTCAAGGGCACTTCAGCCATTCCTGCTGGTCCAGGAAATCAAACCGGCAACCTTTTAGTCCTAAAACTGCTTCGCTAACCATTAGGCCATGGCTTCCTAAAATATCATACCAAGAGACAATCGAGCTTTCTATATGAAGCAGTTTGTGCTACACTTAGTCTGCATTCCGGGCATACATTTCTAAGCATGCAAGGTAAACAAGTGGGTTCACCCTCTATTACATTATAAGGCTAAAAGTTTGTAGAAACCTGACTATCATACCCATATAGGTGGGACTTCTGCAGACTGTTGCCACAGAGTAACAATTTCAGCAATTGTTTAGGGTGTCTTTGCATGGTGTAGTTTTAAGATTTCCCTCAACTGGAACTAAGGGACCCAAACCTGTTCCGGAATTACAGTACCTCGTTGCCTTGGTACCTTAGTTTGCCAAGGTTGGTGTGGAAGAACTCGAGTGCTCTTACCTCAACCCTATTGAACACTGACTGTACCCCCCAGGTCCCCACATGTGACATCAATGCCTGGCTTCACTAATGATCTTGTGGCTAAATAGGCAAATCCCCACAGCCATGCAACAAAATCTACAACCCCAAATCAAAAAGCTGGGATGGTATGGAAAATGCAAATGAAAAAGGACAGCAGTGATTTCTAAATTTACTTTGATTGTATTCCCTTGCAGACAGGATGAACCCAAGATATTTCATGTTTTGTTGGTCAACTTCATTTAATTTGTTAATATACATCCATTCCTGTGTTTCAGACCTGCGACAGATTCAAAAAGTTGGAACGGGGCAATTTAAGGCTAGTAATGAGGTAGAACAATTAAATAATGATGTGATTTGAAACAGGTGATGTCAACAGGTGACTGTAATCATCATTTGGTATAAAATCAGCGTCCAGGAAAGGCCTAGTCTTTGAGGAGCAAAGATGGGTCGAGGATCTCCAGTTTGTCAACAAATGTGTGAGAAAATATTTGAAATGTTTAAAAGAAAAGTTCCTCAAAGAAACATACAAACATATTTGGATATTTCACCCTCTATGGTGGATAATATTATTAAATGATTCAAGGAATCTGGAGGAATTTCACTGCGTAAAAGGCAAGGGCACAAGCCTAAGCTGAACACCCATGATCTCCGATCCCTCAGACAGCACTACATCAAGAACCGTCATTCATGTATAGCTGATATAGCCACATGGGCTCAGGATTACTTTGGCAAACATTTGTCAAGCACTACAATATGGAGTTATATCCACAAATACCACTTAAAACTTTACTGTGCAAAAAGGAAGCCTTAAGTTAACTGTGTCCAGAAGCACCATCAACTTCTCTGAGCTCAGAGGCATCTGGGTTGGACCATCATGCAATGGAAATGTGTATCGTGGTCAGACAAATCAGTATTTCAGTTCTTCTTTGGAAAAAATGGACACCGTGTGCTCTGGACTAAAGATGAAAAGGACCATCCAGACTGTAACCAGCAACAAATCCAAAAGTCAGGGTCTGTCATGGTATGGGGTTGTGTCAGTGAACTTAGTAAAGGTAATTTACACTTCTGTGATGGAACCATTAATGCAGAAAAGTAGATTGAGAATTTGGAACAACATATGCTACCTTCAAGATGACATCTTTTCCAGGGATATTTCATCAAGACAATGCAAAACTGCATTCTGCATATATTACAAAGGTATGGCTGCAGAAAATGGTGCTTGTCCCCCTCTGTCACAAATAGAGAATGTGTGGTGAATTTTGAATTGAAAAATGACAGTGATAATCCCATACTTTGCACACCTTAAAACCTGCTTGCAGGAAGAATGGGACAAAATAACACCTGAAACGCTTCATCACTTGGTGTCTTCAGTCTCTGGGCATCTTTTAAGTGTTGTGAGAAGTAATGGCAATGTTATAAAGTGGTAAAGGCTTTACCATCCCAACGTTTTTTGAATGTGTTGCAAGAATCAAATTTGAAGTGTGTTAAAATATATTTCAATAGGGAAACCATCAAATAATGTGCTATTGTATTGTTCTGAGTGCAATATCGGTCAATGATTATTTACAAAACATTGTTTTCAGTTTTAATTTCAATTTCAACATGCCATCCCAAATTTTTCTGATTTTGGGTTGTCATGGAAAGCATTTCTACAATAGTGGAGGTTATTATAACAGCAAAGGGGGTCACAAACTCTGGAATGGGATGTTCACCAAGCATACGTGATTGTGAAGGTTAAAGGTCCACATACTTTTGGTCATATCGTTCATTTTATGTCGACTGAAACATTACATGTATCACAGTACAGCATGATGTGGAACAGTACTGTCCAGTACATACAGTAGGCAAGTCATCTTCTCCTAGCTATCAGGCTAAAGCTAAGTGGTAGTCATTCTGGTTGAAGAAGGGCAACATAGATATTGAGCAGAATGGGAGCTTGGGTGTGGAAGCTGCCAGCAAATGACATAGGATTTAATGATTGAAATGTACCTTTAGCCCTTCAACACTTCACTGTAGATGGTGGATAATGGCTCCCTCTGTATGTTTGGCAGTTATGCTATCTTCTCCCTCTCACTCTCTCTCTGTGCTCACTAGGTGCACAGGGCCCATTAATCACACTGTCGGGTGACAGCCTAATAGAGCATGTCCTCTCATGAATATTTCTCCTTTCTGTCCTGTGGTGGTAGTGCTGGAACTCAGCTATTTGTCCTGTTAACCTCCACAACTGTCGCTGCAGGAAAAAGGTGTATCCGGACCAGTGAACTCCACCAACACTGTAGTGTAGCTGTATTAGTACACGCACTCATCCTACATTCAAGACTGGGTTAGACTAGGCTACAACTTGTAAAATTGTATATGCTAATGAGAAATAACCTGAATCTTTTGATCAAAGCTGGGGTGGTGGATTATTATCATAGAATAAAATTCTCAGGTAATGTTGCATGAGGCTATTCAGCAATTTATAGGTCATTAGTAGCATTTTATAATCCATAAAAAAATTAACTGGGAGCCAGTATAGTGTGGATAAAATTAGGATAATATGGTGAAACTGTCTGGTTCGAGGAAAAACCCTGGCTGGCTGAATTTTGGACTAACTGGAGGTTGTCTATGGACCTACTGGAACATTAAGAAATCAAGACTTTTTACAATAGTTTGAGTTAATAAAAAAAAAAAAGAAGCTAGTTTTGCTGTATGCAACTGAAATGCCTTCAACAGTTACTAAACAATCAGGAAGCTTACAGTATTTCAAGCAACCTTGTAGCCCTATAGAAGTGCTCCTGTCTTGTCAGAATTCAGTAGTTACTCAGTATGCAGAGTCTAATATCTACACGTTCCTCAACTTTATGAAGTCTGTCATCTGGCCTTGCCAAAATATACAGCTTTGTGTCATCAGCATATCAGTAGATGCTGATTTTTAAGTATAGTTGTATCCAGAAGTAGCATAATTTCGGGAAAAAAGCAGTGGTCCTAGAATAGAGCCTTGTGGAATACTAAACTGTCATTTTTGTATGCATAGAGATATGACCATTAACATTTATAAGCTGATACTGTTCAGCGAGATAAGCTCTGACCCTTAAATCCATGAAAAATTTCTAGTCTATTTCGAATAATACGCTCACCGTCCACTTTGATAGGAACACCTGTACACCTGCTTATTTATGTAGTTATCCAAACAGCCAATCATGTGGCAGCAGCATGGTGCATAAAACCATGCAGATACTGGTCAAGAGTGTCAGCTAATGTTTACATCAAACATCAGAACGGGGTCCATACAGCCCATGTGGTACCAACAACCATGCCATGGTTAAAGTCACAGAGATCAAACTTTTCCCCATTCTGATATTTGATGTGAATATTAACTGAAGTTTTTGGCCTGCATCTGCATGATTTTATGCATTGTGCTGCAGCCACATGATTGGATGATTAGATAATTGCATAAATGGGCAGATGTACAGGTGTTCCGACTAAAGTGGATGGTGAGTATATATTTCTGGTATCAAATGCTGCACTAAGATCATCTAATAAAAGCAATGAGACAACCCTAATTGCAGCGCTGTCATAGGTCATTTACTACTTTAACCAATGTTGCTTCAGTACTATAATGAAATATTTAATGTATATGATTAATGAGTAGGTAGGCACTCTTCTGCTGAATTAGCTAAATATATAGCTGAAAAAGGTTAATGTCAAGGTTTTTCATCAGTAGCTTGACAACTGATAGTTTAAATATTTAGGAATATACCAAGTGCCAAAGTTGGAGTTTATTATTTTTAACAGAGGTTTAATTACTTCTGGCAGTATGTGTCGAAGCAAATGTGTAGGTTAATGTCAATAATTTTGTCATGGAGAGAATATTCAGTACTACATTCTGTTAGTGTGTTTGCACTGGTGGCTATCTGATTCCTAAATTTACACAGGAATTTCCTCCTATAATCCTGTCTTCCCCCCACCCTGGACCTGCACCAATTTGCCTACCGCAAGAACAGGAGCACAGAAGATGCAGTCTCCATAGCACTGCACTCTGTCCTCTCGCACCTGGACAATGGCAACACATATGCCAGAATGCTGTTCATAGACTTCAGTTCAGCATTTAACACTGTCATCCCCTCTAAGCTCATCACCAAACTCACAGATCTGGGCATCAGTGCTCCCATCTGCAACTGGTTGTTGGATTTTCTAACCAACAGGCCCCAACATGTTCATTTAGACCATTACTGCTCCTCCACCCTCATCCTAAATACCGGTGCACCGGCTATGTGATGAGCCTGTTCCTCTACTCCCTTTTTACTCATGACTACAGACCTGTACCGGTACATTACACTAACAGCATCATCAGGTTTGCTGATGACACCACAGTGATAGGCCTCATCAAGGACAATGATGAGTCAGTCTACAGGGAGGAGGTGAACCGCCTGGCTGTGTGGTGCAGCGAGAACAATCTGCTGCTCAATACCAATAAGACCAAGGAGCTCATCATGGACTTCAGGAGGAATGCTGACACACACACACACACCCATCCACATTAACGGTGCAGCAGTGGAGCGTGTAACCAGATTCAAATTCCTGGGGATCCACATTTCGCAGGACCTCACCTGGACAACCAACTGCTCCAACCTGGTCAAGAAGGCTCACCAGTGTCTCTTTTTCTTGAGGACTCTGAAGAAAAATCACCTCTCTTCAGACATCCTGGTGAACTTCTACCGCTGTACCATCGAAAGCATTCTAACCAATTGTATTACAGTCTGGTATGGGAACTGCTCTGTTTTGGACTGGAAGGCACTGCAGAAGGTGGTGAAAATTGCCCAGAATGTTGTGGGAGCCTCACTTCCTGCTATTGAGGACATCTACAGGAAGCGATATCTCAGGAGAACCATAAACATCAACAAAGACTCCTGCCATCCAGCACACAAATTGTTCACTCTCCTGCCCTTTGGAAGGTGCTACAGGAGCCTTCAGACCAAAACCACCAGGTTCAGGAACAGTTTTTTTCCCTCAGCTGTCTTACTGCTGAACTCCCCCTCCCACACACACACACACTCCCCCCAACCAAACTGAATTGACTTGAACTGACTTCACTGCCCTATCACCATTTACACTAGTGTTTATTCATACTGTATTTTGTATATACTGCAAATCATATCATACCATCGCACTATAGTACATTCATATCGCACATTTGTACATACTGTAAATATCTATATCATATTATAACAATCCATATCCTGTAATTTCTGTACATTTATATTTGTATATTACACTTATGTTATTTACTGCGATGCACTTCTGGTTAGATGCAATCTGCATTTCGATGCCTCGTACCTGTGACGTGCAATGACAATAAAGTTGAATCTAATCTAATCTATAAAGTCTACAAAATTAATTTGCAAAGAACACAGTATATGAATTTCATGTACTTTTATTGTTTGTTTCCAAACCATGATAGCTGCCAAATTCTGTCTGTGCTTTTATCAATTGGAATTATTTATCTGATTCGCCACATAGTCTACTAATAATGTCTGTTTCAATTACAAACACACTGAGCAGGTTGAATGAAATTATCTTCAAAATGCAATCTCTGCCATGTTTTCCTCCCACACAATTTCACACTGATACAGTTTAATATATGTATGAGTATGCAGAATTATTGGATTGTCTCATGATTGATATAATCTTTTGAAGGCACTTATGCTTCAAAGGGTGCTGATGAGCGAGAAATCGATACTAGGTGTGAAATGTAAATTTGCCTGAGAATGCTATTTGTATCCGAACAATAATGACACTTCTGACAATATGGAAAATAAATTTGATTATTTTAATAATGTTATTTTTAATGGATTTGGATAGTTTGAATTAAACAGTAACATTTGGATGTTGGCTTTTTTTCGTTACACAGTGATCATATAGGCATCCCATCTCTCACATTTCAGAGAACTGAAATATGTGCTAATTAGTTTTTCTTCTTGTGCATCAGCCACCAAGTGTTTTCAAGTTGTCTGTCCATCCATCTGTTTGGAGGATTTATAAGGAATTTTCATTCTAACCAGCAGGTGAACTGATTTTGGAATTGTTCCAAACAGACTCAAAGTCAAGGTCACAGCCAGGTCAAATGTCTGAAATACGTTTGGGGTTTTTTTTTGTTTGTTTTTTTGTCCCAATAGATTTCTTCCTGTTTATTTTCATGGTATTTCAGGCAGACAGATTAGTAACAAGGATGACTAGACTTGGTCGCACTGTATCCTTGTCAATGCTGCTGGTGTCCAGTGCTAATTACTTAACATAATTAACAGTTATTCCATGAAATCAAGCCGTATATGAGCTGATAGCCGATGAGGCACGTAGCACCAAGTTGGCTATAACCCATATATGAGGAGACTGAGTGGAATAACTGTTTTATTCTTTCCACATTCACTGGATTTTGAGAAACAGAACATTTTTATTTTTTGCAAATTCGATAAATAAAAACTATATACAAAATGTCCAACAAAATCATTTCTGCTTAGAATGTAAACAAACCGGCAAAATGAAAGTAGCAATTTGTGAAAAATATCTCATCTCATTATCTCTAGCCGCTTTATCCTGTTCTACAGGGTCGCAGGCAAGCTGGAGCCTATCCCAGCTGACTACGGGCGAAAGGCGGGGTACACCCTGGACAAGTCGCCAGGTCATCACAGGGCTGACACAGAGACACAGACAACCATTCACACTCACATTCACACCTACGCTCAATTTAGAGTCACCAGTTAACCTAACCTGCATGTCTTTGGACTGTGGGGGAAACCGGAGCACCCGGAGGAAACCCACGCGGACACGGGGAGAACATGCAAACTCCGCACAGAAAGGCCTTCGCCAGCCACGGGGCTCGAACCCGGACCTTCTTGCTGTGAGGCAACAGTGCTAACCACTACACCACCATGTGTGTGTGTGTATATCAGGGATGAGAGTTTTCCGCTTTTCGGCGGATTTCCGCTTTTTCTGAGTAAAAAACAACCTTTTTATATTATGCCAAATCCATTGAGAATTTTTTTTAATTAATTGAGGGGGGTTGGGGTATGTACCTTCATGTTGTTCAAACTTAATTAACTCCAACGATGTTTACACATTATTTGTAAGTCGCCATCTTTAGTCTCGTTTAATCTCGTTGAATGTGATGTAAAATCCGTGTTATCTACATTGTTATTGGTCAAAACATCGATGTCGAGACCATAATAGCCAATCAGAACAGTTTTTACAAAGATACCCACATCCGCTTTCTTTTATCAAAACTTCCACATGTTTGTGAGCTGCATATCAAAAATATGCTCCTTTAATCGGCGTGTTTTCTCAAGATGCCGAATACTATTGACAAGCGAGATGAAGCGAAGGTATGTGAAATTGATACTGGTATAAAAAACAAGTTTAGCAAAGCAAAAGGAAAGCGAGAGAGGAGTGTGAGAGAGAGCAGAAGAGAGCTAGGTTAGAGCACGTAAAAACACAGGAGGCGCTGGCTAATGAAAGAAAAAGGAAAAAAGAGAGGACTGATAAGCTTTTGGCTTTGGCCAAGAAGCTGTAGAAGAATTCTAAATGATGTAATGAAAATTTGTTTCAACAATAACTGGGAACTGTAAACAACTTAACTGTAAAAAGTGTGAATAGGCATATGCGCTTCCTTTTGAAGAAAACATACAAGTGACGTGGACAATAAGATAAAGACAGTCCCCATAAAATACGCATTTGTTTGATTCAATACATTGAATATATGATAATTTGAATTATAGCTGACAGTGTTGATAACTATATAACTTTAAAGTTTAAATAGACATTGTGAAGAAATCATATACAAGTAATGTGGACATTAGGAAAAGGTCAGTCTCGATAAGATATATAAATGTTTTAATTTAATTCAATATATTGAATATGTGGCGGTGGCACGGTGGTGTAGTGGTTAGCGCTGTCGCCTCACAGCAAGAAGGTCCGGGTTCGAGCCCCGTGGCTGGCGAGGGCCTTTCTGTGCGGAGTTTGCATGTTCTCCCCGTGTCCGCGTGGGTTTCCTCCGGGTGCTCCGGTTTCCCCCACAGTCCAAAGACATGCAGGTTAGGTTAACTGGTGACTCTAAATTGACCGTAGGTGTGAATGTGAGTGTGAATGGTTGTCTGTGTCTATGTGTCAGCCCTGTGATGACCTGGCGACTTGTCCAGGGTGTACCCCGCCTTTCGCCCGTAGTCAGCTGGGATAGGCTCCAGCTTGCCTGCGACCCTGTAGAACAGGATAAAGCGGCTAGCAATAATGAGATGAGATATTGAATATATGAAAATTTGAATTATTAATGGAACTGTAAATAACTATGGATTTTAATGGACATTTTTTTAGAGAAACAAGTGATGTTGACAATGAGTAATAAACAGTCCCCATAAAATGTACATATTATTTTGAATTTTGATACATATTGTTCTATATAATAGTGTTTTTATTTCAATAAGTATGAAAATAGGCATCAGGTGTTTTAATTGACTACAGCTCAGATTGCAGGAAATAGGGTGTGTAAGGTCTCATTTTGAAAAAAATTTCATGGGGGGTGTCCCCCTGGACCCCCCTTATTACTTCGGGCGCCTTTGGCGCCCTCAGGACATTTTACAGATTTTCTGCTTTTTTCATCAGGACCCACTCTCATCCCTGATATATACTACCGTTCAAAAGTTTGGGGTCACCCAGACAATTTTGTGTTTTCCATGAAAAGTCACACTTGTATTTACCACCATAAGTTGTAAAATGAATAGAAAATATAGTCAAGACATTTTTCTGGCCATTTTGAGCATTTAATCGACCCCACAAATGTGATGCTCCAGAAACTCAATCTGCTCAAAGGAAGGTCAGTTTTATAGCTTCTCTAAAGAGCTCAACTGTTTTCAGCTGTGCTAACATGATTGTACAAGGGTTTTCTAATCATCCATTAGCCTTCTGAGGCAATGAGCAAACACATTGTACCATTAGAACACTGGAGTGAGAGTTGCTGGAAATGGGCCTCTATACACCTACCGTATGGAGATATTGCACCAAAAACCAGACATTTGCAGCTAGAATAGTCATTTACCACATTATGTTTAGAGTGTATAGAGTATGTTTATAGAGAATGTATAGAGTGGATTTCTGATTAGTTTAAAGTGATCTTCATTGAAAAGAACAGTGCTTTTCTTTCAAAAATAAGGACATTTCAAAGTGACCCCAAACTTTTGAACGGTAGTGTGTATATATATAACTTTTTTGAGGGGGCTGTTTTCGAGTAGAGTTTTTATTTCATATTCGGTTGGTTCAGTAACATGCTCCACCATTTTCTTCTTCTTCTTGTTTTGAGATTTTTGGTGGTTGGCAAACCAACTTAACGGTCTATTACTGTCACCAACTGGGCTGGAGTGTGGAACAGGAGATATTTGGGGGGGGGGGGCTATATTCTTTTAGCTATTTCTGTTTCTTTTAAATACTTGATAACAAAGTGATATACTATCTGACTTCATGCACTCCGCCATTTTGTTTTTCTCTACTCACAGTATATGAGCTAATAGACTAGTAGTAGAGTAGCCAATCAGAGTACGCGATTGCTCATATCCAGTGACTGTGGATAGAATAATATGTATTACCCCTGCTGCTACACATGTCACACATCACACATACTGCATATTATACAAATATTAGAGTCACAAGCAGCTATTATGTATTACATTATCAAATTACTTTATTACATATTACTTTAACACCAAATTACACCATACAGACCAACAGTATACTGCACAATTTCACAGGCATATTTATTCACTTCATAACAAGACAGTTGACCTGCTGTCTATTTTTATTGTTTAATCCTTTCTATTCTTGGAACCAAGAGACCTACCACTGTTTTAATGTGTCATTTCAATTTGAAAATGCCATGACTCAAGAATGCACTCTAATGTAAAGCTTTATTTAAAACACACCATTATGCTTGCCGAGCTCTTTGTGTCCCTGTTTGCAAACCCACACTCACATTTATAGTTCATAATACCACCTGGATTTTTTTTTGTTTCTTTTGACAAATTACAGAATGACTGAGTAACTTGAAAGCAACTCTCTCATGAAGTCTTCTCTGTGGTTAGGCTGCTGTGACATTGCTTAGCAGCGTACAATTACTTTGTGGTCTATTTCAGTAACTTTATACTCATCTCTGCCCGCTATCACTCAGTTGGCAAATTCATGTGTGTTGAAGAGGCTAGCAACAAAAATATTGCCAAAGTATATTCATGCAGATGGAGAAAGGTATTGATTCAACACTAACTCTTCCCTCAGTGTAGCCGATTGCAGGTGAGATGATTAGATCATCAATTTCAACAGTGTGCATTGTCAATTAAGAGAACTAATTAACAGCATGATGGTCATTAGGACAATTTATCATATGATATTGGATCTGATGGCACAGTGGTGTAGTGGTTAGTGCTGTAGCCTCACAGCAAGAAGGTTCTGGATTCGAGCCCCGTGGCCGGCGAGGGCCTTTCTGTGTGGAGTTTGCATGTTCTCCCCGTGTCTGTGTGGGTTTCCTCCAGGTGCTCGGGTTTCCCCCACAGCCCAAAGACATGCAGGTTAGGCTAATTGATGGCTCTAAATTGACTGTAGGTGTGAATGTGAGTGTGAATGGTTGTCTGTGTCTATTGGCCCTTTTCCACTACCCTTTTTCAGCTCACTTCAGCTCGCTTCAGCTCACTTCAGCCCGACATGGCTCGCGTTTCGACTATCTAAGAACAGCACGACTCAGCTCGCTTCAGCCCTGCTTAGCACCCAAAACTCGCACGGTTTTGGAGTGGGGCTGAAGCGAGCCAAACCGAGCTGAGTGAGGCTAGGGGCATGAGCAGACACTCCCCTGTGCACTGATTGGTGAGGAGGAGTGTCCTCACACGCCTACACACGCCCCGCGAGCACGCTGGGATCTGTCAATACCGTAAACCCGGAAGAAGGAGAATTACGAGAATTCTGAAGCCTTATGCGCCTCGCCTCATCTATACGCTCTTGCCAGTATCTGTTGGCGTTGTCGGTGACAACAAGCCACAGCACCAAGACCAGCAACACTAACGACTCCATGTACTCCATGTTTATTGTTTACTCTCCGGGTTGTGAGACTACCGCTTAAAAGGTCACTGATGTCACTGTTTGCGCCGCCGAACGACATCACCTGACGTCCACCCACTTTCGCTAACTCCACCCAATGTGTCCACCCACTTCCAGCCAGCATGGTTCAGCGTGGTTGTAGTCGAAATGCAGCTCCAACAGCCCCACTCAGCTCGACTCAGCACGGCACGGCTCAGCCCGACTCAGCCGCGTTGGTAGTGGAAAAGCGGCATATGTGTCGGCCCTGTGATGACCTGGCGACTTGTCCAGGGTGTACCCCACCTTTCGCCCGTAGTCAGCTGGGATAGGCTCCAGCTTGCCTGCGACCCTGTAGAAGGATAAAGCGGCTAGAGATAATGAGATGAGATGAGATATTATATCGTCAGTAAGCATTACATATATACTGGGTGGCACGGTGGTGTAGTGGTCAGCACTGTTGCCTCTCAGCAAGAAGGTTCTGGGTTCGAGCCCAGTGGCCAACAGGGGCCTTTCTGTGTGGAGTTTGCATGTTCTCCTTGTATCTGTGTAGGTTTCCTCCAGGTGCTCCAGTTTCCCCCACAGTTCAAAGACGTGGTTAGGTTAACATGGGGCAGCCATGGCCTGAGGTTGGGCTGAAGTGCTCTTGAGCAAGGCACCTAACCCCCAACTGCTCCCTGGGCACTGTAGCATAGCTGCCACTGCTCTGGGTATGTGCTCATTGCTCACTTGTGTGTTCATGTGTGTGTTCAATGCTTCAGATGGGTTAAATGCAGAGGAAAAATTTCACTGTGTGCTTAAGTCTGTGCTTAAGTGGACATGTGACAACTTGGCTCTTGGCTTAATGTGGTAATTAATATTTGAAACTATTTTACATTTTTGGACAATAACTTTTTTTTATCACAAGCATGATTTTTTTTTAATTAAATAAACAAACATTCACACGAATGAACAAATTATAATATGCCAAGCTGGCAGCCGATGCTGAGCAACGTCGGCTGCAGAGGTTTTGTTGGTAAGCCAACTACCAGGCTGCTTAAAGGAGATACACAGAACCTTTATTTTTAAATGCATTTCCGAGTGGATAGTATCTCCATCCTTGGCTCTTGTATGCTGCATAAATGGGAATAAAAAAAATATATTTTTTGAGAGTTAAAATCGACCACAAAGTTGGTATTCGAGCTACCCCGCTGAGCCAGCCAGCCCTGAGTGCATGACATCACAGTGGTAACCGGTTTTAAGGCTGAGACCTTTTACAGCTATAGACCAAAGTCATATAAATAAAAATTTATGGTGAAAGTAAGAAATACTGTTACCGACTTGCTCAACTAAGACTGATTTGACTTCATTGATTGTGGGTTGACTCTCATTAAAACAGGATAGGTGTTATAACTTATGCAGCATACATGTACATGCATGCATTTTCACTGATAAAACGTAAAAGGCTCTGTGGCAGCGGGGGCGTGGTCAAGCGCCGGTCTGTGACAGGAGGGCGGAGTCAGGGAAGGTAAGTGGCAGAATCACGCCACCTGAGAGCAATTAACCTGTTTGTGTGTCTTCCCAGTGACTGCGCCCTATATCAGGAGGGAGAGCGAGAGCAGAAGGAGCTCAGCCCTGAACCAGACGCCGGTTGTGTGTCTGTCATTGTTATACTGAAAAGTGTGGCAATAAAGCCCTTTATAAAACCTGATCTCTGTTCTGCCGTCCTCTGTGCTCCACCCACACGTAGGGTCTCTTACAGTGGTGCCGAAACCCGGGACAGTGGAGCACCAAACCAGCAGCCCCATGGAATCCTCCCCGTTCGCCGATCTGGTCCACGCCCTCGCCACGGCTCAGCAAAGCCAGCACCAGGCACTCGTTATGCTCCGAAAGGAGCAGGAGCAGCGCTTCGAAGCCCTGGTGCTGGCCCAGCAGGAAGATCGCGAGGCGTTCCGGCATCTCCTCGCGTCGGCGGGGTCCACCAGCGCTCCGGCCGCGGGCCCGTCTCCCCTCATTGTCACCAAGATGGGCCCGCAGGACGACCCCGAGGCGTTCATCACGTTGTTTGAACAGGTCGCCGAAGCCTCGGGGTGGCCGATGGAGCAGCGCGCGGCGCGCCTCCTCCCCCTGCTCACGGGAGAGGCACAGCTGGCCGCGCTACAGCTCCCCGCCGACCGCCGGCTGGCCTTCGCGGACCTCCGCCGGGCCGTCCTCCAGCGCGTGGGGCGCACACCGGAGCAACAGCGCCAGCGCTTCTGCGCGCTGCGACTGGAGGAAGTCGGCCGGCCGTTCGCGTTCGGCCAGCAGCTCCGGGACGCCTGCTGGCGGTGGCTGAGGGCCAACGATCGCGACGCCGAGGGAATCGTCGACCAGGTGGTACTGGAACAGTTCATCGCCCGCTTACCAGCCGGAACCGCGGAGTGGGTCCAGTGCCACCGCCCGGCGTCGCTGGATCAGGCAGTCGAGCTGGCGGAGGATCATCTGGCGGCTGTCCCGGCGGCAGGACAGCAGATGGCATCTCTTCTCTCCTCTTCTCTCTCTCTCTCTCCCCCTCCTCCTGTGTCCTGTCCTCGCCCCATTCCCCCTCCGCGGAGGCGGGGGCCGGCACCCCCCCAGCCGGCCCGCCGCACCCGCGGTGCCCTCCCGTTTCTCCCTTCTGTGTCTGTCTCTCCCCCACCTCAGGTGAGTGAACCCCAGATCACCGGTGCAGAGGGAAAGCCCGGGCCGGTTTGCTGGCGCTGCGGGGAACCGGGCCACCTTCAACAGCAGTGCACGGCAATGGAAGTGGGCGCGGTGGTTCGGATCCCCGACGCGCCAGAGGCCGCCCTCGATTGGGCCGGAGCGTATCGCATACCGGTGAGTATCCAAGGGGCTACATATCAGGCGTTGGTGGATTCTGGTTGTAATCAGACCTCAATTCGCCAAAGCCTGGTTCAAAACGAGGCATTGGGGGGAGCACAAGGGGTGAAGGTGTTATGTGTGCACGGGGATGTTCACAGCTACCCTTTGGTGTCGGTCCACATTATTTTCAGAGGGGAAAAATTCATAGTAAAGGCGGCGGTTAATCCTCGCCTTACCCACTCTCTAATTTTGGGGACTGATTGGCCGGGATTTCGGGGTTTAATGACACGCCTAGTCGAGAGTGGGTCCTGCCATTTGACAGGGGGAGGTCCCGGTGTCGCTTTGGCGGGAGCAGCTGTCACAGAGCCGTCTACGTCATCTCCGCGTCAGAGTGAGGAGCCGCCGGCTCCTCCTCTCTCTATTGGGGAATCCCTCGCGGATTTCCCATTAGAGCAGTCGCGAGACGAGACTCTGCGGCATGCGTTTGACCAAGTGAGAGTAATCGATGGTCAAACGCTCCAGCCGAACGCCACCCCGTCCTTCCCCTACTTCGCGATTATGAAGGATAGATTATACCGAGTGACGCAGGACACTCAAACGAAAGAGCGAGTCACGCAGCTTTTAATTCCGAAGAGCCGCCGGGAATTGGTATTCCAGGCGGCTCACTTTAATCCCATGGCTGGACACTTAGGGCAGGATAAGACACTAGCCCGAATAATGGCCCGTTTCTATTGGCCGGGGATTCGCGGCGATGTCCGTAGGTGGTGTACGGCATGCCGCGAATGCCAGTTAGTAAACCCAGCGGCCATTCCAAAAGCGCCTTTGCGCCCTCTACCGTTAATCGAGACCCCGTTTGAGAGAATTGGGATGGATCTCGTCGGGCCATTAGATCGGTCAACACGAGGGTACCGCTTTATATTAGTTCTGGTGGACTATGCAACGCGATACCCGGAAGCAGTGCCTCTGCGCAATATCTCAGCACGCAGTATTGCAGAGGCACTCTTCCGCGTCATCTCCCGAGTTGGAATCCCGAAAGAGATTCTGACTGATCAAGGCACTACGTTTATGTCACGAACACTGCGCGAACTGTATGGGTTATTGGGGATTAAGCCGATCCGCACCAGCGTGTATCACCCACAAACGGACGGTTTAGTGGAACGATTCAACCGCACCCTCAAAAATATTATTAAAAAATTCGTAAGTGAGGACGCACGTAACTGGGATAAGTGGCTCGAACCCTTGCTGTTCTCAGTGCGAGAGGTCCCCCAAGCCTCCACGGGGTTCTCCCCGTTTGAATTATTATATGGGCGTAAGCCGCGCGGCATCCTGGACGTGCTGCGGGAAAATTGGGAGGAGGGACCTTCACAAAGTAAGAACGAAATTCAGTACATTATGGACCTGCGCGCAAAACTCCACACGCTCACCCACCTAACTCAGGAGAATTTGCGGCAGGCCCAGGAACGGCAAGCCCGCCTGTACAACAAGGGTACGCGCCTTAGAGAGTTCACTCCGGGAGATAAGGTACTCGTACTATTGCCCACGTCGAGCTCCAAATTGATCGCCAAGTGGCAAGGACCCTTTGAGGTCACACGGCGAGTCGGGGACGTCGACTATGAGGTGAGGCGAACGGACAGGGGTGGGGCGCTACAGATTTACCACCTCAACCTGCTTAAACTCTGGAACGAGGAGGTCCCCGTGGCGTTGGTGTCGGTAGTTCCAGAGAAGGCGGAGCTGGGGCCGGAGGTTCAAAAAGGGACATTGGCATCACGTACCTCTCCGGTCCCCTGTGGAGACCACCTCTCCCCGACCCAACTCACGGAGGTCGCCCAGTTGCAGACCGAGTTTTCGGATGTGTTCTCGCCCCTGCCCGGTCGCACTAACCTCATAGAGCACCACATAGAGACGCCCCCGGGGGTGGTAGTGCGTAGCCGCCCTTACAGGCTACCTGAACACAAAAAAAAGGTGGTTCGGGAAGAACTTCAGACCATGCTCGAAATGGGCATCGTCGAGGAGTCCTACAGTGACTGGAGCAGCCCGGTGGTCTTGGTACCCAAGGCCGACGGGTCGGTCCGGTTCTGTGTGGACTATAGAAAAGTCAACGCGGTGTCTAAATTCGACGCGTACCCAATGCCTCGTATTGATGAGTTGCTCGATCGACTCGGCACTGCTCGCTTTTATTCGACACTGGATTTGACGAAGGGATATTGGCAGATCCCCTTGACTCCACTATCCCGAGAAAAAACGGCCTTTTCCACACCGTTTGGTTTACACCAATTCGTCACCCTTCCGTTTGGGCTGTTTGGGGCCCCCGCAACGTTTCAGCGGCTGATGGACAGAGTCCTCCGCCCTCACGCCACATATGCGGCAGCATATTTAGATGACATAATCATCTATAGCAATGACTGGCAGCGGCACCTCGAACATCTGAGGGCCGTCCTTAGGTCGCTGAGGCGAGCGGGGCTCACAGCCAACCCAAAGAAGTGTGCGATTGGGCGGGTGGAAGTACGGTATCTGGGCTTCCACTTGGGCAACGGGCAGGTGCGTCCCCAAATTAATAAGACGGCAGCAATTGCGGCCTGCCCGAGGCCCAAGACCAAAAAGGGGGTGAGACAGTTCCTGGGGCTGGCTGGCTATTATCGCAGGTTTATACCTAATTATTCGGACGTCACCAGCCCGCTGACTGATCTCACTAAAAAGGGGGCACCAGATCCGGTCCAGTGGACGGAGCAGTGCCAGCGGGCTTTCTCAGAGGTAAAGGCTGCACTGTGTGGGGGGCCACTTCTACACTCCCCTGACTTTTCTCTCCCTTTTATGTTGCAGACCGATGCGTCGGACAGAGGGCTGGGGGCGGTTTTGTCCCAGGAGGTGGAGGGGGAGGACCGCCCTGTCCTGTATATCAGCAGGAAGCTGTCGGTGCGTGAGGGGCGCTACAGCACCATAGAGAAAGAGTGTCTGGCCATCAAGTGGGCGGTTCTTGCCCTCCGGTACTACCTGCTGGGGCGCCCTTTCACCCTCTGTTCGGACCACGCGCCCCTCCAGTGGCTCCACCGCATGAAAGATGCCAACGCGCGGATCACCCGTTGGTATCTGGCGCTCCAACCCTTTAATTTCAAGGTGGTCCACAGGCCGGGGGCGCAGATGGTCGTGGCGGACTTCCTCTCCCGTCAAGGGGGGGGGGAGTCGGCTGCAGGCCGGACGGCCGCCCGGCCTGAGTCGGGCGGTGGGGGTATGTGGCAGCGGGGGCGTGGTCAAGCGCCGGTCTGTGACAGGAGGGCGGAGTCAGGGAAGGTAAGTGGCAGAATCACGCCACCTGAGAGCAATTAACCTGTTTGTGTGTCTTCCCAGTGACTGCGCCCTATATCAGGAGGGAGAGCGAGAGCAGAAGGAGCTCAGCCCTGAACCAGACGCCGGTTGTGTGTCTGTCATTGTTATACTGAAAAGTGTGGCAATAAAGCCCTTTATAAAACCTGATCTCTGTTCTGCCGTCCTCTGTGCTCCACCCACACGTAGGGTCTCTTACAGGCTCATTAAATAATCAGATGAACTGAGACAATCACATTCTGAAGCAAATTAAATAATCTTATACCGGTAACTTAAACACACAATACAAGTTACATGTATTAATCTAAATGCAGGTAAACAACAAGTGTTGCTGTTTTTTTTTTTTTATCCAAATGAGAGTCGGAGTTTACCCGTCTGTGTTCTCGCTTCTTGAAGGCCGATCTTGTGGCCAATTGTTTTGAAACAATCTGACTTTCAGTTGTTCGTTCAGTTCTCCGTTCATTCACTTCTTCCACATAAGGGTGAGATATTGCTACTGAGGTGAGCAATATCCAGCGGAGAAATCAGATGGCTGGTCCAATCATTCTCCATACTGAATACTCCGCCTTTACTGCTAGGCTCAGGCAATTACCAAAACCCGGGATAGAACGTCACCGGTTTTAGCAACAACCGTGGGGAGATCACTGCCTGAGCGATATGTCATGTCCCGTTCCCTCGCGGGTTTTAGTAACAACCCTCGGCTCATGCTCCGGGAGAACTGGTGCAACTGAACTTACTTTCCTTTTCTTGTAGTTTTATTTAACTGTTGGTACTGCACCCTCTTTCAATATGGGCTTATAGCCGACGCTCCTCAACAGATCAGAGGTCTCGTACAAGTCTTCAGTAAAATGTGCAGAGCAGACGAGAGACCACTTCGTAGGCGTCCAATGTGCCCGTGAACATCTCGCAAAACATGTCCAAATCTTTGCAGTTTGGACGTTCTTGGGCCATGAATGCAACGTAAATCCACCTTCTGTCATGTTGCTGCACCCACCAGCAACACATCTACATGGCATGGTGATAAATTAGCTCAAAATGGAGGATCGGAGTTGCAGTCAGCTCTGTGTTTTAGTATAGCGGAAATGGCGATGAGACCGATAGACTTCCTGCTGTGACGTCACGGATGTCAAGGTCATTCACGCAGACTGCTACCTATATGAATCACTTTAATCGTAAAAATCACAGTATTAGATTTATTGTTAACGCTTAAAACTATTCCTATGCCCCTCTTGAGGTGTCAAGGCATTTATAAACAAAAAGTGAGGCCATGGTTCTGCTATGCTTTAAGGACATGGGAGTCGGAGGTCAAGCCTAACGACAAGCCATCAAAGCCCTTTCCAGTGCCACCAAACAGGCCAGTTGGTGGCTCTGGATTAAGAAGAGAGACATCACCTGGGCCTCCAAATAACAGCCACTCCATTAGGGTGAATAAGTGAGAGTTAAAGCAGAAGGAGGCACACCTGGGACACCAGATGTCGCCAATGAGCCCTCTGGAGGTGTTGTGGGCCTATCATTGAAACACCTAAGAAGGAGGGTGCCCATCTGATGACCCCGATGAAGCTTTATTCCTCCACACTCCACCCAAATACCATTAGTGCACCCACCTGGAGACCCTCAGGCTCTGTCCACACGGCAACGGATTCAGGTGACTCCGATACAATTGCTTATCGTTTAGGCCTGGCGTCCACACGGGTTCCAGAGTGGAAAGATCTGGCAACGTTGCCGTTGTGAAGTCGTCTGGATGAGTAGAACGGATTTGTTTATGATGATGTCACAACCACATGACTGTGAGTGCTTCATGCCGGGTAGAAGTGTAACGAACTCGATGCGAGTTGTCAACAAATCCTATAACTTGGTTCATGAAACGCGCTTACAAAATATTTTCACTGTGAATATTTATTGTGTAATGGTGCAAAGTGAGAGAGAGAGAGAGAGAGAGAGAGAGAGAGAGAGACTCTGCCCTTAGGGCAGAGTCAATCCCGCCAGCAAAAATAGGGGAAAAAAGGAGCGATCTCACCTCTTCAGATGATGGTTTAAGTCCTACAATACATTCCTCAAAAAGGGCGTAGAGGAGCAAATTAATCCATCAACGTGTATCATTCAATTTATTCCAGACCATTAAAGACGCCGCCTTCCGCGTAGAATCATACGTCATCCTCGCCGCCATATTGGATAGGTCAAAGCGGAGAATAAAGATTCATGTGCTGCGTTTAACTGTACCAACAGGTGTACCGTCCAAACGAGATCACATGGGATTACCTTTCACAGGTGAGAAACAACAAATTAATCCATCAACGTGTAGCATTCAATTTATTCCGGACCATTAAAGACGCCGCCTTCCACGTTGAATCATACGTCATCCTCGCCGCCATATTGGATAGGTCAAAGCGGAGAATAAAGATTAGCTGCGTTTAACTGCACCAACAGGTTTGCCATCCAAACGAGATCACATGGGATTACCTTTCACAGGTGAGACTGGAAAAATACTTTTCATTGTATTTGGTCATTATAATGTAATTTTACGAACAGATTTTCCTGACTTTGTGGCTAATATGAAGTCTCGCGCATAATAGTTTATGCGCATGCGTCCTTACTTCTTCTATTGTTCTGGTGTCTCCGAAGGGACCGTCTTACAGCGCCCCTAGAGGTGTGGCATGTGTATTGCATCGTTTTCAGCAAGCGTTGCGTTGCTATATGGACCTGATATTTTACTGATCGTTGCCCATTTGGACGCGATATATTTTTAAATAACATCTCGTTGCCGTTGTCGTGTGGATGTAGTTTGCACGTCCGTCTCCACCAGTGTTAGCTCAGGCAGTGTTAGCTCTGCGAAGGATTGTACCAACTAGTCCTAAAATAGAACTAAGCTAAATCATTAAGTAAATGTGTTCCCCATGCCTGCTTGTTTCTTTGTTGCCCAATCATGCAGTCAGGATTATTTCAACTGTTATCCACAATGCCAAGTTGGCAATATATAGACACGCACAATGTTAGAGGTACAGAAATTTGTCTCATTTATGACACTAAATTAGATAATCACACTTAATGGAGTTTAATTTAATTCAAATGTGGCGATATCAGTGTGACATTGTGATATCCTTATGTAATTCCATAATATATTGAAATATATTCATAATATTTTGCGTATATTTATGTAATAATTAACTTGATGTACTTGCAATGTCCAAGAAAAATAACTGAACACCAGCAGCAGATTCAACACCAGTTTGCCCACTGACTATGAGAGAGAGTCCCTCGGAGGTGCAGCGCATTCTGTGTATTTGGCCGCGAGCGAGTTGCTCTTTGTTTTGAATGAGTGGTCTGGGTCCATCATAAATTAAATGTGAACTAAAGGACTACTTTAGCTATGACGTTGTTTGGGAAAACCACATTAGCTTAACGATGGATCTTAAGAGGCCGTTAAAGACGCGCTTAGCCTTCAGAGGCTTTCAGGAAACCCAGCCCTGTTCTTTATCCAGATATTGACAAATAACCCAATCACACATTTCAGATGTGATGAGTATGGTTCATTTGTTTTTATACTGTATATACAAGTGCATACTTTTTTTAACTTCTGTTATGAATGCACCACAGTTACCCATTTACTTTGATCAAAGAATCAGCTCTTTCTTTAATCATGACAAACGAGAGCTCTTGTGCTCATCTCTCCACTTTGACAAAAAGGTGCAGCGCTGAAAGAAATGACAGTGACTTTGCTTTTTTCCTTGTTCTGCTTTTTTTTCTTTTTCTAAAATGCTGTCTCTGTTTTACAACGCACATTAATTTGATGTGATAATGGACACGATGGGATTTTGACATATGCTGTCATTAAGGGAGTGAAGACAAAATCTCCTCCTCCCCCCCACACTCCTTTAGTGTTCTTTTTATATGAGAAAAGAGAGACGACAAGGATGGACTGTTGCCTGTCTGCTTGTCCTGCACACAGTTAGCTGACTGCAGATGCTTTCAGTGAGAAGCAACATGGAAATTGTGCTGTCCAATGAACATGCTGGTGTCCAGACACAAATGAAAGGATGGACCTGCCGGAAAAAGTTCAGCTACTGAACAGAGAATTTTGACATTTTTATTTTGGGAATTCTAACAAATTATACGGTGTCTTGCAGAAGTATTCATCCCTGTTGGTGTTTGTCCTGTTTTGTCGCATTACAAGTTCGAATTAAAATGGATTTTTGGGCGGTGAGTACCATTTGATTTACACAACATGCCGACCACTTTAAAGGTGAAAATTGTTGTTTTATTAAGATGAAAAAACAGAAATCTGGAGTGTGCATAAGTATTCACCCCCTTTCATATGAAACCCCTAAATAAGAGCTGGTCCAACCAATTCACTTCATAAGTCACATAATTAGTTGATTAAGATCCACCTGTGTGCAATCAACGTGTCACATGATCTGTCACATGATGTCTGTATAAATCAACCTGTTCTGGAAGGACCCTGACTCTGCAACACTACTAAGCAAGCAACATGAAAACCAAGGAGCCTCCAAACAGGTCAGAGACAAAGTTGTGGAGAAGTATAGATCAGGGTTGGGCTATAAAAAACATCCCAAACTTTTAATATCTCAGGGAGCACCATTAAATCCATTATAGCAAAATGGAAAGAATATGGCACCACTACAAACCTGACAAGAGAAGGCCCCGCCCACCAAAACTCGCAGATCAGGAAAGGAGGGCATTAATCAGAGATGCAACAAAGTCGCCAAAGAGAACACTGAAGGAGCTGCAAAGATCCACATTGGAGATGGGAGTATCTGTACATAGGACCACTTTAAGCCATACACTCCACAGAGCAGAGCTTTATGGAAGAGTGGCCAGAAAAAAAGCCATTGCTTGAGAAAGCCGGTTTGGAGTTTGCCCAACAGCATGTGGCAGACTCCCCAAACACATGGAAGAAGATTCTCTGGCCAAATGAGACTAAAATTGAACTTTTTGTCCATCAGGGGAAATACCATGTGTGGCGCAAACCCAACACCCTGAGAACACCATTCCTACAGTGAAGCATGGTGGTGGCAGCATCAGGCCGTGTGGATATTTTTCATCTGCAGGGACAGGAAAGCTGGTCAGGACTGAAGGAAAGATGGATGGCACTAAATACAGGGCAATTGTGGAGGAAAACCTGTTTGAGTCAGCCAGAGGTTTGAGACTGGGATGAAGGTTCACATTCCAGCAGGACAATGACCCAAAACATACTGCTAAAGCTACACTGGAGTGGGTTAAAGGGAAACATTTAAATGTCTTGGAATGGCTTAGTCAAAGCCCAGACCTCAATCCAATTGAGAATCTGTGGCATAACTTGAAGATTGCTGTACACCAACGCAACCCATCTAACTTGAAGGAGTTGGAGCAGTTTTGTCTTGAGGAATGGGCAAAAATCCCAGTGGCTAGATGTGCTAAGCTAATAGAGACATACCCCAAGAGACTTGCAGCTGTACTTTCAGCAAAAGGTGGCTCTATAAAATATTGACTTTTGGGGGTGAATACCTATGCACACTCCAGATTGCTGGTTTTTTTCATCTTATTTATTGTTTGTGTCACAATAAAACACCAATTTTCACCTTTAAAGTGGTAGGCATGTTGTGTAAATCAAATGGTGCTAACCCCCCAAAAAATCCATTTTAATTCCAGCTTGTAATGTGACAAAACAGGACAAGCACAAAGGGGGATGAATACTTTTGCAAGACACTGTACAGTGTGGGAATTCCCTGTGAAGTTTCTTTGAGGATAATAAGAGCTAAAATAACCAAGAGCACGTTATTGGTTTTCTTTAATCGCTGCAACTTGTACTATGGCAGTCACTGTTTGTCGTGCTGATGTTACAGCACTTTGGGTGTGTCAGGGATTGTACTTATGTGAGGTCAGGAATCAGCATCAGAATCTCTGTTTGTAAGTATGTGTAAAGAAAATGAGGGAGAAACTCTGTTAATTATGGTGGCCCATAAGTACAAAATGCATGAAACAAAAACACGATGGTAAATGAAAAAAACAACAACACGAAAATCAAAAACACAACACCAGATTGAGAAAAAAAATCACAACAGCGTAGCTCAAAGTGGGAAAGGGAGATCCTTATTGAACATCACATGCTCGTTGCTGGTTGGCTGCAGTGCATCGGTCTGAGAGACTTCAAAAAATAGAGAACATAAGAAAGACTGACATTGTCATATATTTACTTGAATATATTGCATTTTGTTCTTTGCCGATAGATTGACTTATTTATGGAGATAGAAAAAGTGAGGAAACTACTGTCAATTGTATACATGTGGGTTAGAATAAAAACGTTGTGCTAAATAGATGCTAATTGGCTTTGCAGTCAAAATAAAGCATCAGTGAGCATGAGTTCAAATGTGTGCAGTTTGCCCTTTGAAATTTTTTTACATTTTACATAAATTTCAGTCATATTATGCTTTTATTGAAAGCAGTGTACCAAAGAGACAGGATACAATCTGAGCAGGATTCATGAGGGCTGAAAAGTTCAGAGTTAAATGCTTACTAAAAAGGCAAACATTTGCTCAGTGGCAGTCCAGAGATTTGATTACTAGCTCAGAAAGTTGCCCATTAAGCTACGAATACATACTTATCATACCGTACATTCAGACTATTTAGTGATTGAATAGGTCTTAGATTAAACAATGTTCAAAGCAATTTTTTAAGGAAGTCAAATCCTGTATCAAATCCTTGCAGTATTTTTCCTGATAATAACATCACTTTCAAATTCAAGTAGCTATCTCTATGTAATTTTACTTCCATGAGGTTAACCTTATGTGAATCATTATAGCTTTAACGTGAAGTCTGTTTTGTTGAAGTTATAAACTGTTCATTGATGGAAACTTGAGTGCGGAACTGTTCATGACGACTGCAGTCCTAAAGTTAGCAATTGCTAGCAGAGCTCCCCACACACAAAGCACACAGAGTGAAACGCCATACTTAAGAGAACATGCTAATGCCTTGACATGATTTTTGATGCCTTTTGCGACCGTACAACATTCATATATATGAACAAGGTACGTCTACCACCACCACCACAGGGAACCCGATCATAAGTGCAAGGGAACGTCTCTCATTAACACTTGACCACCAGACAACAAAATTTGTATCTTTATTTCCATAAGATAGATGGGTTTTTCTCCAGTGCTTATTTTTAATTTGCTTTTTAAAAAATAATGCAGGATTATTTACTAACACGTTTTATGGAAAATATTCACAACAGTTTCATATAAAGCTAGTTAAAACAGTTTTATTAGTTCACTAGCTTGTTGGACAATTGACAGTTGTAACCAGACAACTGTTTGACATCAAGTTTGAAATATCAAGATTACAGCTCGAACCCTCGTAGCTCATGTGTTGTATTCGGTCGAGGAGGATGTTTTCCAGTTGTGTTTTTTTTTCTCGAAGTTTTTTATCTTACTGTTTTTTTTTCTTAACAGGCAACATATCTTTGCATTGTATGCTTTTTTAACTGAATGATTTCTTACCCTGCACGCTTGAGTAAATATAATTATTGTATAGTTCAATGAGCACCTTTCCTTAGTGTTAGTTAATCTAAAACTACCATAGATTGATACTGATTAGTTCTTATGTCCAATAATATTCAATCATAATTATATAATAATGATGTAAAGTGAAAGTGCTGGTTCACTGCTGTCCACCAGGCACCCAACAGAGTCAAGCCATAATAAATACGGTGATGGGTTTTTTCTGGCGCATGACATACAATGCCAAAGAAAGGAATAAATATGTATTCGTAACTGCGATGTGTATCTCATTATTTGTGTCACTGTCACAAGACAATGCAGTGATTTATTTATGCGAGATACACAACACGACACAATTCGATGGTTCATATGCTGCTATATTATTATTCTATTCAGGTTGAGTTTGTGCCCTTGTAAATATTTTGCTCATACACTCATCAGGAACGCCACTTTTAGGCAGTGCCAAAATATATACTAGTTCAATTCAAACAAACAATTAGAATATTGTGAAAAAAGTTCTTTTTTCATAATTTAATTCAAAAAGGTAAACTTTCATATATTATAGACTTATGATACATAAAGTGAAATATTTCAAGCCTTTTTGGGGTTTAATTTTGATTATTGTGCCTGATAGCTCATGAACATCAGAAATCCAGTACCTCAAATTATTAGAATATTTCCTAAGATTAATCAAAAAAGCATTTACAAAACAGAAATGTCCAAGTTCTGAAAAGTATGCTCATTTATTCACTCAGTGTCAGGTATAACATGGTAGATGGATGTAAATGCAGGAAGGTGTTTATTTTACAGGCGTGCTGTACACAAAATGTACTGTAAGGCCAGATCAGAGTTACAAAAATAAGCAAAATGAAATGAGTCAACCAGAGCTAGAAACAAATGTGATAATACAAATAATAATGGTGACAGAGATAATACTTTGCAAAGTGTCTGTGAAAATAGCATCCTTATGTGCACATGCTGATTGAGGTCAAATCAGCATCATGTGTTTCCCATAATGGCTGTGTCCCAACAGCATGCACACCGCACTCCATACGCATGAGCAAGTGTAGCTGCTTGAGCTGCACCTGGTTCGAGTGCACGAAGGCATGACACTCAGTGCTTGGTTGGGGCTTCTTTCCCATGAATTACTGCATTAATGCGGCGTGGCATGGAGGCGAGCAGCCTGTGTCACTGCTGAGGTGTTATTGAAGCCCAGGTTGCTTTGATGGTGGCCTTCAGCTCGTCTGTATTTTTTGGTCGGGTGTTTCTCAGCTTTCTCTTGATAATACCCCATAGATTCTCTCTGGGGTTCAGGTCAGGTGAGTTGGCTCACACAGTAATATAATGGTCAGCAAACCATTTGGTAGTAGTTTTGGCACTGCGGGCAGGTACTAAGTCCTGCTGGAAAAGGAAATCAGCATCTCCAAAAAGCTTGTCAGCAGATGGAAGCATGAAGTGCTCTAAAATCTCCTGGTAGATGGCTGTGTTGATTTTGGACTTGATAAAATACAGTGGACCAACACCAGCAGATGACATGGCACCCCGAATCATCACAGACTGCAGAAACTTCACACTGGACTTCAAACACCTTGGATTCTGTGCCTCTCCACTCTTCCTCCAGACTCTAGAACCTTGATTTCCAAATGAAATGCAATATTTACTTTCATCTGAAAAGAGGACTTTGGACCACTAAGCAGCAGTCCAGTTCTTTCTCTCCTTAGCCCAGGTAAGATGCTTCTGAAATTGTCTCTGGTTCAGGATTGGTTTGATATTAGGAATGCGACAGTTGTAGCCCCTTTCCTGAAGACGTCTGGGTGTGGTGGCTCTTGATGCACTGACACCAGCCTCAGTCCACTCCTTGTGAAGCTCTCCCAAGTTCTTGAATTGACTTTTCTTGACAACCCTCTCAAGATTTCAGTCATCCCTGTTGCTTGTGCACCTTTTCCAGCTACCCTTTTCAGCAATGACCTTCTGTGGCTTGCCCTCCTTGTGGAGGGTGTCGATGATCATCTTCTGGACAACTGTCAAGTCAGCAGTCTTCCCCATGACTGTGGTTGTGTGTACTGAACTAGACCGAGAGATACAGTGAATTTATATTGTTTTACTCAAACTCGAAATGAAATATTCTCATATACTGAGATGTTTGTTTTAATTTTTTTTGCTATAGGCCATAATTATCAAAATTAAAATGAAAAAAATGCCTGAAACATTTTAGTTAACATGTAATAAGTTTAGAATATATTAAATTTTCACTTTCTAAAATAACTGATGGAAAATATTGAACTTTTTCATGCTATTTTAATTGTTTGAGATGCACTAGTATATGATTTGAGATTGTTCAGCATTAATAGGAGTATGTGAACACTGCAAACCGGCTGTAAGGAAGCCGGGTTATTCCCAAGAAAGAATTACGCTTTGCTATAATAACATAAGTAACATCAAATTAAATTATTTTTGCCAGGCTAACAAGATAACTTACTGAAAATGTCCAGTTCTTTTTTTGTTTGTCTGCTGGGATTGGCTCTAGCTTCCCCCCTAACCCTGATGGATAAGCAGTACAGATGATGGATGGATGGATGGATGGATGGATGGATGGATGGATGTACCCTTTCTGTGATGAGTAAATGTTGTTTTTCTGAATTGGCTGTAGTATTTTTACATTTGCTGATGTTGTTTTCTGATTTGTTGCATTTTTGGTTTGTTAATACTGTATGTTTTCCACTGGCTGGTCACCAAAGTAAATCCCTATTCGAACTCTCCAGGCTGATGAAATTGGACGAATGACTGACTGCTGAGGATGAGATACAGTGCTGCTTTTATCAGAGTCTCAGTGTGATAGGCCACTCAAGGCACCATACTCGGTGCACTCCGATCCATATAGCACAGAAGTCTGATCTCCAAAAATTCAGCCTGTAATCCATATTCGGGTCATTATGGTGGTGGTCATGTGAAAATAAGCCCAACTTTAGGACACAGCTTTCAGCATTGCCTCAGGCAAGAATAAAATGAAAAAAAAAAATCGTGCGCTCATCTTGCACATGTTGTGTACACAAAATGAAATTACGTGCTGGCATACATGCTACAGTACATGGGGAATGCACGCACAGAACCTAGCTTCATTAAATATCTGCCAAGAAGCTCAAGTGAAAGAGATGACAGGTTCTGCTGGAGAATTGCAGTAACAGCTGCTCCTAACACTTTCCTTTTGCCTCATGGAGCCTCATATGTCTGACTTTCTCCTGGAAGCTCTCACTTGCTCTAAATTAGCAATTAATTAATATCATAAGTATTCAAATTGCTTATACCAGTCTCCTAACAGTGATGGAAGCTGAAACAGTCTACCATATTCAAACCAGCATGCATTGTGCACATAAAAATGTAAATAGGTTCCAATTTAAATATTCAAACATACCTACAAATACCATAACAGTGATTAATGTTGGATAGCAGCCAATATAGTCTGCCTAAACATAGCCCTATAATGCTAAAAATGTTTAATGTACAGTGTCTTGCAAAAGTATTCATCCCCCTTGGTGTTTGTCCTGTTTTGTTGTATTACAAAATGGAATTAAAAAGGATTTTTGGAGGGTTAGCATCATTTGATTTACACAACATGCCTACCACTTTAAAGGTGCAAATTATTGTTTTATTGTCACACAAACAATAATTAAGATGAAAAAACAGAAATCTGGAGTGTGCATAGGTGTTCACCCCCCTTTTGTATGAAACCCCTAAATCAGAGCTGGTCCAACCAATTCACTTCATAAGTCACATAATTAGTTGATTAAGATTCACCTGTGTGCAATCAAAGTGTCACATGATCTGTCACATGATGTCTGTATAAATCAACCTGTTCTGGAAGGACCCTGACTCTGCAACATGACTAAGCAAGCAACAGGAAAACCAAGGAGCCTCCAAACAGGTCAGAGACAAAGTTGTGGAGAAGTATAGCTCAGGGTTGGGTCATAAAAAATATCCCAAACTTTGAATATCTCAGGGAGCACCATTAAATCCATTATAGCAAAATGGAAAGAATATGGCACCACTACAAACCTGACGAGAAGGCTGCCCACCAAAACTCACAGACCGGGCAAGGAGGGCATTAATCAGAGATGCAACAAATACACCAAAGATAACACTGAAGGAGCTGCAAAGATCCACAGCAGAGATGGGAGTATCTGTCCATAGGACCACTTTAAGCTGTACAATCCACAGAGCGGGGCTTTATGGAAGAGTGTCACTGCTAAAGAAAAAAAATAAGAAAAGAAAAAAAGTCACTGCTTAAGAAAAAAAATAAGAAAACACATTTGGAGTTTGCCCAACAGCATGTGGCAGACTCCCCAAATACATGGAAGAAGATTCTCTGTTCAGATGAAACTAAAATTGAACTTTTTTGCCATCATGGGAAATGTCATGTGTGGCGCAAACCCATCATCCTGAGAACACCATTCCTACAGTGAAGCATGGTGGTGGCAGCATCATCCTGTGGGGATACTTTTCATCTGCAGGGACAGAAAAGCTGGTCAGGACTGAAGGAAAGATGGATGGCACTAAATACAGGGCAATTCTTGAAGAAAACCTGTTTGAGTCGGCCAAAGGTTTGAGACTGGGACGAAGGTTCACGTTCCAGCAGGACAATGACCCTAAACATGCTGCTAAAGCTACACTGGAGTGGTTTAAAGGGAAACATTTAAATGTCTTGGAATGGCCTAATCAAAGCCCAGACCTCAATCCAATTGAGAATCTGTGGCATAACTTGAAGATTGTTGTACACCAACGCAACCCATCTAACTTGAAGGAGCTGGAGCAGTTTTGCCTTGAGGAATGGGCAAAAATCCCAGTGGCTAGATGTGCTAATCTAATAGCGACATATCCCAAGAGACTTGCAGCTGTAATTTCAGCAAAAGATGGCTCTATAAAATATTGACTTTGAAGGGTGAATACCTATGCACACTCCAGTTTTCTGTTTTATTCATCTTATTTATTGTTTGTGTCACAATAAAACACCAATTTTCATCTTTAAAGTGGTAGGCATGTTGTGTAAATCAAATGGTGCCAACCCCCCAAAAATCCATTTTAATTCCAGCTTGTAATGTGACAAAACAGGATAAACACAAAGGGGGATGAATACTTTTGCAAGACACTGTAGATCCTGATGTGCAGTGGTCTACATAAAAAGGACAGAGATTTGAGAAGTATATAAAAAAAAAAACATGGTACAGCAATCACTGATCATGGACAAACACTGAATCTTGGACTGTTGGATTGGAATTGAATGTGAAGTATAATTTGAACTATAACCATTTTAATATTGTAATAATAAAATTATAAACTATATGGAACAGATAATGAGAGTTGAGATATGACAGAACAGCCTCTTACACCTGACCTCTCAAGTCTTTCAAGTGTTCATTGGTTTGTCTCTGTGGTGTGTGTGTGTGTGTGTGTGTGTGTTCAACAGGCCTATTAAACCTGGAAGTGTTACTGCGACAGTTTCTCATTTCCAAGGAAACACTCTCTGTTCGCATGCTGGATGACAGCCAAGACCCTACTCCCCTCCTCAAAGAGATTCGAGATGACAAGACTGCCACCATCATCGTCGACGCCAACGCCACCATGTCCCACAGCATCCTGGAGAGGGTAGGAAGGCTGACATACCATAAAACAGACTAACATATATCTTTACTTGAATTATCTATCTATCTATCTATCTATCTATCTATCTATCTATCTATCTATCTATCTATCTGTAGATTTTTTTATTGACTTCTACATTATTGAGTCAGTACAAAAACATTTTAGATTTACAAACACTAGTTTTACAGCGTAAAATTAAATGTTACAGAAAAATGTTTGTATGTTAATCAAGAAAGCAGCATATTACATAAGCGACCACTTACATAAGAAACCAAAAACCATTATAAAGGCTGCTGTGTTTTGCTGCAAAAATAAGAAGCAAGTGTGACAAAGTCTCCAGATGAACTGGGGCTGGTTCTGCAAGATGCTCAGTAAAACTACTTTCCTTATAAAACTGCACAAATTGTATGTGAGACTACTTTTTCAAAGCAAAGGGGTTGTAACACCAAATATTGACTTTTTTTTATTTACTCCTGTTTATTGCTCTGTACAGTATAATTTTTTAATGTAGAAACATTTCATTTCATTATTTTTATGGCATCTTTGCTCCACAGCATTTCTTTGCATGTGCCGAAGACTTCTGCATAGTACTGTATACACACAGTCAGGTCCATAAATATTTAGACACTGGAAGTCTCAATACAAAATTATTGTTATTCTAGTAATAAAAAGTTCTCACCTTTAATTTGAGGGTACATACATTCAAACAAAAGCAATTGGAAAAACTGGCATCTCAGCTTTTCTATGGTCCAGTGTGTGTTATTGCCTCATTATTTCAGGGCAGAGTTTTTGCATTTTTTTAGAAGTTTGCATTAGGAGTCTGTAGCTGTTAACGTTCAATACGAAGTCCAAAGGCATACAGGTCATTTCATCCAATGGCTTTTCATCCAATAGTTAAGACATTTCGTCCAAAGCCTTTTTCATACGCACGATCAATTATTTTATATTTCAGGTATTTGTTTGAGAAAAGGAGGAATTCTCAATGGAATTTGACCGAGGCAAAACACATTTTTGTAAAGCAAATGAGTGCCATAGTACGTGCGCTTCAACACTAAAGAACGTACTAAGGGGGTAACCACGTCGGCCCATGCCACTTGCTGACCTTGGGATGAGTTAACTCCCTTGCTGCTCACTTGCATGTCTATGTTTCTGGCTGGATCATATTAAATCTTCAGGCGTGGAGCAGCGCTCTCACAGGGGCTTCATTCACAAATACTGGGCTGAGACCATGCTCTTTCAAAGGGGGAGGCTTAGAGGGAGGTGACTGTAAAATTTGGCTTCGCTGTGAGCTCTGTTGGCCGAGTTATTAATTTTTGAAGCTGTCTGGATCATATTAAATCTTACGCCATTTGCTTTACAAAAATGTTTTCCGCTTCGGTCAAATCCTACTGAGAATTCTTCTTTTTCTAACAAATAAAATAAAATAACTGATGTGTGTATGAAAAAGGCTTTGGACGAAATGTCTTAACTATTGGACTATTGGAGAATTAACAAGCATTGGGTGTGATCAGTTTAACTATGTGATGCATTCCTAAAAAATATATATAATCCACTGGTGAGTTTAGGAAGACAAATATGCCTGGAAGACAACAAAAAAACAACTGTAGTGAATGAAAGTAGAATTATGTTTCTGATCAAATGAAAAACCCTTCACAACAGTTGGACAAATCAAGGATCCCCTCCAGGAGCTCGGTGGATCTGTATCAAAGTTGATAATCAAAAGAAGACTTCACTAGTGTAAATCCAGAGGGTTACCACAAGATGTGAGTTTGACAACAAGAAGACCAGATTGGAGTTTTCAAAACATCTAATTAAGCCTGTACAGTTCTGGACCTACTGTACATCTATTGACAGATGAGACAAAAATCAACTTGTACCAAAATGATGAGAAGAGAAGATTATGGAGAAGGGAAGGAACTACTCACCTCTGAAGCACACTACTTCATCTTTTGGCTTGGGTGTGTATGACTTCCAATGGAACTGATTCCCTTTTATGTACTGATGGCGTGACTACTGCCAACAGCAGCAGGGAGAATGCTGAAGTGTTTAGGGCTATGTTGTCTACCTCACAATGCAGACAGACAATGGCCCAAAGCACACTTCGAAAGCAACCCAAGAATTTTTCAGGCAAAGAAATTGAATGTTCTTCAATAACAAAGTGAATCACCTGATCTGAATCCAATTGAGCATTCGTTCCACTTGCTGAAGGCAACATCCCAAGAACAAGCAGGAAATTAAGACAGCTGCAGTAAAGGCCTGGCAAATCATCAACACAGAAGAAACCCAATGTCTGGTCATATCTATGGGTTCCAGATTTCAGGCAGTCACTGACTTCAAAGGATTTTCAACCAAGCATTAAAAATGACAATTTAATTTATTATGATGTTATCTAGTGTCCAATTACTTTGGATCCCTTGACAACAGTGTGTGTGTGTGTGTGTGTCTAAATTTCCTGATCTAGATGTAAATGCCCTCAAATGAAAGCTGAAAGTCCACTGAAAACCCATTTTAAATGTATTCTTTGACAGTTGCGAGTTGGTTTTATCTCAAGCAAAATATGGAACAAACAGGACATGATTCAAGAACAGAGTTGAAGGATTGAGGGTTAAATCCTTCATCAACAGAGTGGCTCAGTGACAGTCCTGAGAATTGATGATTCTTCTTCTGGCTGCTCCCGATTAGGGGTCGCCACAGCGGAGCTTTCATCTCCATTGCTCCCTGTCTTCCGCATCCTTCTCTACCACACCTGCCACTTTCATGTCCTCTCTCACCACATCCATGTACCTCCTCTTTGGCCTTCCTCATTTTCGTTTGCCTGGCAGTTCCATCCTCAACATTCTCCTTCCCACATGCTCTGCATCTCTTCTCAGGATGTGCCCATACCATCTCAGTCTCATCTCTCTTAGCTTAATTCCCAAGCTCTCCACATGTGCTGTCCCTCTGATGTGCTCGTTCCTTATCCTGTCCAACCTTGTCATTCCCATCGCAAACCTTAACATCCTCAACTCCGCCACCTCCAACTTTGCCTCCTGTCTCTTCGTTAAGGGTAAGGTCTCCAATCCATACATCACAGCTGGTCTCACTACTGTCTTATACATCTTACCTTTCACTTTTGCTGGGACTTTCCTATCACAAATGACTCCCAAAATCCTTCTCCAACTGCTCCACCTTGCCTGTACTCTCTTTCTCACCTCACTATCGCAGCCTCCATTTTCCTGCACAGTTGACCCCAGGTACTTGAATTCATCAACTTTCTTTATGTCTACTCCTTGCATCTTCACTACACTCTCATCCCCATTCTCACTGATGCACATGTATTCTGTTTTGCTACTGCTCACCTTCATTCCTCTTCGTTCCACTGCATACCTCCATCTCTCCAAACCCAACTCAACCTCCTTTCTACTTTCACCACATATCACAATATCATCCGCAAGCATCATGTTCCATGGCGACTCTTGCCTCACTTCATCCGTCAAGCTATCCATCACTATGGCAAACAAAAAAGGACTCGAAGCAGATCCTTGATGGAGTCCCACCTTCACCTTGAACCATTCAGTCGTTCCAACCGTGTGAATCTCAGTCCTGAGAATTGATTATTTCCTGAAAATGTTGCTCACTGAGCTACTGCTATTGTTCAGTACATTAGGGCCATTTAGTCATAGTGTAGATTTTGGATTAGCCATTGTTCAAAGTAATCAGTTTGGAAAGTCAAACCTTTCACACTTTGTTGAATACCACAGCTCGTTTCAACAAGCAACCATCACCTTATGAGTCTTTAACATTCACAAATACCACAATTGCAATTAAATAAAAAAACAGAAATTTGGGTGTCATTATGGCTAACATATTGTCTTTCAATAAGCACATCAATGAAACATGGAAGAAGGCCAGTTTTGCCATAAGATCAATTGGATGCATTCAGAAATACCTTCTGTATGACAGACTGAAGATGTTGGTGAATTCCCTTGTGCTTTCTAGACTCAACTATTCATCCATCCATCCATCCATCCATCCATCCATCCATCCATTATCTGTAGCTGCTTATCCTGTTCTGCAGGGTTGCAGGCAAGCTGGAGCCTATCCCAGCTGACTATGGGCAAGAGGCAGGGTACACCTTGGACAAGTCTCCAGGTTATCGCGGGGCTGACACAGAGACAAACAACCATTCACACTCACATTCACACCTACGGTCAATTTAGAGCCACCAATTAACCTAACTTGCATGTCTTTGGACTGTGGGGAGATTCACATGCAGACAGCATGCAAACTCCACACAGAAAGGCCCTCGCTGGCCACTGGGCTCGAACCCAGGACCTTCTTGCTGTGAGGCGACAGTGCTAACCACTACACCATTGTGCCGCCGACTCGACTATTGTAATAGTTAAATAATATTGGCTGCCTTTGAGTGATCTCATCTCATCTCATTATCTCTAGCCGCTTTATCCTTCTAGAGGGTCGCAGGCAAGCTGGAGCCTATCCCAGCTGACTACGGGCGAAAGGCGGGGTACACCCTGGACAAGTCGCCAGGTCATCACAGGGCTGACACATAGACACAGACAACCATTCACACTCACATTCACACCTACGCTCAATTTAGAGTCACCAGTTAACCTAACCTGCATGTCCTTGGACTGTGGGGGAAACCGGAGCACCCGGAGGAAACCCATGCGGACACGGGGAGAACATGCAAACTCCACACAGAAAGGCCCTCGCCAGCCACTGGGCTTGAACCCGGACCTTCTTGCTGTGAGGTGACAGTGCTAACCACTACACCACCGTGCCGCCGACTCGACTATTGTAATAGTTAAATAATATTGGCTGGCTTTGAGTGATCTATCAGACATATTCCATTCAGCTAGCATGATATTGAACGAGTTGAAGACGAGTAGCTGAATGGAATATATCTGATATACCACTCAAAGCCAGCCAATATTATTATTATTATTATTATTATACATACACACTCTCTTTATATCGGCATTCTTAAAGGCCAATGCTAGCGTACCCGCAACTCGGTGCCCTTAGCGTAGCAGTCCAGTTACCTTCCAGCCAGTGTAGTGTTAGTGAAGGCCAATGCTAGTGCAGTCAAGCCAAATATTATTATTATTTTCCCTGTGCAATTTACTTAGTGGGCGGCACGGTGGTGTAGTGGTTAGCGCTGTCGCCTCACAGCAAGAAGGTCCTGGGTTCGAGCCCCGGGGCCGGCGAGGGCCTTTCTGTGTGGAGTTTGCATGTTCTCCCCGTGTCCGCGTGGGTTTCCTCCGGGTGCTCCGGTTTCCCCCACAGTCCAAAGACATGCAGGTTAGGTTAACTGGTGACTCTAAATTGACCGTAGGTGTGAATGTGAGTGTGAATGGTTGTCTGTGTCTATGTGTCAGCCCTGTGATGACCTGGCGACTTGTCCAGGGTGTACCCCGCCTTTCGCCCGTAGTCAGCTGGGATAGGCTCCAGCTTGCCTGTGACCCTGTAGAAGGATAAAGCGGCTAGAGATAATGAGATGAGATGAGATGAATTTACTTAGTTACTTTTAAAATCCGCATCGACAGCTACACACAACAGAGCGACCTGGCAGCCAAAATTCTCTCAAAATTTTCCCTTTTTAATGAAACAAACCTTGCAGCCATGTTTATTTACAAATTGTCACAGTCACTTGCTAGCATGGAAGTTTTACATCTCTGATGTGTCTCTCTTCCAGTTTTTTAATGTCCGTTGGTATGTTTTTCTCTTGTAAATATGCGTGAAGAATATGTAATGAAGTTTTGGTAGCCTTTCGGGTGTTTAGCACATCTTCGGTTTCAGTTTTCAGTTTATTTATTTAGTGCTTAATTATAGCAGTAGCAGTAGATTAGCTTCATCTTCTCTCTTTTTTGGTGGACAAAGAAATGATTGTGCACATGCACAGCAGAAAAGTTTTGTCATTGGATATTCGCATGAGCTCTGACACGTGACGTCGTGTTGTCTTGCCAATATTATAACAATATTCTCCATTGGGTAGAGTGGAGTAATACATGGAGGATAAGCGATATGCTAACAATATTGCATGCTATCAATAAACCCACGAGAAGGGAATATAATACATGTTTTTATTCCATGGAAAAAGTGTCCTATATGTATAATAATCTCTTATATGGAATCCCAAAGTATCAAAAGGAATCTAGAATATCTAGGAATCTAGGAATCTAGAATATTGTGGCTCAAATGATAGCAGGATCACACCGTTCTGACTATGTAACACCGATATGCCAGAATCTGCATTGGTTACCAGTAGAAGCAAGAATTGACTTTAAGATCCTCATGGTATATAAGATTTTGAATGGAAGTCTGTGGGATACCTGGAATCCACCATACAGATCCTTCATATTATTATTATTATTATTATTATTATTATTAGTCATAGTAGTAGTAGTACTAAATACTGAATTAGGAAACATACCATAATTCTCCACTTAGTATCTTATTCTACAACTCCCTTCGATCCCACCAACCCGAAGTACACGGTGACTTAAGTTTGAAAGATACTGAGGGAGCGTTATTAGCTTTCAGAGTTGTGATAAAAACCAAACCAAATTAGACTGTCGAAATTACCTGCATGCAATTCACATCATTAAAACAAGCGCTTACCTTTTCAGCCCAAAGGAAACCGGGTGATGAATGAAGAATGATGAATCAGATCACATTTCATGCGTGAAATTTGCTGTCGGTTGCAGAAGCAAAGATTCTACAAATGACATTAAAAAAGTGAGATAAAAAAAGTTAATACACAAATAAGCAAAACAAATTTATACCTCAGAAACAGCTTTCCTATTGGGAAAGGCAATTATTTTGAAATGCAGTCCAGTTAAAAGTCATGTAGAGAATTAAAGGTTTGCGAGTCTAGTTTGCACTCTTCAAGAAGGTTTGGTGGCAGCTGTCCCTCACTAGCGATGATGACTGCTTCATTAGGACGCGCAGAAACGCAGATGGGCCGCGAGGCCTGCACCAGAGTGACAGAGTCACCTGCAGCAGCGGTACAAATGGCCCGGCCGAGCCGCCACAGAATATCTGGCCTTGTGAGCTCTCGCATACTATTCTCCTCTCTTAACGAAGTGCCTTGCACAGTAAGGTAAGACAAACGATGTTGTGCCCCCATCATGTTTTCTCTCTGGACCTCCAGACCTGATGCCAAGTGGTGCACAGAAGTGCCACAGACCTGACGGGTATGGAAGTTGCTCCGCAGTGACAACTGACTTGCTGAGTGATGCCATCCATTGGCCATTTGAGTGGCTCTTCCACGTGCCATCTGGTGGTGCGCCATTGACCCTGTTGGGTTCAACTGCCACATTGCACCGAAAAGCACCCTTCTGCCTGCACCTTATTGGTGATGTACTGTTTAACCCATAGCTGGAACCCAGGCAGGTGCTACCACTCCGGGTCAGAACGGACCTAGGAACAATGGTGATTAATAGGTAACTCCGCTTTCCCCAATACTCAAATCCTCCTGGACCTGAAACTCACCACCGGTTGCAGTTTAAAGTCATACCAAGGACTATCAATGCATGTCACTCAAGAAGGTTATTGAGTGGTGAAATCAAAAATGGTTGAAGTTATTGTGTGCATTACTTGTGTAGCGCTTGTACACTCCACAATTTAGCAGCGTATTAGCACTGAAGCTACATTATCACAGAACACATGTCACTTATTTAAATAGTCTCCATTGGCCTAAACTCTTTGGTCTCCCTTGTTGAAGTTTCAAAATCTATCAGTCACTTGTGCAGTCATGCATTCACTCCTATTCACTCCTATTGGATTTATTCAAGTATTCGGATTTCCATCTTAAGCCAATCCTTGGCTTTTCTTGTTGCTATGGTGACAGTGGGTTCTCTGCTTTGACAGTAAATTGTGCAGTTCACAACAGGGAGGATTTGCTTTTCTCTCACCCTTCCACATCTCCTTGGCCTCCTCATCTTTTCTCACACACCCCTCTCTCGAAGTGAGGAGCATGCATGTGGAATAACAGAGGATTGGCTGCTGTTCAATACACAGTATGGCCAAGGATGGCAGAGCTGTTTGCCAATGCTTGCACTGATGCTCCTGTGCACCCGTTCCAATTACATGGTCAGTTGCAGGGATAATTCTTACATTATAGAATACTGATGCATGGACAAAATTATTATAAGCTGAAAAAAACACACTTGACTGCTGTACCTGTTTTTTTCCCCCTCATTTGCTTTAATAAATAGGATGAAGTGGGAAGGAAAAACAGAATCTTAGAGTAAAAGCAGGATATGAGGGGACTTGTACAGAGCTGAGAAAATGGCTCTCTGTAACCTTACTCGATGTGAAATTTGAAAGCGTTCATAAATATGCTTTGAGAACTCTTTTATTCAGGGGATTGGTTGCAATTTTCTGTGTGTCAATTCACACTATAAATGACTCCTCCTTATGTTTAAAGACTGGTTTTATACTGGATCTGCTGATGAGCCCAAAAGAAACACTGCCACTTTGGGAAATGATTCAGTGTAATGCCATTCCGCAATACCTCAGTCACTACACCTTTTTGCCAGGTGCTACATCACAGGTGAAAACTTAAATATGTCCCAATTTTCTTACTTTACAATAATACTAACCTCATCTCATCTCATTATCTGTTGCCGCTTTATCCTGTTCTACAGGGTCGCAGGCAAGCTGGAGCCTATCCCAGCTGACTACAGGCGAAAGGCGGGGTACACCCTGGACAAGTCGCCAGGTCATCACAGGGCTGACACATAGACACAGACAACCATTCACACTCACATTCACACCTACAGTCAATTTAGAGTCACCAGTTAACCTAACCTGCATGTCTTTGGACTGTGGGGGAAACCGGAGCACCCGGAGCACACCCACGCGGACACGGGGAAAACATGCAAACTCCGCACAGAAAGGCCCTCATCAGCCATGGGGCTCGAACCTGGACCTTCTTGCTGTGAGGCGACAGCGCTAACCACTACACCACCGTGCCACCCATTATTATTATTATTAGTAGTAGTAGTAGTAGGTTCAATTCCACCCAAGCTGTAATTGTTGTGCCCTTGAGCACAGCCTTTATCCCTCAAATACCCATGTACACTGTTTTATGGCTGACTCTTCCCTGTTGCACCCAGCCAAGGATTTGAGAGAAGTGGAATTCCACTTGTACACTGCCAGAAATAGGTGTACAGGAGGAGTCATTTTCTGTCCCCCAAGGTACACTCTAAGGGGTGGCACGGTGGTGTAGTGGTTAGTACTGTTGGCCACTCACAGCAAGAAGGTTCTGGGTTCAAGCCCAGTGGCCGACAGGGGCCTTTCTGTGTGGAGTTTGCATCTTCTCCCAGTGTCTGTGTGGGTTTCCTCCGGGTGCTCCATTTTCCCCCACAGTCCAAAGACATGCAGGTTAGGTTAATTGGTGGCTTGAAATTGACCATGAGTGTGAGTGTGAATGGTTGTTTGACTCTATGTGTCAGCCCTGTGATGATCTGGCGACTTGTCCAGGGTGTACCCCGCCTTTCATTTCTTATTGTGCCACTCAGGAGCCCTCAATACACAGTTTTAGGCTCATTCTGACACTTGTAGACAGCGATGCACTGCACAATACTTCCCGACAGAATCTTCTTCTTCTTCACTCCCTATCTCTTTTGGGGCCACCACAGCAGATCTGTTCCGCATACCTGATTTGGCATAGGTTTTACACCGGCTGCCCTTCCTGACACAACCCTCCTGAATTAGGACTGGCACTAAGTATGCACTAACTTGTGCAACCCCCAGTGGTTGCGTATTTTACTTAACATATTACTTATGTAATTGTGGCAGCAGGGGCGTGGTCAAGCGCCCTGACTCCGCCCTCCTGTCACAGACCGGCGCTTGACCATGCCCCCGCTGCCACAGTAATTTATCTAAGTATCTAATTGGTGGGGTGGCACGGTGGTGTAGTGGTTAGCACTGTCGCCTGACAGCAAGAAGGTTCTGGGTTCGAGCCCAGCGGCCGGCGAGGGCCTTTCTGTGTGGAGTTTGCATGTTCTCCCCGTGTCTGCGTGGGTTTCCTCCGGGTGCTCCAGTTTCCCCCACAGTCCAAAGACACGCAGGTTAGGCTAATTGGTGGTTCTAAATTGACCGTAGGTGCGAGTGTGAATGGTTGTCTGCGTCTATGTGTCAGCCCTGTGATGATCTGGCGACTTGTCCAGGGTGTACCCCGCCTTTCACCCATAGTCAGCTGGGATAGGCTCCAGCTTGCCCGTGACCCTGCACAGGATAAGCAGTTATGGATAATGGATGGATGGAAGGTACAATCTACACCAGCGTTTCTCAACCTTTTTTCAGTCACGGCACCCTTCAGAAGTATGCAAATTCTCAAGGCACCCCCATATAAAATATACGCTGTCACACTGACCATACACTGACCCTGGCAGCGATGTTGTGAAAGGGGGACCATGAGACAAATTTTGATGATGCATGAGGCGGCGATGATCTACATTAGTGTAACTATCATTTTTTGGAATTTTAATTCATTTTATTTATTTCAATGTTAGAATATATAATTTTTTGATGGCACCCCTAACGAAGCTGCGGCACCCCGGTTGAGAAAGGCTGATCTACACTAACATACCCTCCAGGGCTCATTATTGGACCTCAAGGAAGTGAATTGTGCCTTTTTACGGTCAAAAAGGTACATATACCCTGGTGAAAAATAAATGTACTTTATTGTATTTAAAGTATTTTTATATTTTCAATAGTATATTGAAAATGTACTTACACAAATTGTACTTTTTGTAAATATATAAAAAGTATACAAACATCACACTTTCATGCTAACACTTTTAACACACTTTAAAATAATTATACTTTATTACACTTTATAGAAATATATTATACTAAAATATACTCTAAGTGAAAGTTATGTGTAATTTAGCACATAAAAGTACACTAAATACACTTCAAGTTGCACTTTTCTACAATTTAATTACAATTAAATATATATTTAGTACAAAATTAGTTGTTCCAAAATACCTTAGCATGCCTCAAGTTAACTAATCATAAACACACTTGAAGTATATTGATGATTAGTGTGGCTTCAAGTACACAAAAGTATGCTAAATTTTAGTACACTTAGCACATTTATTTTTCACCAGGGTATGTTCCCAAGCACACTGTAAAACATTTCAGTCTTGTTTAGTTATGTCCACTTACTTTTTCTCTTTAACTCAATGAGCTCTAAAATGTGTTTTAATTTGAACTAATCTGTGCAAATTTTCAAAGGTTAGACCTGAATTATTTAGTTGTCTTGACTAATTAAGGCTTTTTCTGAGTTTAAACAAAGATTATCGTCAAATTGAGTTAACTTATATTTTCAAAGCAGCAGGTGACCTTGCATTTCCAAGTTAAACCAATTTGAAATGTTTTACAGTGCAGTACATAAAGGGTGCAAATACTTGAGAGGGTCCTGTCCCAGTGACAAGCTGTTGTACACCTAAAGGTACTTTATTTTCTGACAGTGTATACCTTGTATTTTTATAATGATTATATATATATTTTTCTACAATATAATACAGAATATTAAATTGATGGATTTTCAAGATGGCCCACTTTCTAAACCTGCAGCCCATGTCAGCTGAATAACACCATTAATCAGTTTGCATATAAAACTTTTCTGCCATGAAACAATTACTAGTATTTTTCAATTACTCTTATTGTCTGATTGATAGTTACTGATTTAATCCAATTCCATGAAGCCCTTAAGTAGTTTGGAGGATGGTGTAGGAGGACTTTGAACTCTCAGGGGTCTGCACTTTTTATATTTCAGTTGCCTGTGCCTGATGTCTTGAAAAAATGTTGACAATTATGCCAACAATCCCACTGATTCATGAAGGAATTTATAATTGAAATGATGACTTGGAATCAGGCCTTTTATGTTCATGAAGCTTTCAGTACTAAGTGAAGAATTTCTACTGTTGAAAGTCTATTAGAGCTGACAATGGAGAAGAGTTTTCTGAATAGACATGCTTGCCATGCAATTGTTAAGGCTATTCTTCAGTGAAAGAGTGCATAATTTCTGCACATTGTCATTATGCTTGTTTGCTTTTGAAAATTTTGTAAAGCATTTGATAAAGGTTGCAGGGCATTTCAGAGGCTAAATTATGGTGTTGTGAGAAAATGTCATTTTTTGAGTGAGATATTTAGAAAATGTTTTCAGAACAATGTGGTAAACTGTGACATTCTGCAAAGAAATTGATTTATATAGCCAGGGCCGTCATTCAAAGACGATTGTTAAAATATGGTGGATGGTCTGTGGCACTCCTGACCGAACGAGTCAGTTAACTCCTTGGCCATTCTACTGATAGTGACACTTAAAATTTAAAGCCTGGGATCTGAGATCACTAGTCACTAAATAGAAAACTTTAGTCACCGATGTAACTGTGGTTCTATTAATGAAGCCATCTATTGCTGGGTTTCATGTGATGTCACGCCTACCTCATTAGTTATTTAAAACTTTAGCTGGTGGTCTACCAAAGCTCAGTTGACAAAGCGTTTGTATGAAGAAGGTGCATTGCTCGCATGAACAATGCCTTAAACTTGCGTTGTTTTAGATTGAATCGATCAAACCATGAAACTGATAAAAGTTTCTTCAGGGTTCCCCATGAACGAATAAAAAAGGCTGAACAAACACAGGATTTCACAAAAAGACGTCGAGAAAGGTGGCTTTTGAACCTCTCACTGAAATTGAAGAGAGCCGAGTTGAAGCAAGCTCGAATTTGCAGTGATCACTTGGTGAAAGGTTTGTATCCCTCTCAGCTATGTCTTTAGTGTTTGCCAAGTACTTTTCTTGCTATGTGTCATTATTTTACGGTACTTTTTTTAGTCATAAAGTGCGAAAGTCTCCAGCTGTTTCTTTGTTTACTCCTCACCCCTCACAAAGTCCATATGCATGAAGGTTGCGACAAAATTCTTACCCAGCCAGACAGTTACAATGCGCCATGATCGCTTCTCTGTCTTGTTTAACTAAGATCCAGGTCTTTGCTGATCTTTGTGAATGATTTACCTGAGAGATAAGAGCCAACACAAGTGAGAATCAAGCCAACTGTTGTTTGTTTACACTTCAACTTGCAGCGCTTCGTTGTAAAGACACAAATGAAAAGCTTAAAAAAACATACTTACACGGGCACAAACAATACAGGATTCATTGGGCAGCGACTTGATACTGAGGTCCTTTACCCAGCCACATACAAAAAAGTTGTAAGCCTCCGTACTCTTCCACGCTTTCATCTGTTTTGCGGTGTAGAAGGACGTCTGCAACACCAGATAGTTTGAGATGTCTGGGAACTCGACTGAAGGGTAGTTTTCGAGATCGTATGACAAATCCTTCTTTCCCAGACTGTAGGGGTCAATTCCATTACACATACTGTAGCAATCTTCTGAATATATCTAAAGCAAGCACTGGCTTCTAGATTATGAGCGTACTCTGATAAGTTATCGCTAGTTGTTTGCACTACGGCAGCCGTTTAGACCACCAGCTATTTCACTTCCGGTAAAACCACTAAGAAAAGTCACATGACTGAAACCCAGCAATGGGGCATGGTGATGATGTTCACCACCCAATGGGCCAGTCTCTGCTTTGACAAAGGAGCTGCCGTAACCTCTGTCCTCTGTGAAAGATGAAAACTTGGCAAATGGTCATTGTCTTATCTAAATAGTACAATAAGGATTGTACCTGCAGGCATGCCTTCATGGAACATTGCAACGTCAAGTGATTTATTTACAAAATTGGATGATACCCAATAACCATGGGCAGAAATCCCAGGTTCAACCAGGAGTGACCCGAGAGTCATCTGGAAACCAATACATGCAAGATGAGGTTATCACCAGAATATGGTAACAAACTTCTCGATCAGTAGTTGTCTCTCTCCAAATCCAGAGCTCCCTCAGGAGGTAGATCTCAGGCATGTTTGGGGATACTCAACAATTCCTGATGGCTTTGCAGTTGGAGTTTTTACTCGTGGGCAACAGGTCCCCAATGAGTTTGAGCATCGGGAAGGAAGTTGGACTGTCCAAATGCATCAAATAGCAGATTGGAATACACAGCTTTCCAGGAGGTGGTAAAGCAAGTGCTTGAGAGGATACCTCCTATTCACTCCATAGTGCTCCTGGTGCTCATGGAGGACTTTAATTCTCATGTTGGGAATGACGGATTTTCTTGAAGGAGCATGATTGAGATGAACAACCTCCTGGATCTGAAATTGAACATCCATCCATCCATTATCCATAACCACTTATCCTGTGCAGGCAAGCTGGAGACTATCCCAGCTGATGATGGGTGAGAGGCAGGGTACACCCTGGACAAGTTGCCAGGTCATCGCAGGGCTGACACATACAGTGCCTTGAAAAAGTATTCATACCCCTTGAACTTTTTCACATTTTTCCAACTTACAACCACGAACTTAAAAGTTTTTTATTGAGATTTTATGTGATAGACCAACACAGAGTAGCACATAATTGTGAAGTGAAACGAAAATGATAAATGGTCTTCAAAATTTTAAACAAATAAAAATCTGAAAAATGAGATGTGCATTAGTATTCAGCCCCCCGTGTCAATACTTTGTAGAGCCACCTTTTGCTGCAATTACAGCTGCAAGACTTTTGTGGTATGTCTCTACCAGCTTTGCACATCTAGACACTGAAATTTTTGCCCATTCTTATTTGCAAAATAGCTCAAGCTCAGCCAGATTGGATGGAGAGCGTCTGTGAAGAGCAATTTTCAAGTCTTGCCACAGATGCTCAATGGGATTTAGGTCTGGACTTTGTCTGGGCCATTCTAACACATGAATATTCTTTGATCTAAACCATTCCATTGTAGCTCTGGCTGTATGTTTAGGGTCATTGTCTTGCTGGAAGGTGAATCTCCTTCCCAGTCTCAAGTCTTTTGCAGCCTCCAACAGGTTTTCTTGCAGGATTGCCCTGTATTTAGCTCCATCCATCTTCCAGCTCCAACTCTGACCAGCTTCCCTGTCCCTGCTGAAGAAAAGCATCCCCATAGCATGATGCTGCCACCACCATGTTTCACAGTGGGGATGGTGTGTGCAGGGTGATGAGCAGTGTTAGTTTTCCGCCACACATAGCGCTTTGCATTTAGGCCAAAAAGTTCAACTTTGGTCTCATCTGACCAAAGCACCTTCTTCCACATTTGCTGTGTCCCCTACATGGCTTCTGGCAAACTGCAAACGGGACTTCTTATGCCTGTCTTTCAACAATGGCTTTCTTCTTGCCACTCTTCCAAAAAGGCCAGATTTGTGGAGTGTACGACTTATAGTTGTCCTGTGCACAGATTCTCCCACCTGAGCTGTGGATTTCTGCAGCTCCTCCAGAGTGATCATGGGCCTCTTGGCTGCTTCTCTGACCAGTGCTCTCCTTGCTCGCTCTGTCAGTTTAGGTGGATGGCCATGTCTTGGTAGGTTTGCAGTTGTGCATTACTTTTTTCCATTTTTGAATGATGGATTGAACAGTGCATCTTGAGATGTTCAGAGCTTGGGATATTTTTTATAACCTAACCCTGCTTTAAACTTCTCCAGAACTTTATCCCTGACCTGTCTGGTGAGTTCTTTGGTCTTCATGATGCTGTTTGTTCTTCAGTGTTCTCTAACAAACCACTGAGGCCTTCACAGAACAAGTATATTTATGCTGAGAGTAAATTACACACAGTAGGACTCTATTAACTAATTAGATGACTTTTGAAGGCAATTGATTGCACTGGATTGTATTTAGAGGTATCACAGTACAGGGGGCTGAATACTAATGCACACCACATTTTTCAGATTTTTATTTGTTTAAAATTTTGAAGACCGTTTACAACCCCGATTCCAAAAAAGTTGGGACAAAGTACAAATTGTAAATAAAAACGGGATGCAATGATGTGAAAGTTTCAAAATTCAATATTTTATTCAGAATAGAACATAGATGACATATCAAATGTTTAAACTGAGAAAATGTATCATTTAAAGAGAAAAATTAGGTGATTTTAAATTTCATGTCAACAACACATCTCAAAAAAGTTGGGACAAGGCCATGTTTACCACTGTGAGACATCCCCTTTTCTCTTTACAACAGTCTGTAAACGTCTGGGGACTGAGGAGACAAGTTGCTCAAGTTTAGGGATAGGAATGTTAACCCATTCTTGTCTAATGTAGGATTCTAGTTGGTCAACTGCCTTAGGTCTTTTTTGTCGTATCTTCCGTTTTATGATGCGCCAAATGTTTTCTATGGGTGAAAGATCTGGACTGCAGGCTGGCCAGTTCAGTACCTGGACCCTTCTTCTACGCAGCCATGATGCTGTAATTGATGCAGTATGTGGTTTGGCATTGTCATGTTGGAAAATGCAAGGTCTTCCCTGAAAGAGACGTTGTCTGGATGGGAGCATATGTTGCTCTAGAACCTGGATATACCTTTCAGCATTGATGGTGTCTTTCCAGATGTGTAAGCTGCCTACACCACATGCACTAATGCAACCCCATACCATCAGAGATGCAGGCTTCTGAACTGAGCGCTGATAACAACTTGGGTCGTCCTTCTCCTCTTTAGTCCGAACGACACGGCGTCCCTGATTTCCATAAAGAACTTCAAATTTTGATTCGTCTGACCACAGAACAGTTTTCCACTTTGCCACAGTCCATTTTAAATGAGCCTTGGCCCAGAGAAGACGTCTGCGCTTCTGGATCATGTTTAGATACGGCTTCTTCTTTGAACTATAGAGTTTTAGCTGGCAACAGCGGATGGCACAGTGAATTGTGCTCACAGATAATGTTCTCTGGAAATATTTCTGATCCCATTTTGTGATTTCCAATACAGAAGCATGCCTGTATGTGATGCAGTGCCGTCTAAGGGCCCGAAGATCACGGGCACCCAGTATGGTTTTCTGGCCTTGACCCTTACGCACAGAGATTCTTCCAGATTCTCTGAATCTTTTGATGATATTATGCACTGAAGATGATGATATGTTCAAACTCTTTGCAATTTTACACTGTCGAACTCCTTTCTGATATTGCTCCACTATTTGTCGGTGCAGAATTAGGGGGATTGGTGATCCTCTTCCCATCTTTACTTCTGAGAGCCGCTGCCACTCCAAGATGCTCTTTTTATACCCAGTCATGTTAATGACCTATTGCCAATTGACCTAATGAGTTGCAATTTGGTCCTCCAGCTGTTCCTTTTTTGTACCTTTAACTTTTCCAGCTTCTTATTGCCCCGTCCCAACTTTTTTGAGATGTGTTGCTGTCATGAAATTTCAAATGAGCCAATATTTGGCATGAAATTTCAAAATGTCTCACTTTCGACATTTGATATGTTGTCTACATTCTTTTGTGAATACAATATCAGTTTTTGAGATTTGTAAATTATTGCATTCCATTTTTATTTACAATTTGTACTTTGTCCCAACTTTTTTGGAATCGTGGTTGTATCATTTTCATTTCACATCACAATTATGTGCTACTCTGTGTTGGTCTATCACATAAAATCTCAATAAAAAAAACTTTTAAGTTTGTGGTTGTAAGGTGGAAAAACGTGAAAAAGTTCAAGGGGTATGAATACTTTTTCAAGGCACTGTGAGACAAACAACCATTCACACTCTTATTCACACCTACGGTCAATTTCGAGCCTGAAATTGAACAGAGAAATATTATTTGACTGTTGTGCAAGCCACAGATAATCACAGACGCACTTGATACCAGAGCACAGTGGACCGAAGGACAATAATACATTTTGTAATTGTGTTATCAGACTGGAAGCCATAAGTTTTGCACAGCTGGGTAAAGAGAGCGGCAGAACTGTCAACTGATCACCACTTGATGATGAGCTGGAGTCGTCACACAGCACAACACACATACTGTTCCCTCCAAAAGTATTTTTAAAAGTATGTCTGTGAAGATTCTCAGTCATCCAGGGCATGGTAAACTGTGGGTGGTAAAAGAGAGCAACTGGACTTGCAAGTCCAGTTGCTCTCTTTTACCACCCACAATTTTTAAAAGTAGTGTTTTTGCTCTACACTGAAGACATTTCAGTTTGAGATCCAAAGATGAATAGGAGATAATAGATTAGCATTTCACCTTCGGGATCCTAATAATTGCATCTAGATGTGTTTTAAAAAATTGGAAAATGGAACCTTTTTCACAAAGTATCACAAAAAAAAAACCCAGCAAAAATGCAACAGTTTGATGATGTCAGTCGGTTGAGGCAGTTCTTGTAAGCAAAGGACAAGTAACCAAATATTAAAATGTTATTCACTTTAATACTATCTGTTCCATTACTTTTGTTCACCTAAAAATTGGGTAGTCTGCTATCAAAGGGGCCATGTTCTAAATTGTTTAACACATCTCAATGTAAACATCACAAATTCTGATTGATTGCCTCTTATTATTATTATTATTATTATTTTTTTTTTTTTTTTTTAATCTCAAATCCAAATGTCTTCAGTGTATAGAAAAAAAAAAAGCCTTTCTGTTTCATGTGAATTTAGACGATGGGATAATTTTCTTGCTTACTACTGTGAAAGAATAGATGATTAGTGTACAGTTAGGTCCATAAATATTTGGACAGAGGCAACATTTTTCTAATTTTGGTTCTGTACATAACCACAATGAATTTTGAACAAAACAATTCAGATGCAGTTGAAGTTCAGACTTTCAGCTTTAATTCAGTGGGTTGAACAAAATGATTGCATAAAAATGTGAGGAACTAAAAGCATTTTTTAAACCCAATCCCTTCATTTTAGGGGCTCAAAAGTAATTGGACAAATTAAAGAATTGTAAATAAAATGTTCATTTCTAATACTTGGTTGAAAACCCTTTGTTGGCAATGACTGCCTGAAGTCTTGAACTCATGGACATCACCAGACACTGCGTTTCCTCCTTTTTAATGCTCTGCCAGGCCTTTACTGCAGCGGTTTTCAGTTGCTGTTTGTTTGTGGGCCTCTCTGTCTGAAGTTTAGTCTTTAACAAGTCAAATGCATGCTCAATCGGGTTGAGATCAGGTGACTGACTTGGCCATTCAAGAATATTCCACTTCTTTGCTTTAATAAACTCCTGGGTTGCTTTGGCTTTATGTTTTGGGTCATTGTCCATCTGTATTATGAAACGCCAATTATTATTTGGCTGCATTTGGCTGGATTTGAGCACATAGTATGTCTCTGAATATCTCAAAATTCATCCGGCTGCTTCTGTCCTGTGTCACGTCATCAATAAACACTAGTGACCCAGTGCCACTGGCAGCCATGCATGCCCAAGCCATCACACTGCCTCCGCCGTGTTTTACAGATGATGTGGTATGTTTTGGATCATGAGCTGTACCACCCCTTCGCCATATTTTTTCTTTCCATCATTCTGGTAGAGGTTGATCTTGGTTTCATCTGTCCAAAGAATGTCCTTCCAGAACTGTGCTGGCTTTTTTAGATGTTTTTTTAGCAAAGTCCAAGCTAGCCTTTTTATTCTTGAGGCTTATGAGTGGCTTGCACCGTGCAGTGAACCCTCTGTATTTACTTTCATGCAGTCTTCTCTTTATGGTAGATTTGGATATTGATGCGCCTACCTCCTGGAGAGTGTTGTTCACTTGGTTGGCTGTTGTGAAGGGGTTTCTCTTCACCATGGAAATTATTCTGCGATCATCCACCACTGTTGTCTTCTGTGGGCATCCAGGTCTTTTCGCATTGATGAGTTCACCAGTGCTTTCTTTCTTTCTCAGGATGTACCAAACTGTAGATTTTGCCACTCCTAATATTGTAGCAATTTCTCGGATGGGTTTTTTTCTGTTTTTGCAGCTTAAGGATGGCTTGTTTCACCTGCATGGAGAGCTCCTTTGACCGCATGTTTTCTTCACAGCATTCTTCCAAATGCAAGCACCACACCTCAAATCAACTCCAGGCCTTTTATCTGCTTAATTGAGAATGACATAATGAAGGAATTGCCCACACCTGCCCATGAAATAGCCTTTGAGTCAATTGTCCAATTACTTTTGGTCCCTTTAAAAACAAGGTGGCACATGTTAAGGAGCTGAAACTCCTAAACCCTTCATCCAATTTTAATGTGGATACCCTCAAATGAAAGCTGAAAGTCTGGACTTTATGTCCGTGTCCATTATATAACTATAACCTGAATATGTTTCAGTAAACAGGTAAAAAAACAAAATTTGTGTCAGTGTCCAAATATATATGGACCTAACTGTATGTTGGAAATATTGTGTCTCTTTGGTTTTGTGCTGATTGCCAAATAGACCAAGCAAGTCGTGCACTGCACCTTTTGTGGAGCAACCAGACCACTTTTTGAAGTTGCTTGTATAATTCAGAATGAAATAGAAATTTACCATCATCTGTTTATAATGGTTAAAATCAACTGAAATTGAAGATAAATATAGTATTTAGTTTACTTCAGCTTTTAGCTGTGAAGAAATACTTCTTCAATCTTTTAGCACCAGAAGAAATAGAGAACATTACAAGGTTGCACAAAGATATGAAGTTTATCTTTGGGTGGTGAACATGATATATTTTCAACATGAGAAGATAAACTTCATATCTTTGCACCACCATGTAATGTTTATATTATATGGACATATCCACAAAAAACAACTCAAGTTCTTCAAAAGAATTTTCATTTTGAACTGGTTCGCCATTCTGACAACGCACCTCCAGTCAGTGGGAAAACACTGGGAGTGACATCACTGGAGTGAAATATCCGGAAATATTATACCTACAGGACACTTTTTCAGTGGAATAAAACCATGTTCTATTCCCTTCTCACGGGTTCCATTCTAGCATGCAGTATTGTTAGCATATCGCTTATCCTACATGTATTACGTCTACCCAATGGAGAATGAGCACTGAATATGGTTTCTGATATTGCATGGTTGTCAAGACAACATGACGTCACATGTCGGAGACGTAAAAGTTCCACACTAGCGAGCAACTGTGACAATTTGTGAACAAACCTGGCCGTCAGGTTTGCTTCATTAAATACGGAAGATTTTGAGAGAATTTTGAAAGAGAGAGATGCTTTGAACACCCAAAAGGATTGTGTATGTATAAATAATAATAATAAAAATAATATCAGATGGCTTTCTTTCATGGTATATTAGATATATTCCATTCATCTACTCATCTTCAACTCGTTCAGTATCATGCTAGCTGAATGGAATATATCTGATATACCACTCAACACCAGCCAATGTTAGTTAAATATGTAATTCAGATTTGCGATGTATTTTGTATGAAAAATGCAAGTTTTTCAACACAAGATGATAAACTTCATATCTTCAAGCAAACATGATTTTCTTTTTATTCTATAGACACATTCACAAACAAAAAGTACCAAATTTATCAAAACAATTCATCAATTTCCTCATGAGTGGCACAGAAAGATTTATGTCACAGTTTTGGTTCTCCATGTCCCGGATGGAGCTTGTATGAAAAATACAAGTGGTGTATTTCCCAGTAAAACACTCATGTCCATATAATATGTCTGGTTTTTTTTTTTTTTTTTGTGGTCCAGTTTCCATCAAATCGTGCGCTCTGATTGGCTCGCGGGCGGTCAGGAATCCTACGATCCGGACCCCGGTTACGGACCTTTGGCGACTCACTCATTCACAACAACAACAAACATAGTAGCAATTTTTTGTCAACATTTATTTTTGCATTTTCTCAGTATAATAAATATATATGATGAAAGCACCTGGTTTTGTGTTGCCAAGATCAAGTTTTTTATTTGTTCCAAATATGATTTCCCTTTCGGGCACTCTCATTTTCTGTTAGAATTTGGTAAAGAAAAATATATATATATTATTTACCAGCTTAAGGTTGGTCCGTATTGTGCAATACCATCACCTCGGCCTTGAAAATACTGACCTCGGCCCAGAGGCCTTGGCCAGTATTTTCAAGACCTGGGTCACGATATTTCACGATACGGACCTCACAGCTGGTCAATGATATATATTTATGTTTTCTGTATTTTGCTTCTCTTTTGTTGAGCACTATGCATGTGTCCTGCATGTGACCAACTGGTGTTTCCTGCATCTTTCTAGACTATAACATTATTAGACCTAGTTTGCGTGCATCATCATCAAGCTGCATTTTGGCTGATACAACAGATTGGATCTTGATGAGCTTTTGGCAACATAACCAAAATAATTTTAAAATCAGTAAAATTTTAAGAATTTATTTATTTAGATATTTTACATAAACATCTATTTATTTTAAGACCATAAAAACGGATAACGAAAGTAAGGTGATGTGTGGAGTATTTTTTGAGGATGTTTTGAAGAATCAGATTATGTCAGATGGCTCTATTTTGTATAAAATAATTCTTATTTTGTATAAAAACAAGACATATAATCAAGTGTGTCTTTCCAAATTTATATATTTGCAGTCAGAAATTTACATACAGTGACATGAATGTCATCTTGGATATGAATGTCATGCCAATATTTCAGTTTCAGTAATTTCTTTGAACTGTTCTTTTTCTGTGGCAGAATGATTGTACAGCATACAGCTTTAATTAAAAAAAAAACACTAGAATTTGGTGCACAAGTTTTAATTTTCTTTGGATTTTCTGAAATCAACACAGGGTCAAAATAATACATACAGGGTCAAAAATTTAGATACACTCACTTAGATTATGAATTGAGGTGCTGAAACTTCCAAAATGTCTCTTATCTTGCCAAGGCTGAGGTCTCTTAACTTCGTTAGTGATCATGATTGACTACAGCTGGTAGCTTCTCTGTGCCTTCATAAAAAGGGTTTGTTTATAGCACTCATTGGATTGACCAACACACAGTAAAATGGGAAAGTCCAAGGAGCTTAGTGCAGATCTGAGAAAGAGGATCACAGATATACACAACTCCTGAATGTCTCTTGGAGCCATTTCTAAACAATTGCAAATTCCAAGATCAGTTCAAACAGTTGTATACAAGTTATTGTGAGGTGCAGTCACTTTGCCAAGCCACTTTGCATCAAGAAAACCCAAACTGTCACCCTCAGCTGAAAGGAAATTGGTTTGGATGGTCAGGGACAACCTGGGAACCACCATGGCACAGCCCTGCCATGAACTGGAAGCTGATGGACCACTGTCTACAGTTCAGATCACCATGGACTAAGAGGCTGCTGTCCAAGAAATAACCCCCTGCTCCAAAATTGACACCTTCAAGCTTAACTAAAGTTTGAAGCTGACCACACGGACAAAGAAAAAGCCTTCTGGTGGATAGCTGCATGGTCAGATGAGACAAAGATTGAGTTGATTGACCACAATGTATAGAGGGACACTGTACCAGCTGGTGGTGGTGGTAGTAGGATCATCATGCTCTGGGGCTGTTTTGCTGCCAGTGGAACTGGTTCATTGCACAAAGTGGATGGAATAATGAAAGAGGAGGACTACCTCAGAATTCTTCAGCATAAACCAACAGAAACTTGAACACGGCTTGGGACTTACAACAGGACAATGAACCCAAACACACATCAGAGCTGGTTGTGAAGTATAACCAATTCTACCATGAAGAGTCGTGAACTATTCAACCAGAATTCTGCCAGAAGCTTGTTCATGGTAAACAAAAATGTTTGGTCAAGGTGAATCTTGCAAAGAGACCTTAATATTTTACCCAAATATTACGTGTGCTGTATATATATATATATATATATATATATATATATATATATATATATATATATATGTGTATACTTTTTTTGACCCTGTGTGTATAATTTTGATCCTGTGTTGATTTCAGAAAACCCAAAGAAAAATATAGCTGCAAGCAGCAATATGGGGGCCAAGCAGAATAGGTGCGACGGATTCGTCTTGACCCAAGGATTCCAGAGATAGTGGAATTTTGTTTCTACCCAAAAAGCATCATGAGATATGAGCCAAAAGTCATTTTCCCTAGTTATAGCGCCCCCTAGCTGCCAATTTGTTCCAAATGTTTTGTGGGCCTTTTTGGAGGGGTGTGGCATAATGCCACCAAGTTTCGTTAAGATACGCCAAAGGGCGGCCGAGACATGAGCACACTTCCTGTTTCGCATCTGCGCAGCCAATTTTGATTGGCAGCCACGGCCAAACGCTTATGAAATTCTAAACACTGAGCATAACTGTTGTGCGGCTTGGTCCAATTGTGCTATGTACCAAGTTTGGGAGAAATTGGTCAAAAATTGAGGGAGGAGAAGCATTTTAATTGATTTTCACAAAATTCAAAATGGCGGGAAAACTATATAGGCGGAAAATGACGTCATAGGGTGCGTTGGATTCGTCTTGGCCCAAGGATTCCAGGGATACCAAGTTTTTGAAAATCGGACCAAGGGTTCAAAAGTTACAAGCAGAAATGTACCTGCGACTTTGACCTGTTGGTGGTGCTAGAGGTTTTGAGGTAGAGGCCTGAAATTTGTTGAGTAGAATGTTGAGACTGTCTAGAATCAGTGTGCAAAATTTCACAACTTTTTACCAGACGGTTCTATGGGCTGCCATAGACTTGCAGAGGTGGAAGAACGTTGAATAATAATAATAAGGAACAGTAGAATCCCTATGGGTGCCTTCGCAGCTTTGCTGCTTGGCCCCCAATTAAAACTTGTTCAACAAAATTCTGTTTTTTTTTTTTTTTATTAAAGCTGTATGCTGTACAATCATTCTGCCACAGAAAAAGAACAGTTCAAAGAAATTACGGAAAGCCCAAATATTGCCATGACATTCATATTCAAGATGACATTCATGTCACTGTATGTAAACTTCTGACCACAACTGTATATTTTCAAAACCATTCCCTGATGCTGATATGTACAACACTGTTTCTAATGAGTTGAACCTTATTTCTGAGCAATACTTTCCTGAGTTATAAAACTGAGAATACTGAGTGGGAAAAATGCCAAAAGGTGGTGCTTATATATTTCTAAGGGTTAGATAATGGTCTCTTTGAGAAACCCAGTATACGGTACATTCCTTTCAGAAATGTCATAATAAGTTAAGACTGTAGAGAGATGCCATCCTCAGGGCTGTGGTGTGCTGAAATGGCAGCTACAAACATTTATAGCCTGTATGTGGACTTGCCTGTGTCTATCTGTCCCTGGAGAAAAGTTAGAATTTGGGGAATCAGGTAATCCTATGAGCTGACGAGCATTCAGCTTCCACTCAAGAAAATACAAGACCCATGGACTCCGGGTTCTTGCATTCAGGAGTGATTCCTGGAACGCTGGGTAGCATTGGACAGATGGGGCCAAATTCCTGGCATCCACAATGTTCTCACAATGAATCACAGGAGCAAGGCCACAAGCAAGACTCTGTGGCTCGGTTATAGAATTCTGCACACTGTGGTGAAAAATATCAGTTGACAAGACAAATGACAAGGTCACTTTTGGGCCAGTGCATCCTATGGCAAAGCAAAGAGATCCACCTGACCTTGTGCTGTCCTGATCATTGGTTTAGATGACCATCAGGTTGGGTAGATGTCTGAGCAAACCAACACATGGCGAGGCCTCAGAAACAGTGAAGGAGAACTCAAGGGCCAGGTGAATCACTATTGATCTCTATCTGATTGATGGTTCCTGATTTTAGATACACACTCCTACACACTCCCTCCATCACCGTCGCACCACATGATTTCTTAGCCTGTAAGGGAAGCATCTACTACTATCTCTCTCCAATGGGGTACCGTTCTCAAGCAAAGCCATTCTGTTTGAAAAGCTTTGCAAATAACAGCCCATGCTCCACTTGCTGAGACAAGGACATGTCTCTCTTTGTGGCATTTGGGGTCTAGCAAGCATAGCAGTATTACTACAGCCATTATCAATCCTATCATTCTCAGCAGGAGCCAGTACGTCACATATCAACCTGACTGAATCTGATCATCAAGCATAAAAATGTCTGCCACACACTGAGGTGACAGGGTGGCTGACAATCTCAGTGAATATAGCTTGTCAAAAATTGCCCAAGGCGCGAAGGATGATTTGAAGAGGAGAACACCGGATTGAAAAAAGTGTCTTCGGAAAGCAAACCTTAAAGCATCTGTGTTCTAGTTGGTGATAGTTACACAGATCCACGCAAGTTCTACAGTTGCATGGCATGGATTATATCTCATGACCTAAAAATATGAAAAGTTCAGGGGTGGATTTCTCAATAATGTTACACTTTAGGGCTAAAGAGCGAATTTAAAGATGCTCTAAAGCAATGAACGTTGTCTCTGGACATGGCTTTCCTGAACTCGCTTATAAGAAGGAGTCTTAAGAGCAACTTTGCTAAGAGCTTCCTCGATATAGGCATTTGTAGTTGCGAAAGGCATTTATAGTACAGTTGCTAAATCCAGTTGATGAGGTCACATGGTGGTTTTTTTAACCAAAATCTAATGAAATATGAAGTGTAAAAACATGTTAATATATTGTATCGTGGCGGCACGGTGGTGTAGTGGTTAGCGCTGTTGCCTCACAGCAAGAAGGTCTGGGTTTGAGCCCCGTGACTGACGAGGGCCTTTCCGTGCGGAGTTTGCATGTTCTCCCCGTGTCCACGTGGGTTTCCTCTGGGTGCTCTGGTTTCCCCCACAGTCCAAAGACATGCAGGTTAGGTTAACTGGTGACTCTAAATTGACCGTAGGTGTGAGTGTGAGTGTGAATGGTTGTCTGTGTCTATGTGTCAGCCCTGTGATGACCTGGCGACTTGTCCAGGGTGTACCCTGCCTTTCGCCCGTAGTCAGCTGGGATAGGCTCCAGCTTGCCTGCGACCCTGTAGAAGGATAAAGTGGCTAGAGATAATGAGATTGTATTGTTGTAGCGTGTTTTTTTATTAAATGAACAAATGTTCACACGAAAGAATGAACAAACAATAAGCTAAATAATTAAGTAAATGTTCCCCGTGCCCGCTTATTTCACTGTTATGCAATCATGCAGTCAGGATTGTTTCAAATGTTATCCACAATGCCAAGGTGGCAATATTCTCCTTTTATCTATCTATCTATCTATCTATCTATCTATCTATCTATCTATCTATCTATCTATCTATCTATCTATCTATCTATCTAAAATACTCTATCCACATTCACTGGAGATGAGCACTCGTGCACTCTGATTGGCTACGCTAGGCTGTCAGCTCATATACCATGAGTAGAGAAAAACAAAATGGCAGTGTGTGTTGCTGAACCAACCGAGGATGAAATAAAAGCTCCACTCAAAAACAAAACCCCACAAAATTATCAAGTAATCAAAAGAAACAGAAATGGCTCATATAATGTAGTTTCCCCCCCCCCCCCCCCCCCAACATCACCTGTTCCACATTCCAGCCCAGTCAGTGGCAGTAATGCACCTTTTAAGTTGGTTTGCCAACCATCAAAAAAACTCTAAAGAAGAAGCAGAAGAAGAAGGAGGAAACCCCAAAAAACACAAAAAAGCAACAAAATATGGAATAAAAGTATTTGATGGTAAGAACTTTTGTTTTCAAGAATTATCACATTTTTCACAAATTGCTCCTGTCATTTCGCCGGTTTGTTTACATTCTAAGTGGAAATGATTTTGTTTGTTTTGTACAAAGATTTTATTTATCGAATTTGCAAAAATTACAAATAAAAATGCCCTGTTTCTCAAAATTCAGTGAATGTGGATAGAATAAAACAGTTATTCCACTCAATCTTGTCGTACATGGTTTATAGCCAACTCGGTGCTATGCGCCTTGTCAGCTATCAGCTCACGTATGACTCGATTTTGTGGAATGAATATATATATATATATATATATATATATATATATATATATATATATGCACACACAATGTCAGCAGTGCAGAAATTTGTCTCGTATGACACTAAATGAGATAATCACTCGCCTAATGGAGTTTAATTTGATTAAAATGTGGCAATATCAATGTGACATTACAATATCCACATGTAATTCCATAACATACTGTTATATTCATACATATTCATAACATATATTCATAATATTTTGCATATATTTATTTAATAATTAACTCAATGTACTTGAAAAATAATTAAACACCAGCAGCAGATTCAACACCAGTTTGCCCCTGTTGACTGTGAGAGTCCCTCGGAGGCGCTTTCTGTGTATTTGGCTGCAAGCAAGTCGCTCTTTGCTGTGAAAGAGTGATCCAGGTCCATTATAAGTTCAGAGCAAACTAAAGTATTACTTTGGCTATGATTTTGTTCGGGGAAACCACGTTAGCTTAACAATGGCTCTTAAGAGGCAGTTAAAGACGCTCTTAGCTTTAAGAGGCTTTCAGGAAACCCACCCCAGATTCTTCAAATTATTAAAAATTAAGTCAAGTCAACTTTATTGTCAAATATGCTACACATGCTCGACATACAGCACAGATTACATTTCAGTCCTCTCTGACCCACGGTGCAAACAGGCAATGCAATAAATAAAAATAGAATAACTGAAATAAACAATATAAACAGTATAAACACTCTAGATAAGATTAGTGCTCCTACTGAACAGAAAAGCAGGTTATGTTGACCAGAACACTAGCTGAGTAGATTCTTAACTACTTATGAACTGAGTGTGAGGTCTTTACAGGAAAATATCAGGTTTTCGGCTTGGTCCGTCCAAAAAGACTGAGGTCTGATATTTTCCCTATAAAGACAGAGCAAGCGAGGTTAATAAGCAGTTTATTAAATGGCTTTTTATTTCTAAGATTAAATTAGACAGTCATTATAATGAGGCATGGCACTGCTTTCAGTCACATTATATTTGTAACATAGTTGAGTCATGCGTGCAGAATAAATGGCTCGCGGTTTCAAAACTGAATTTCTGTTTGTGGTTAGTGGTTTCTGAATCTTCTTCGTCACTCATTTCTTGAATAACTCAGTGACTCTTGTTTATCTTTTGTGTTTTGGCTGTTTTTGATTCTGTTTTGATTTCCAATTCATCTTTTTTTGTCGTTTTGGTTTTGTTTGTTTTTTGCAACATTGAAAGCCGACACCTTGGAAAGAAAGTCCAAAATCGCCTATGGGCATTACAGGAAAATACGGCCTACCAAGGAACCAATCAGACCGCACAATTTTACCGGAAGTAACTTGTGCCATATAATCAACCTTTTTATTGCATCTGTGTCCAAAAGAGAGCAAACTTTATTATGGAAGAGTGTCTCATATCTGTAGAATGCATGGTGATTGTGTTTTTTGTTCAGTGTTGGAGTTGATCTCAGTGTTTTCCTCCACTTGGCCTTTGCCTACAGCTTTTAAATAAAGAAAATGATCTCCGTTTTTGGCAGCATGGTGGTGTAGTGGTTACCACTGTCGCCTCACAGTAAGAAGGTGGTCCTGGGTTTGAGCCCAGTGGTCGACGGGGGCTATTTTGTGTGGAGTTTGCATGTTCTCCCCATGTCTGTATGGGTTTCCTCCGGGTGCTCCGGTTTCCCCCACAGTCCAAAGACATGCAGGTTAGGATAATTGGTGGCTCTGAATTGACCGTAGGTGTGAATGTGAGTGTGAATGGTTGTCTGTGTCTATGGCTACATCCACACGACAACGGCAACGAGATTTTTTTTTTTTAAAATATCGCGTCCACATGGGCAACGGATCAGTAAAATATCAGGTACATATGGCAACGCAACGCTTGCCGAAAACGATGCAATACACATGCCACACTTCTATGTGGCATGAAAGGTGTCTCCGATGGTGCAGTAAGACGGTCCCATCGGAGACACCAGAACAATAGAAGAAGTACGACGCATGCGCATAAACCCCTTCTTCTACCCGGCGTCATAGACATATAAACATAGACGCCGCATTGAGCTGGTGCCCCGTTGCTGGGATACATCAGAGTGTCTGCCATATTGGATGTGGCAAATCTTCCCCGTAAACCAATGCAAGTAAATGGACTGAACTTCATAAAGCCCCTTTCTACAATAATATTTAACTCGATGCCTTTTATTCACCCATTAAGACACACACGTATATATTTGGGAAACAAGCAGGCATCAAAACAACATATATAACTTTTAATGTGATGGTTATAAATAGTGTGCGAAATATCCGTCAATATTCCGTGGGAGGTGTGACCTAAATTTCCTCAACATGCAGCAGGCCTATACCGGAATCAAGCTATCGGAAACTTTTTTTTTTTATTCCGCTGCTACTGTCGTAGGCTACTAACGATATCTACACATCAAGGCATGTTTTGGAGCTCAGCAGGGATCGTGTAGAATAATGTGCTGTACTTACGCTGCTGAAGCCGTGCCGTGCCGTCTCCGCATCACTTTCATTAAATGCCGTGCAGATAGGCTATAAAATGTCTCCAAAAACAATTTTTGCAATATACAGTGCTATATGGAAAAAAAATTCAATTAAACCCAATGGGATTGCTCCATGTGATTGCTTCACAGTCTGACATGCTTCCAATCTCTTCTATTTTTGAGTGTGCCATCACCATCTGACAGCTGGTGGTGAAATTGGTTGGGTGGGCTATGAAATAAATTATAAATTTATTTATAAATTATAAATTGTTTGGAGACAGGTTTCACTGAGCGGCTATTATGCGTGAGACTTCATATTAGCCACAAAGTCAGGAAAATCTGTTCGGAAAATTACATTATAATGACCAAATACAATGAAAAGTATTTTTCCAGTCTCACCTGTGAAAGGTAATCCCATGTGATCTCGTTTGGACGGTAAACCTGTTGGTACAGTTAAACGCAGCACATGAATGAGGCATCTTTATTCTCCGCTTTGCCCCATCCAATATGGTGGCGAGGATGATGTATGATTCTACGCGGAAGGCGGCGTCTATGTTTATATGTCTATGCCCGGTGTGAAGCACTCACAGTCATGTGGTTGCGACGTCATCGTAAACAAATCCGTTCTACTCATCCAGACGACTTCACAACGGCGCCGTTGCCAAATCTTTCCACTCTGGAACCCGTTCTCAAAAGATTTCGTTTTGGGGCACCCAAAACGCCGGTGCCGTGTGGACGCCAGGCCGAAACGATAAACAATTTTATCAGATTCACCTGAATCCGTTGCCGTGTGGACAGGGCCTATGTGTCAGCCCTGTGATGACCTGGCGACTTGTCCAGGGTGTACCCCGCCTCTCGCCCATAGTCAGCTGGGATAGGCTCCAAACCAAATTAGACTGTCGAAATTACCTGCATGCAATTCACATCATTAAAACAAGCGCTTACCTTTTCAGCCCAAAGGAAACCGGGTGATGAATGAAGAATGATGAATCAGATCACATTTCATGCGTGAAATTTGCTGTCGGTTGCAGAAGCAAAGATTCTACAAATGACATTAAAAAAGTGAGATAAAAAAAGTTAATACACAAATAAGCAAAACAAATTTATACCTCAGAAACAGCTTTCCTATTGGGAAAGGCAATTATTTTGAAATGCAGTCCAGTTAAAAGTCATGTAGAGAATTAAAGGTTTGCGAGTCTAGTTTGCACTCTTCAAGAAGGTTTGGTGGCAGCTGTCCCTCACTAGCGATGATGACTGCTTCATTAGGACGCGCAGAAACGCAGATGGGCCGCGAGGCCTGCACCAGAGTGACAGAGTCACCTGCAGCAGCGGTACAAATGGCCCGGCCGAGCCGCCACAGAATATCTGGCCTTGTGAGCTCTCGCATACTATTCTCCTCTCTTAACGAAGTGCCTTGCACAGTAAGGTAAGACAAACGATGTTGTGCCCCCATCATGTTTTCTCTCTGGACCTCCAGACCTGATGCCAAGTGGTGCACAGAAGTGCCACAGACCTGACGGGTATGGAAGTTGCTCCGCAGTGACAACTGACTTGCTGAGTGATGCCATCCATTGGCCATTTGAGTGGCTCTTCCACGTGCCATCTGGTGGTGCGCCATTGACCCTGTTGGGTTCAACTGCCACATTGCACCGAAAAGCACCCTTCTGCCTGCACCTTATTGGTGATGTACTGTTTAACCCATAGCTGGAACCCAGGCAGGTGCTACCACTCCGGGTCAGAACGGACCTAGGAACAATGGTGATTAATAGGTAACTCCGCTTTCCCCAATACTCAAATCCTCCTGGACCTGAAACTCACCACCGGTTGCAGTTTAAAGTCATACCAAGGACTATCAATGCATGTCACTCAAGAAGGTTATTGAGTGGTGAAATCAAAAATGGTTGAAGTTATTGTGTGCATTACTTGTGTAGCGCTTGTACACTCCACAATTTAGCAGCGTATTAGCACTGAAGCTACATTATCACAGAACACATGTCACTTATTTAAATAGTCTCCATTGGCCTAAACTCTTTGGTCTCCCTTGTTGAAGTTTCAAAATCTATCAGTCACTTGTGCAGTCATGCATTCACTCCTATTCACTCCTATTGGATTTATTCAAGTATTCGGATTTCCATCTTAAGCCAATCCTTGGCTTTTCTTGTTGCTATGGTGACAGTGGGTTCTCTGCTTTGACAGTAAATTGTGCAGTTCACAACAGGGAGGATTTGCTTTTCTCTCACCCTTCCACATCTCCTTGGCCTCCTCATCTTTTCTCACACACCCCTCTCTCGAAGTGAGGAGCATGCATGTGGAATAACAGAGGATTGGCTGCTGTTCAATACACAGTATGGCCAAGGATGGCAGAGCTGTTTGCCAATGCTTGCACTGATGCTCCTGTGCACCCGTTCCAATTACATGGTCAGTTGCAGGGATAATTCTTACATTATAGAATACTGATGCATGGACAAAATTATTATAAGCTGAAAAAAACACACTTGACTGCTGTACCTGTTTTTTTCCCCCTCATTTGCTTTAATAAATAGGATGAAGTGGGAAGGAAAAACAGAATCTTAGAGTAAAAGCAGGATATGAGGGGACTTGTACAGAGCTGAGAAAATGGCTCTCTGTAACCTTACTCGATGTGAAATTTGAAAGCGTTCATAAATATGCTTTGAGAACTCTTTTATTCAGGGGATTGGTTGCAATTTTCTGTGTGTCAATTCACACTATAAATGACTCCTCCTTATGTTTAAAGACTGGTTTTATACTGGATCTGCTGATGAGCCCAAAAGAAACACTGCCACTTTGGGAAATGATTCAGTGTAATGCCATTCCGCAATACCTCAGTCACTACACCTTTTTGCCAGGTGCTACATCACAGGTGAAAACTTAAATATGTCCCAATTTTCTTACTTTACAATAATACTAACCTCATCTCATCTCATTATCTGTTGCCGCTTTATCCTGTTCTACAGGGTCGCAGGCAAGCTGGAGCCTATCCCAGCTGACTACAGGCGAAAGGCGGGGTACACCCTGGACAAGTCGCCAGGTCATCACAGGGCTGACACATAGACACAGACAACCATTCACACTCACATTCACACCTACAGTCAATTTAGAGTCACCAGTTAACCTAACCTGCATGTCTTTGGACTGTGGGGGAAACCGGAGCACCCGGAGCACACCCACGCGGACACGGGGAAAACATGCAAACTCCGCACAGAAAGGCCCTCATCAGCCATGGGGCTCGAACCTGGACCTTCTTGCTGTGAGGCGACAGCGCTAACCACTACACCACCGTGCCACCCATTATTATTATTATTAGTAGTAGTAGTAGTAGGTTCAATTCCACCCAAGCTGTAATTGTTGTGCCCTTGAGCACAGCCTTTATCCCTCAAATACCCATGTACACTGTTTTATGGCTGACTCTTCCCTGTTGCACCCAGCCAAGGATTTGAGAGAAGTGGAATTCCACTTGTACACTGCCAGAAATAGGTGTACAGGAGGAGTCATTTTCTGTCCCCCAAGGTACACTCTAAGGGGTGGCACGGTGGTGTAGTGGTTAGTACTGTTGGCCACTCACAGCAAGAAGGTTCTGGGTTCAAGCCCAGTGGCCGACAGGGGCCTTTCTGTGTGGAGTTTGCATCTTCTCCCAGTGTCTGTGTGGGTTTCCTCCGGGTGCTCCATTTTCCCCCACAGTCCAAAGACATGCAGGTTAGGTTAATTGGTGGCTTGAAATTGACCATGAGTGTGAGTGTGAATGGTTGTTTGACTCTATGTGTCAGCCCTGTGATGATCTGGCGACTTGTCCAGGGTGTACCCCGCCTTTCATTTCTTATTGTGCCACTCAGGAGCCCTCAATACACAGTTTTAGGCTCATTCTGACACTTGTAGACAGCGATGCACTGCACAATACTTCCCGACAGAATCTTCTTCTTCTTCACTCCCTATCTCTTTTGGGGCCACCACAGCAGATCTGTTCCGCATACCTGATTTGGCATAGGTTTTACACCGGCTGCCCTTCCTGACACAACCCTCCTGAATTAGGACTGGCACTAAGTATGCACTAACTTGTGCAACCCCCAGTGGTTGCGTATTTTACTTAACATATTACTTATGTAATTGTGGCAGCAGGGGCGTGGTCAAGCGCCCTGACTCCGCCCTCCTGTCACAGACCGGCGCTTGACCATGCCCCCGCTGCCACAGTAATTTATCTAAGTATCTAATTGGTGGGGTGGCACGGTGGTGTAGTGGTTAGCACTGTCGCCTGACAGCAAGAAGGTTCTGGGTTCGAGCCCAGCGGCCGGCGAGGGCCTTTCTGTGTGGAGTTTGCATGTTCTCCCCGTGTCTGCGTGGGTTTCCTCCGGGTGCTCCAGTTTCCCCCACAGTCCAAAGACACGCAGGTTAGGCTAATTGGTGGTTCTAAATTGACCGTAGGTGCGAGTGTGAATGGTTGTCTGCGTCTATGTGTCAGCCCTGTGATGATCTGGCGACTTGTCCAGGGTGTACCCCGCCTTTCACCCATAGTCAGCTGGGATAGGCTCCAGCTTGCCCGTGACCCTGCACAGGATAAGCAGTTATGGATAATGGATGGATGGAAGGTACAATCTACACCAGCGTTTCTCAACCTTTTTTCAGTCACGGCACCCTTCAGAAGTATGCAAATTCTCAAGGCACCCCCATATAAAATATACGCTGTCACACTGACCATACACTGACCCTGGCAGCGATGTTGTGAAAGGGGGACCATGAGACAAATTTTGATGATGCATGAGGCGGCGATGATCTACATTAGTGTAACTATCATTTTTTGGAATTTTAATTCATTTTATTTATTTCAATGTTAGAATATATAATTTTTTGATGGCACCCCTAACGAAGCTGCGGCACCCCGGTTGAGAAAGGCTGATCTACACTAACATACCCTCCAGGGCTCATTATTGGACCTCAAGGAAGTGAATTGTGCCTTTTTACGGTCAAAAAGGTACATATACCCTGGTGAAAAATAAATGTACTTTATTGTATTTAAAGTATTTTTATATTTTCAATAGTATATTGAAAATGTACTTACACAAATTGTACTTTTTGTAAATATATAAAAAGTATACAAACATCACACTTTCATGCTAACACTTTTAACACACTTTAAAATAATTATACTTTATTACACTTTATAGAAATATATTATACTAAAATATACTCTAAGTGAAAGTTATGTGTAATTTAGCACATAAAAGTACACTAAATACACTTCAAGTTGCACTTTTCTACAATTTAATTACAATTAAATATATATTTAGTACAAAATTAGTTGTTCCAAAATACCTTAGCATGCCTCAAGTTAACTAATCATAAACACACTTGAAGTATATTGATGATTAGTGTGGCTTCAAGTACACAAAAGTATGCTAAATTTTAGTACACTTAGCACATTTATTTTTCACCAGGGTATGTTCCCAAGCACACTGTAAAACATTTCAGTCTTGTTTAGTTATGTCCACTTACTTTTTCTCTTTAACTCAATGAGCTCTAAAATGTGTTTTAATTTGAACTAATCTGTGCAAATTTTCAAAGGTTAGACCTGAATTATTTAGTTGTCTTGACTAATTAAGGCTTTTTCTGAGTTTAAACAAAGATTATCGTCAAATTGAGTTAACTTATATTTTCAAAGCAGCAGGTGACCTTGCATTTCCAAGTTAAACCAATTTGAAATGTTTTACAGTGCAGTACATAAAGGGTGCAAATACTTGAGAGGGTCCTGTCCCAGTGACAAGCTGTTGTACACCTAAAGGTACTTTATTTTCTGACAGTGTATACCTTGTATTTTTATAATGATTATATATATATTTTTCTACAATATAATACAGAATATTAAATTGATGGATTTTCAAGATGGCCCACTTTCTAAACCTGCAGCCCATGTCAGCTGAATAACACCATTAATCAGTTTGCATATAAAACTTTTCTGCCATGAAACAATTACTAGTATTTTTCAATTACTCTTATTGTCTGATTGATAGTTACTGATTTAATCCAATTCCATGAAGCCCTTAAGTAGTTTGGAGGATGGTGTAGGAGGACTTTGAACTCTCAGGGGTCTGCACTTTTTATATTTCAGTTGCCTGTGCCTGATGTCTTGAAAAAATGTTGACAATTATGCCAACAATCCCACTGATTCATGAAGGAATTTATAATTGAAATGATGACTTGGAATCAGGCCTTTTATGTTCATGAAGCTTTCAGTACTAAGTGAAGAATTTCTACTGTTGAAAGTCTATTAGAGCTGACAATGGAGAAGAGTTTTCTGAATAGACATGCTTGCCATGCAATTGTTAAGGCTATTCTTCAGTGAAAGAGTGCATAATTTCTGCACATTGTCATTATGCTTGTTTGCTTTTGAAAATTTTGTAAAGCATTTGATAAAGGTTGCAGGGCATTTCAGAGGCTAAATTATGGTGTTGTGAGAAAATGTCATTTTTTGAGTGAGATATTTAGAAAATGTTTTCAGAACAATGTGGTAAACTGTGACATTCTGCAAAGAAATTGATTTATATAGCCAGGGCCGTCATTCAAAGACGATTGTTAAAATATGGTGGATGGTCTGTGGCACTCCTGACCGAACGAGTCAGTTAACTCCTTGGCCATTCTACTGATAGTGACACTTAAAATTTAAAGCCTGGGATCTGAGATCACTAGTCACTAAATAGAAAACTTTAGTCACCGATGTAACTGTGGTTCTATTAATGAAGCCATCTATTGCTGGGTTTCATGTGATGTCACGCCTACCTCATTAGTTATTTAAAACTTTAGCTGGTGGTCTACCAAAGCTCAGTTGACAAAGCGTTTGTATGAAGAAGGTGCATTGCTCGCATGAACAATGCCTTAAACTTGCGTTGTTTTAGATTGAATCGATCAAACCATGAAACTGATAAAAGTTTCTTCAGGGTTCCCCATGAACGAATAAAAAAGGCTGAACAAACACAGGATTTCACAAAAAGACGTCGAGAAAGGTGGCTTTTGAACCTCTCACTGAAATTGAAGAGAGCCGAGTTGAAGCAAGCTCGAATTTGCAGTGATCACTTGGTGAAAGGTTTGTATCCCTCTCAGCTATGTCTTTAGTGTTTGCCAAGTACTTTTCTTGCTATGTGTCATTATTTTACGGTACTTTTTTTAGTCATAAAGTGCGAAAGTCTCCAGCTGTTTCTTTGTTTACTCCTCACCCCTCACAAAGTCCATATGCATGAAGGTTGCGACAAAATTCTTACCCAGCCAGACAGTTACAATGCGCCATGATCGCTTCTCTGTCTTGTTTAACTAAGATCCAGGTCTTTGCTGATCTTTGTGAATGATTTACCTGAGAGATAAGAGCCAACACAAGTGAGAATCAAGCCAACTGTTGTTTGTTTACACTTCAACTTGCAGCGCTTCGTTGTAAAGACACAAATGAAAAGCTTAAAAAAACATACTTACACGGGCACAAACAATACAGGATTCATTGGGCAGCGACTTGATACTGAGGTCCTTTACCCAGCCACATACAAAAAAGTTGTAAGCCTCCGTACTCTTCCACGCTTTCATCTGTTTTGCGGTGTAGAAGGACGTCTGCAACACCAGATAGTTTGAGATGTCTGGGAACTCGACTGAAGGGTAGTTTTCGAGATCGTATGACAAATCCTTCTTTCCCAGACTGTAGGGGTCAATTCCATTACACATACTGTAGCAATCTTCTGAATATATCTAAAGCAAGCACTGGCTTCTAGATTATGAGCGTACTCTGATAAGTTATCGCTAGTTGTTTGCACTACGGCAGCCGTTTAGACCACCAGCTATTTCACTTCCGGTAAAACCACTAAGAAAAGTCACATGACTGAAACCCAGCAATGGGGCATGGTGATGATGTTCACCACCCAATGGGCCAGTCTCTGCTTTGACAAAGGAGCTGCCGTAACCTCTGTCCTCTGTGAAAGATGAAAACTTGGCAAATGGTCATTGTCTTATCTAAATAGTACAATAAGGATTGTACCTGCAGGCATGCCTTCATGGAACATTGCAACGTCAAGTGATTTATTTACAAAATTGGATGATACCCAATAACCATGGGCAGAAATCCCAGGTTCAACCAGGAGTGACCCGAGAGTCATCTGGAAACCAATACATGCAAGATGAGGTTATCACCAGAATATGGTAACAAACTTCTCGATCAGTAGTTGTCTCTCTCCAAATCCAGAGCTCCCTCAGGAGGTAGATCTCAGGCATGTTTGGGGATACTCAACAATTCCTGATGGCTTTGCAGTTGGAGTTTTTACTCGTGGGCAACAGGTCCCCAATGAGTTTGAGCATCGGGAAGGAAGTTGGACTGTCCAAATGCATCAAATAGCAGATTGGAATACACAGCTTTCCAGGAGGTGGTAAAGCAAGTGCTTGAGAGGATACCTCCTATTCACTCCATAGTGCTCCTGGTGCTCATGGAGGACTTTAATTCTCATGTTGGGAATGACGGATTTTCTTGAAGGAGCATGATTGAGATGAACAACCTCCTGGATCTGAAATTGAACATCCATCCATCCATTATCCATAACCACTTATCCTGTGCAGGCAAGCTGGAGACTATCCCAGCTGATGATGGGTGAGAGGCAGGGTACACCCTGGACAAGTTGCCAGGTCATCGCAGGGCTGACACATACAGTGCCTTGAAAAAGTATTCATACCCCTTGAACTTTTTCACATTTTTCCAACTTACAACCACGAACTTAAAAGTTTTTTATTGAGATTTTATGTGATAGACCAACACAGAGTAGCACATAATTGTGAAGTGAAACGAAAATGATAAATGGTCTTCAAAATTTTAAACAAATAAAAATCTGAAAAATGAGATGTGCATTAGTATTCAGCCCCCCGTGTCAATACTTTGTAGAGCCACCTTTTGCTGCAATTACAGCTGCAAGACTTTTGTGGTATGTCTCTACCAGCTTTGCACATCTAGACACTGAAATTTTTGCCCATTCTTATTTGCAAAATAGCTCAAGCTCAGCCAGATTGGATGGAGAGCGTCTGTGAAGAGCAATTTTCAAGTCTTGCCACAGATGCTCAATGGGATTTAGGTCTGGACTTTGTCTGGGCCATTCTAACACATGAATATTCTTTGATCTAAACCATTCCATTGTAGCTCTGGCTGTATGTTTAGGGTCATTGTCTTGCTGGAAGGTGAATCTCCTTCCCAGTCTCAAGTCTTTTGCAGCCTCCAACAGGTTTTCTTGCAGGATTGCCCTGTATTTAGCTCCATCCATCTTCCAGCTCCAACTCTGACCAGCTTCCCTGTCCCTGCTGAAGAAAAGCATCCCCATAGCATGATGCTGCCACCACCATGTTTCACAGTGGGGATGGTGTGTGCAGGGTGATGAGCAGTGTTAGTTTTCCGCCACACATAGCGCTTTGCATTTAGGCCAAAAAGTTCAACTTTGGTCTCATCTGACCAAAGCACCTTCTTCCACATTTGCTGTGTCCCCTACATGGCTTCTGGCAAACTGCAAACGGGACTTCTTATGCCTGTCTTTCAACAATGGCTTTCTTCTTGCCACTCTTCCAAAAAGGCCAGATTTGTGGAGTGTACGACTTATAGTTGTCCTGTGCACAGATTCTCCCACCTGAGCTGTGGATTTCTGCAGCTCCTCCAGAGTGATCATGGGCCTCTTGGCTGCTTCTCTGACCAGTGCTCTCCTTGCTCGCTCTGTCAGTTTAGGTGGATGGCCATGTCTTGGTAGGTTTGCAGTTGTGCATTACTTTTTTCCATTTTTGAATGATGGATTGAACAGTGCATCTTGAGATGTTCAGAGCTTGGGATATTTTTTATAACCTAACCCTGCTTTAAACTTCTCCAGAACTTTATCCCTGACCTGTCTGGTGAGTTCTTTGGTCTTCATGATGCTGTTTGTTCTTCAGTGTTCTCTAACAAACCACTGAGGCCTTCACAGAACAAGTATATTTATGCTGAGAGTAAATTACACACAGTAGGACTCTATTAACTAATTAGATGACTTTTGAAGGCAATTGATTGCACTGGATTGTATTTAGAGGTATCACAGTACAGGGGGCTGAATACTAATGCACACCACATTTTTCAGATTTTTATTTGTTTAAAATTTTGAAGACCGTTTACAACCCCGATTCCAAAAAAGTTGGGACAAAGTACAAATTGTAAATAAAAACGGGATGCAATGATGTGAAAGTTTCAAAATTCAATATTTTATTCAGAATAGAACATAGATGACATATCAAATGTTTAAACTGAGAAAATGTATCATTTAAAGAGAAAAATTAGGTGATTTTAAATTTCATGTCAACAACACATCTCAAAAAAGTTGGGACAAGGCCATGTTTACCACTGTGAGACATCCCCTTTTCTCTTTACAACAGTCTGTAAACGTCTGGGGACTGAGGAGACAAGTTGCTCAAGTTTAGGGATAGGAATGTTAACCCATTCTTGTCTAATGTAGGATTCTAGTTGGTCAACTGCCTTAGGTCTTTTTTGTCGTATCTTCCGTTTTATGATGCGCCAAATGTTTTCTATGGGTGAAAGATCTGGACTGCAGGCTGGCCAGTTCAGTACCTGGACCCTTCTTCTACGCAGCCATGATGCTGTAATTGATGCAGTATGTGGTTTGGCATTGTCATGTTGGAAAATGCAAGGTCTTCCCTGAAAGAGACGTTGTCTGGATGGGAGCATATGTTGCTCTAGAACCTGGATATACCTTTCAGCATTGATGGTGTCTTTCCAGATGTGTAAGCTGCCTACACCACATGCACTAATGCAACCCCATACCATCAGAGATGCAGGCTTCTGAACTGAGCGCTGATAACAACTTGGGTCGTCCTTCTCCTCTTTAGTCCGAACGACACGGCGTCCCTGATTTCCATAAAGAACTTCAAATTTTGATTCGTCTGACCACAGAACAGTTTTCCACTTTGCCACAGTCCATTTTAAATGAGCCTTGGCCCAGAGAAGACGTCTGCGCTTCTGGATCATGTTTAGATACGGCTTCTTCTTTGAACTATAGAGTTTTAGCTGGCAACAGCGGATGGCACAGTGAATTGTGCTCACAGATAATGTTCTCTGGAAATATTTCTGATCCCATTTTGTGATTTCCAATACAGAAGCATGCCTGTATGTGATGCAGTGCCGTCTAAGGGCCCGAAGATCACGGGCACCCAGTATGGTTTTCTGGCCTTGACCCTTACGCACAGAGATTCTTCCAGATTCTCTGAATCTTTTGATGATATTATGCACTGAAGATGATGATATGTTCAAACTCTTTGCAATTTTACACTGTCGAACTCCTTTCTGATATTGCTCCACTATTTGTCGGTGCAGAATTAGGGGGATTGGTGATCCTCTTCCCATCTTTACTTCTGAGAGCCGCTGCCACTCCAAGATGCTCTTTTTATACCCAGTCATGTTAATGACCTATTGCCAATTGACCTAATGAGTTGCAATTTGGTCCTCCAGCTGTTCCTTTTTTGTACCTTTAACTTTTCCAGCTTCTTATTGCCCCGTCCCAACTTTTTTGAGATGTGTTGCTGTCATGAAATTTCAAATGAGCCAATATTTGGCATGAAATTTCAAAATGTCTCACTTTCGACATTTGATATGTTGTCTACATTCTTTTGTGAATACAATATCAGTTTTTGAGATTTGTAAATTATTGCATTCCATTTTTATTTACAATTTGTACTTTGTCCCAACTTTTTTGGAATCGTGGTTGTATCATTTTCATTTCACATCACAATTATGTGCTACTCTGTGTTGGTCTATCACATAAAATCTCAATAAAAAAAACTTTTAAGTTTGTGGTTGTAAGGTGGAAAAACGTGAAAAAGTTCAAGGGGTATGAATACTTTTTCAAGGCACTGTGAGACAAACAACCATTCACACTCTTATTCACACCTACGGTCAATTTCGAGCCTGAAATTGAACAGAGAAATATTATTTGACTGTTGTGCAAGCCACAGATAATCACAGACGCACTTGATACCAGAGCACAGTGGACCGAAGGACAATAATACATTTTGTAATTGTGTTATCAGACTGGAAGCCATAAGTTTTGCACAGCTGGGTAAAGAGAGCGGCAGAACTGTCAACTGATCACCACTTGATGATGAGCTGGAGTCGTCACACAGCACAACACACATACTGTTCCCTCCAAAAGTATTTTTAAAAGTATGTCTGTGAAGATTCTCAGTCATCCAGGGCATGGTAAACTGTGGGTGGTAAAAGAGAGCAACTGGACTTGCAAGTCCAGTTGCTCTCTTTTACCACCCACAATTTTTAAAAGTAGTGTTTTTGCTCTACACTGAAGACATTTCAGTTTGAGATCCAAAGATGAATAGGAGATAATAGATTAGCATTTCACCTTCGGGATCCTAATAATTGCATCTAGATGTGTTTTAAAAAATTGGAAAATGGAACCTTTTTCACAAAGTATCACAAAAAAAAAACCCAGCAAAAATGCAACAGTTTGATGATGTCAGTCGGTTGAGGCAGTTCTTGTAAGCAAAGGACAAGTAACCAAATATTAAAATGTTATTCACTTTAATACTATCTGTTCCATTACTTTTGTTCACCTAAAAATTGGGTAGTCTGCTATCAAAGGGGCCATGTTCTAAATTGTTTAACACATCTCAATGTAAACATCACAAATTCTGATTGATTGCCTCTTATTATTATTATTATTATTATTTTTTTTTTTTTTTTTTAATCTCAAATCCAAATGTCTTCAGTGTATAGAAAAAAAAAAAGCCTTTCTGTTTCATGTGAATTTAGACGATGGGATAATTTTCTTGCTTACTACTGTGAAAGAATAGATGATTAGTGTACAGTTAGGTCCATAAATATTTGGACAGAGGCAACATTTTTCTAATTTTGGTTCTGTACATAACCACAATGAATTTTGAACAAAACAATTCAGATGCAGTTGAAGTTCAGACTTTCAGCTTTAATTCAGTGGGTTGAACAAAATGATTGCATAAAAATGTGAGGAACTAAAAGCATTTTTTAAACCCAATCCCTTCATTTTAGGGGCTCAAAAGTAATTGGACAAATTAAAGAATTGTAAATAAAATGTTCATTTCTAATACTTGGTTGAAAACCCTTTGTTGGCAATGACTGCCTGAAGTCTTGAACTCATGGACATCACCAGACACTGCGTTTCCTCCTTTTTAATGCTCTGCCAGGCCTTTACTGCAGCGGTTTTCAGTTGCTGTTTGTTTGTGGGCCTCTCTGTCTGAAGTTTAGTCTTTAACAAGTCAAATGCATGCTCAATCGGGTTGAGATCAGGTGACTGACTTGGCCATTCAAGAATATTCCACTTCTTTGCTTTAATAAACTCCTGGGTTGCTTTGGCTTTATGTTTTGGGTCATTGTCCATCTGTATTATGAAACGCCAATTATTATTTGGCTGCATTTGGCTGGATTTGAGCACATAGTATGTCTCTGAATATCTCAAAATTCATCCGGCTGCTTCTGTCCTGTGTCACGTCATCAATAAACACTAGTGACCCAGTGCCACTGGCAGCCATGCATGCCCAAGCCATCACACTGCCTCCGCCGTGTTTTACAGATGATGTGGTATGTTTTGGATCATGAGCTGTACCACCCCTTCGCCATATTTTTTCTTTCCATCATTCTGGTAGAGGTTGATCTTGGTTTCATCTGTCCAAAGAATGTCCTTCCAGAACTGTGCTGGCTTTTTTAGATGTTTTTTTAGCAAAGTCCAAGCTAGCCTTTTTATTCTTGAGGCTTATGAGTGGCTTGCACCGTGCAGTGAACCCTCTGTATTTACTTTCATGCAGTCTTCTCTTTATGGTAGATTTGGATATTGATGCGCCTACCTCCTGGAGAGTGTTGTTCACTTGGTTGGCTGTTGTGAAGGGGTTTCTCTTCACCATGGAAATTATTCTGCGATCATCCACCACTGTTGTCTTCTGTGGGCATCCAGGTCTTTTCGCATTGATGAGTTCACCAGTGCTTTCTTTCTTTCTCAGGATGTACCAAACTGTAGATTTTGCCACTCCTAATATTGTAGCAATTTCTCGGATGGGTTTTTTTCTGTTTTTGCAGCTTAAGGATGGCTTGTTTCACCTGCATGGAGAGCTCCTTTGACCGCATGTTTTCTTCACAGCATTCTTCCAAATGCAAGCACCACACCTCAAATCAACTCCAGGCCTTTTATCTGCTTAATTGAGAATGACATAATGAAGGAATTGCCCACACCTGCCCATGAAATAGCCTTTGAGTCAATTGTCCAATTACTTTTGGTCCCTTTAAAAACAAGGTGGCACATGTTAAGGAGCTGAAACTCCTAAACCCTTCATCCAATTTTAATGTGGATACCCTCAAATGAAAGCTGAAAGTCTGGACTTTATGTCCGTGTCCATTATATAACTATAACCTGAATATGTTTCAGTAAACAGGTAAAAAAACAAAATTTGTGTCAGTGTCCAAATATATATGGACCTAACTGTATGTTGGAAATATTGTGTCTCTTTGGTTTTGTGCTGATTGCCAAATAGACCAAGCAAGTCGTGCACTGCACCTTTTGTGGAGCAACCAGACCACTTTTTGAAGTTGCTTGTATAATTCAGAATGAAATAGAAATTTACCATCATCTGTTTATAATGGTTAAAATCAACTGAAATTGAAGATAAATATAGTATTTAGTTTACTTCAGCTTTTAGCTGTGAAGAAATACTTCTTCAATCTTTTAGCACCAGAAGAAATAGAGAACATTACAAGGTTGCACAAAGATATGAAGTTTATCTTTGGGTGGTGAACATGATATATTTTCAACATGAGAAGATAAACTTCATATCTTTGCACCACCATGTAATGTTTATATTATATGGACATATCCACAAAAAACAACTCAAGTTCTTCAAAAGAATTTTCATTTTGAACTGGTTCGCCATTCTGACAACGCACCTCCAGTCAGTGGGAAAACACTGGGAGTGACATCACTGGAGTGAAATATCCGGAAATATTATACCTACAGGACACTTTTTCAGTGGAATAAAACCATGTTCTATTCCCTTCTCACGGGTTCCATTCTAGCATGCAGTATTGTTAGCATATCGCTTATCCTACATGTATTACGTCTACCCAATGGAGAATGAGCACTGAATATGGTTTCTGATATTGCATGGTTGTCAAGACAACATGACGTCACATGTCGGAGACGTAAAAGTTCCACACTAGCGAGCAACTGTGACAATTTGTGAACAAACCTGGCCGTCAGGTTTGCTTCATTAAATACGGAAGATTTTGAGAGAATTTTGAAAGAGAGAGATGCTTTGAACACCCAAAAGGATTGTGTATGTATAAATAATAATAATAAAAATAATATCAGATGGCTTTCTTTCATGGTATATTAGATATATTCCATTCATCTACTCATCTTCAACTCGTTCAGTATCATGCTAGCTGAATGGAATATATCTGATATACCACTCAACACCAGCCAATGTTAGTTAAATATGTAATTCAGATTTGCGATGTATTTTGTATGAAAAATGCAAGTTTTTCAACACAAGATGATAAACTTCATATCTTCAAGCAAACATGATTTTCTTTTTATTCTATAGACACATTCACAAACAAAAAGTACCAAATTTATCAAAACAATTCATCAATTTCCTCATGAGTGGCACAGAAAGATTTATGTCACAGTTTTGGTTCTCCATGTCCCGGATGGAGCTTGTATGAAAAATACAAGTGGTGTATTTCCCAGTAAAACACTCATGTCCATATAATATGTCTGGTTTTTTTTTTTTTTTTTGTGGTCCAGTTTCCATCAAATCGTGCGCTCTGATTGGCTCGCGGGCGGTCAGGAATCCTACGATCCGGACCCCGGTTACGGACCTTTGGCGACTCACTCATTCACAACAACAACAAACATAGTAGCAATTTTTTGTCAACATTTATTTTTGCATTTTCTCAGTATAATAAATATATATGATGAAAGCACCTGGTTTTGTGTTGCCAAGATCAAGTTTTTTATTTGTTCCAAATATGATTTCCCTTTCGGGCACTCTCATTTTCTGTTAGAATTTGGTAAAGAAAAATATATATATATTATTTACCAGCTTAAGGTTGGTCCGTATTGTGCAATACCATCACCTCGGCCTTGAAAATACTGACCTCGGCCCAGAGGCCTTGGCCAGTATTTTCAAGACCTGGGTCACGATATTTCACGATACGGACCTCACAGCTGGTCAATGATATATATTTATGTTTTCTGTATTTTGCTTCTCTTTTGTTGAGCACTATGCATGTGTCCTGCATGTGACCAACTGGTGTTTCCTGCATCTTTCTAGACTATAACATTATTAGACCTAGTTTGCGTGCATCATCATCAAGCTGCATTTTGGCTGATACAACAGATTGGATCTTGATGAGCTTTTGGCAACATAACCAAAATAATTTTAAAATCAGTAAAATTTTAAGAATTTATTTATTTAGATATTTTACATAAACATCTATTTATTTTAAGACCATAAAAACGGATAACGAAAGTAAGGTGATGTGTGGAGTATTTTTTGAGGATGTTTTGAAGAATCAGATTATGTCAGATGGCTCTATTTTGTATAAAATAATTCTTATTTTGTATAAAAACAAGACATATAATCAAGTGTGTCTTTCCAAATTTATATATTTGCAGTCAGAAATTTACATACAGTGACATGAATGTCATCTTGGATATGAATGTCATGCCAATATTTCAGTTTCAGTAATTTCTTTGAACTGTTCTTTTTCTGTGGCAGAATGATTGTACAGCATACAGCTTTAATTAAAAAAAAAACACTAGAATTTGGTGCACAAGTTTTAATTTTCTTTGGATTTTCTGAAATCAACACAGGGTCAAAATAATACATACAGGGTCAAAAATTTAGATACACTCACTTAGATTATGAATTGAGGTGCTGAAACTTCCAAAATGTCTCTTATCTTGCCAAGGCTGAGGTCTCTTAACTTCGTTAGTGATCATGATTGACTACAGCTGGTAGCTTCTCTGTGCCTTCATAAAAAGGGTTTGTTTATAGCACTCATTGGATTGACCAACACACAGTAAAATGGGAAAGTCCAAGGAGCTTAGTGCAGATCTGAGAAAGAGGATCACAGATATACACAACTCCTGAATGTCTCTTGGAGCCATTTCTAAACAATTGCAAATTCCAAGATCAGTTCAAACAGTTGTATACAAGTTATTGTGAGGTGCAGTCACTTTGCCAAGCCACTTTGCATCAAGAAAACCCAAACTGTCACCCTCAGCTGAAAGGAAATTGGTTTGGATGGTCAGGGACAACCTGGGAACCACCATGGCACAGCCCTGCCATGAACTGGAAGCTGATGGACCACTGTCTACAGTTCAGATCACCATGGACTAAGAGGCTGCTGTCCAAGAAATAACCCCCTGCTCCAAAATTGACACCTTCAAGCTTAACTAAAGTTTGAAGCTGACCACACGGACAAAGAAAAAGCCTTCTGGTGGATAGCTGCATGGTCAGATGAGACAAAGATTGAGTTGATTGACCACAATGTATAGAGGGACACTGTACCAGCTGGTGGTGGTGGTAGTAGGATCATCATGCTCTGGGGCTGTTTTGCTGCCAGTGGAACTGGTTCATTGCACAAAGTGGATGGAATAATGAAAGAGGAGGACTACCTCAGAATTCTTCAGCATAAACCAACAGAAACTTGAACACGGCTTGGGACTTACAACAGGACAATGAACCCAAACACACATCAGAGCTGGTTGTGAAGTATAACCAATTCTACCATGAAGAGTCGTGAACTATTCAACCAGAATTCTGCCAGAAGCTTGTTCATGGTAAACAAAAATGTTTGGTCAAGGTGAATCTTGCAAAGAGACCTTAATATTTTACCCAAATATTACGTGTGCTGTATATATATATATATATATATATATATATATATATATATATATATATATATATATGTGTATACTTTTTTTGACCCTGTGTGTATAATTTTGATCCTGTGTTGATTTCAGAAAACCCAAAGAAAAATATAGCTGCAAGCAGCAATATGGGGGCCAAGCAGAATAGGTGCGACGGATTCGTCTTGACCCAAGGATTCCAGAGATAGTGGAATTTTGTTTCTACCCAAAAAGCATCATGAGATATGAGCCAAAAGTCATTTTCCCTAGTTATAGCGCCCCCTAGCTGCCAATTTGTTCCAAATGTTTTGTGGGCCTTTTTGGAGGGGTGTGGCATAATGCCACCAAGTTTCGTTAAGATACGCCAAAGGGCGGCCGAGACATGAGCACACTTCCTGTTTCGCATCTGCGCAGCCAATTTTGATTGGCAGCCACGGCCAAACGCTTATGAAATTCTAAACACTGAGCATAACTGTTGTGCGGCTTGGTCCAATTGTGCTATGTACCAAGTTTGGGAGAAATTGGTCAAAAATTGAGGGAGGAGAAGCATTTTAATTGATTTTCACAAAATTCAAAATGGCGGGAAAACTATATAGGCGGAAAATGACGTCATAGGGTGCGTTGGATTCGTCTTGGCCCAAGGATTCCAGGGATACCAAGTTTTTGAAAATCGGACCAAGGGTTCAAAAGTTACAAGCAGAAATGTACCTGCGACTTTGACCTGTTGGTGGTGCTAGAGGTTTTGAGGTAGAGGCCTGAAATTTGTTGAGTAGAATGTTGAGACTGTCTAGAATCAGTGTGCAAAATTTCACAACTTTTTACCAGACGGTTCTATGGGCTGCCATAGACTTGCAGAGGTGGAAGAACGTTGAATAATAATAATAAGGAACAGTAGAATCCCTATGGGTGCCTTCGCAGCTTTGCTGCTTGGCCCCCAATTAAAACTTGTTCAACAAAATTCTGTTTTTTTTTTTTTTTATTAAAGCTGTATGCTGTACAATCATTCTGCCACAGAAAAAGAACAGTTCAAAGAAATTACGGAAAGCCCAAATATTGCCATGACATTCATATTCAAGATGACATTCATGTCACTGTATGTAAACTTCTGACCACAACTGTATATTTTCAAAACCATTCCCTGATGCTGATATGTACAACACTGTTTCTAATGAGTTGAACCTTATTTCTGAGCAATACTTTCCTGAGTTATAAAACTGAGAATACTGAGTGGGAAAAATGCCAAAAGGTGGTGCTTATATATTTCTAAGGGTTAGATAATGGTCTCTTTGAGAAACCCAGTATACGGTACATTCCTTTCAGAAATGTCATAATAAGTTAAGACTGTAGAGAGATGCCATCCTCAGGGCTGTGGTGTGCTGAAATGGCAGCTACAAACATTTATAGCCTGTATGTGGACTTGCCTGTGTCTATCTGTCCCTGGAGAAAAGTTAGAATTTGGGGAATCAGGTAATCCTATGAGCTGACGAGCATTCAGCTTCCACTCAAGAAAATACAAGACCCATGGACTCCGGGTTCTTGCATTCAGGAGTGATTCCTGGAACGCTGGGTAGCATTGGACAGATGGGGCCAAATTCCTGGCATCCACAATGTTCTCACAATGAATCACAGGAGCAAGGCCACAAGCAAGACTCTGTGGCTCGGTTATAGAATTCTGCACACTGTGGTGAAAAATATCAGTTGACAAGACAAATGACAAGGTCACTTTTGGGCCAGTGCATCCTATGGCAAAGCAAAGAGATCCACCTGACCTTGTGCTGTCCTGATCATTGGTTTAGATGACCATCAGGTTGGGTAGATGTCTGAGCAAACCAACACATGGCGAGGCCTCAGAAACAGTGAAGGAGAACTCAAGGGCCAGGTGAATCACTATTGATCTCTATCTGATTGATGGTTCCTGATTTTAGATACACACTCCTACACACTCCCTCCATCACCGTCGCACCACATGATTTCTTAGCCTGTAAGGGAAGCATCTACTACTATCTCTCTCCAATGGGGTACCGTTCTCAAGCAAAGCCATTCTGTTTGAAAAGCTTTGCAAATAACAGCCCATGCTCCACTTGCTGAGACAAGGACATGTCTCTCTTTGTGGCATTTGGGGTCTAGCAAGCATAGCAGTATTACTACAGCCATTATCAATCCTATCATTCTCAGCAGGAGCCAGTACGTCACATATCAACCTGACTGAATCTGATCATCAAGCATAAAAATGTCTGCCACACACTGAGGTGACAGGGTGGCTGACAATCTCAGTGAATATAGCTTGTCAAAAATTGCCCAAGGCGCGAAGGATGATTTGAAGAGGAGAACACCGGATTGAAAAAAGTGTCTTCGGAAAGCAAACCTTAAAGCATCTGTGTTCTAGTTGGTGATAGTTACACAGATCCACGCAAGTTCTACAGTTGCATGGCATGGATTATATCTCATGACCTAAAAATATGAAAAGTTCAGGGGTGGATTTCTCAATAATGTTACACTTTAGGGCTAAAGAGCGAATTTAAAGATGCTCTAAAGCAATGAACGTTGTCTCTGGACATGGCTTTCCTGAACTCGCTTATAAGAAGGAGTCTTAAGAGCAACTTTGCTAAGAGCTTCCTCGATATAGGCATTTGTAGTTGCGAAAGGCATTTATAGTACAGTTGCTAAATCCAGTTGATGAGGTCACATGGTGGTTTTTTTAACCAAAATCTAATGAAATATGAAGTGTAAAAACATGTTAATATATTGTATCGTGGCGGCACGGTGGTGTAGTGGTTAGCGCTGTTGCCTCACAGCAAGAAGGTCTGGGTTTGAGCCCCGTGACTGACGAGGGCCTTTCCGTGCGGAGTTTGCATGTTCTCCCCGTGTCCACGTGGGTTTCCTCTGGGTGCTCTGGTTTCCCCCACAGTCCAAAGACATGCAGGTTAGGTTAACTGGTGACTCTAAATTGACCGTAGGTGTGAGTGTGAGTGTGAATGGTTGTCTGTGTCTATGTGTCAGCCCTGTGATGACCTGGCGACTTGTCCAGGGTGTACCCTGCCTTTCGCCCGTAGTCAGCTGGGATAGGCTCCAGCTTGCCTGCGACCCTGTAGAAGGATAAAGTGGCTAGAGATAATGAGATTGTATTGTTGTAGCGTGTTTTTTTATTAAATGAACAAATGTTCACACGAAAGAATGAACAAACAATAAGCTAAATAATTAAGTAAATGTTCCCCGTGCCCGCTTATTTCACTGTTATGCAATCATGCAGTCAGGATTGTTTCAAATGTTATCCACAATGCCAAGGTGGCAATATTCTCCTTTTATCTATCTATCTATCTATCTATCTATCTATCTATCTATCTATCTATCTATCTATCTATCTATCTATCTATCTATCTATCTAAAATACTCTATCCACATTCACTGGAGATGAGCACTCGTGCACTCTGATTGGCTACGCTAGGCTGTCAGCTCATATACCATGAGTAGAGAAAAACAAAATGGCAGTGTGTGTTGCTGAACCAACCGAGGATGAAATAAAAGCTCCACTCAAAAACAAAACCCCACAAAATTATCAAGTAATCAAAAGAAACAGAAATGGCTCATATAATGTAGTTTCCCCCCCCCCCCCCCCCCAACATCACCTGTTCCACATTCCAGCCCAGTCAGTGGCAGTAATGCACCTTTTAAGTTGGTTTGCCAACCATCAAAAAAACTCTAAAGAAGAAGCAGAAGAAGAAGGAGGAAACCCCAAAAAACACAAAAAAGCAACAAAATATGGAATAAAAGTATTTGATGGTAAGAACTTTTGTTTTCAAGAATTATCACATTTTTCACAAATTGCTCCTGTCATTTCGCCGGTTTGTTTACATTCTAAGTGGAAATGATTTTGTTTGTTTTGTACAAAGATTTTATTTATCGAATTTGCAAAAATTACAAATAAAAATGCCCTGTTTCTCAAAATTCAGTGAATGTGGATAGAATAAAACAGTTATTCCACTCAATCTTGTCGTACATGGTTTATAGCCAACTCGGTGCTATGCGCCTTGTCAGCTATCAGCTCACGTATGACTCGATTTTGTGGAATGAATATATATATATATATATATATATATATATATATATATATGCACACACAATGTCAGCAGTGCAGAAATTTGTCTCGTATGACACTAAATGAGATAATCACTCGCCTAATGGAGTTTAATTTGATTAAAATGTGGCAATATCAATGTGACATTACAATATCCACATGTAATTCCATAACATACTGTTATATTCATACATATTCATAACATATATTCATAATATTTTGCATATATTTATTTAATAATTAACTCAATGTACTTGAAAAATAATTAAACACCAGCAGCAGATTCAACACCAGTTTGCCCCTGTTGACTGTGAGAGTCCCTCGGAGGCGCTTTCTGTGTATTTGGCTGCAAGCAAGTCGCTCTTTGCTGTGAAAGAGTGATCCAGGTCCATTATAAGTTCAGAGCAAACTAAAGTATTACTTTGGCTATGATTTTGTTCGGGGAAACCACGTTAGCTTAACAATGGCTCTTAAGAGGCAGTTAAAGACGCTCTTAGCTTTAAGAGGCTTTCAGGAAACCCACCCCAGATTCTTCAAATTATTAAAAATTAAGTCAAGTCAACTTTATTGTCAAATATGCTACACATGCTCGACATACAGCACAGATTACATTTCAGTCCTCTCTGACCCACGGTGCAAACAGGCAATGCAATAAATAAAAATAGAATAACTGAAATAAACAATATAAACAGTATAAACACTCTAGATAAGATTAGTGCTCCTACTGAACAGAAAAGCAGGTTATGTTGACCAGAACACTAGCTGAGTAGATTCTTAACTACTTATGAACTGAGTGTGAGGTCTTTACAGGAAAATATCAGGTTTTCGGCTTGGTCCGTCCAAAAAGACTGAGGTCTGATATTTTCCCTATAAAGACAGAGCAAGCGAGGTTAATAAGCAGTTTATTAAATGGCTTTTTATTTCTAAGATTAAATTAGACAGTCATTATAATGAGGCATGGCACTGCTTTCAGTCACATTATATTTGTAACATAGTTGAGTCATGCGTGCAGAATAAATGGCTCGCGGTTTCAAAACTGAATTTCTGTTTGTGGTTAGTGGTTTCTGAATCTTCTTCGTCACTCATTTCTTGAATAACTCAGTGACTCTTGTTTATCTTTTGTGTTTTGGCTGTTTTTGATTCTGTTTTGATTTCCAATTCATCTTTTTTTGTCGTTTTGGTTTTGTTTGTTTTTTGCAACATTGAAAGCCGACACCTTGGAAAGAAAGTCCAAAATCGCCTATGGGCATTACAGGAAAATACGGCCTACCAAGGAACCAATCAGACCGCACAATTTTACCGGAAGTAACTTGTGCCATATAATCAACCTTTTTATTGCATCTGTGTCCAAAAGAGAGCAAACTTTATTATGGAAGAGTGTCTCATATCTGTAGAATGCATGGTGATTGTGTTTTTTGTTCAGTGTTGGAGTTGATCTCAGTGTTTTCCTCCACTTGGCCTTTGCCTACAGCTTTTAAATAAAGAAAATGATCTCCGTTTTTGGCAGCATGGTGGTGTAGTGGTTACCACTGTCGCCTCACAGTAAGAAGGTGGTCCTGGGTTTGAGCCCAGTGGTCGACGGGGGCTATTTTGTGTGGAGTTTGCATGTTCTCCCCATGTCTGTATGGGTTTCCTCCGGGTGCTCCGGTTTCCCCCACAGTCCAAAGACATGCAGGTTAGGATAATTGGTGGCTCTGAATTGACCGTAGGTGTGAATGTGAGTGTGAATGGTTGTCTGTGTCTATGGCTACATCCACACGACAACGGCAACGAGATTTTTTTTTTTTTAAATATCGCGTCCACATGGGCAACGGATCAGTAAAATATCAGGTACATATGGCAACGCAACGCTTGCCGAAAACGATGCAATACACATGCCACACTTCTATGTGGCATGAAAGGTGTCTCCGATGGTGCAGTAAGACGGTCCCATCGGAGACACCAGAACAATAGAAGAAGTACGACGCATGCGCATAAACCCCTTCTTCTACCCGGCGTCATAGACATATAAACATAGACGCCGCATTGAGCTGGTGGCCCGTTGCTGGGATACATCAGAGTGTCTGCCATATTGGATGTGGCAAATCTTCCCCGTAAACCAATGCAAGTAAATGGACTGAACTTCATAAAGCCCCTTTCTACAATAATATTTAACTCGATGCCTTTTATTCACCCATTAAGACACACACGTATATATTTGGGAAACAAGCAGGCATCAAAACAACATATATAACTTTTAATGTGATGGTTATAAATAGTGTGCGAAATATCCGTCAATATTCCGTGGGAGGTGTGACCTAAATTTCCTCAACATGCAGCAGGCCTATACCGGAATCAAGCTATCGGAAACTTTTTTTTTTTATTCCGCTGCTACTGTCGTAGGCTACTAACGATATCTACACATCAAGGCATGTTTTGGAGCTCAGCAGGGATCGTGTAGAATAATGTGCTGTACTTACGCTGCTGAAGCCGTGCCGTGCCGTCTCCGCATCACTTTCATTAAATGCCGTGCAGATAGGCTATAAAATGTCTCCAAAAACAATTTTTGCAATATACAGTGCTATATGGAAAAAAAATTCAATTAAACCCAATGGGATTGCTCCATGTGATTGCTTCACAGTCTGACATGCTTCCAATCTCTTCTATTTTTGAGTGTGCCATCACCATCTGACAGCTGGTGGTGAAATTGGTTGGGTGGGCTATGAAATAAATTATAAATTTATTTATAAATTATAAATTGTTTGGAGACAGGTTTCACTGAGCGGCTATTATGCGTGAGACTTCATATTAGCCACAAAGTCAGGAAAATCTGTTCGGAAAATTACATTATAATGACCAAATACAATGAAAAGTATTTTTCCAGTCTCACCTGTGAAAGGTAATCCCATGTGATCTCGTTTGGACGGTAAACCTGTTGGTACAGTTAAACGCAGCACATGAATGAGGCATTTTTATTCTCCGCTTTGCCCCATCCAATATGGTGGCGAGGATGATGTATGATTCTACGCGGAAGGCGGCGTCTATGTTTATATGTCTATGCCCGGTGTGAAGCACTCACAGTCATGTGGTTGCGACGTCATCGTAAACAAATCCGTTCTACTCATCCAGACGACTTCACAACGGCGCCGTTGCCAAATCTTTCCACTCTGGAACCCGTTCTCAAAAGATTTCGTTTTGGGGCACCCAAAACGCCGGTGCCGTGTGGACGCCAGGCCGAAACGATAAACAATTTTATCAGATTCACCTGAATCCGTTGCCGTGTGGACAGGGCCTATGTGTCAGCCCTGTGATGACCTGGCGACTTGTCCAGGGTGTACCCCGCCTCTCGCCCATAGTCAGCTGGGATAGGCTCCAGCTTACCCGCGACCCTGCACGAGATAAGCGGTTACAGATAATGGATGGATTTCTGTTTTTTGTTTTGTGTCATTTTGAATGGATAAATCTGATATGTTGTCTGGTGATGAATTCACCTCTTCGTGTTCTCAGATTTCTTGCTCAGTCTGGCTAATCTAAGGTGGGGTTTACATTAGACCGTATCAGCGGATCATCAGATTAACATTTTTAAAAACGATTCGCATGCACACAGCAACGCCAATACACGATTCGCGTGCACACAGCAACGCCAATACACGGATACGCTCGGCTCCGCAGGCATCCTGCGCTCCAAATCACTCCGCCCTGAACAGCGAGTGCCCTCTGGAGGGTGCGCACTCCAGCCTTGCGCAGCTCACAGAGCGCGCGAGTGAAGCGCACGAGCAGTGATTCGGGACTGAGCCGCTGTGTGTGTGATCCCAGCGCATATCACTTACTACTTGCAAGTGGAAGGATGGCAAGCCTAAAGACAATCATAACTACACAATGGGCAGTATTTGCATCAGTATTTGCAGTATTTTCATACTTTTATACTCTTTAATGAAAGGTGATACAAGGTGGAAGTCCGCGCCGTTTTTCAGCAGTCGCGTCACATGACCAACGCCAGCGAATCAGGAAGGTGGATGTCACAGTGACGTTGTCCAATGAGACGCCAGCTAGAGCTCAGCACAGCGTATCCGCGTATCTCAATGTTTACACAGCACCGGACCAGACACGATCTGGATTGAATACGTGGACGCTGGAGGATTCCCGTTTCCCAGCGTTTCCAGGCGTTTTAATGTAAACGGACAGTGCATCCGTGAAGAAAACGAGACAGATACGGTCAAATGTAAACTTGGCCTAAGGCAGCTGGGCCATAGAAGGTTCACGCTGCACACTGCACGCTGCATGCTGCACGCTACACGCGTGTAAAGAAAAGTGGACAAACGTAGCATGACTTGCTCTGGGCCATAGAACGGCGTTCACGTTGCACGCTGCACGCTGCACACTTCACGCGTGAAGCGAGAAATGAACATGCACACTTGTTTCTAGGCGTGAAGATGGAAATTCCAGTCAATGCATGCGGTCACCGCCGCACCAGCCAATCAGAACGGGTCTAGGGAGATAACTCTATGCTTTCAGGGGAAAACTTCAGAAAAAATATAATTGAATGGTATAATTGAAAAATAGTTCTTCATCGGGATTGTCAAGCAGATTATAGAATGTTCGGTGAAATTCACCACGGGTTTCTCTCAGAAGGAAGTGTTCTCGGCTCCAAATTCTGTTCCTTTTTCTCTTCCTCTGTTTCAGTAAAAGCAGAATGAGGCAATCGTCGTCATCCGAAGAGTCCATATTGTTGGTTACTCGGTCAAAGTAGAACAGACGCAACACGTGAACATCCAAGCATGAAGTTTAATGGCCCAGGGTCCGGTTCTTCACGTGAACGTGTAGCGTGCAGCATGCAGCGTGCAGCGTGAACCTTCTATGGCCCAGCTGCCTAACACACAAACCCTCAACACGCATGCATGCATAATGAGTGTCCACTGTGCCTTTGTAAAGTCTCATAACAAGTAATTACTGAAATGTTCCAACACTGTTGCACTGAATTGAAATGCTTAATTTTTTGTAGCTGTTTCCCAGGTAACAATCGAGAATTAATGAATAGAATAGTCGAGTGGGTCATGAGTGCCATGCTTTTTGTTGCCTTTGATCTGCCTCTTAAGCAAGCCATAAAAAGTAATACACCATATGTTTATTTATTTATTTATTTATTTCTCAATAGGGGTAAAACACTGAAGACAATCTTGAAGCTTAGATAATAACCATGCCTCAATACATTGCTACTTTCGCGAAATGAAATTAGACCTTTCATTATAAGGTAATGTGGAATGTGGTTGCCATAAAATGAGTTTGTTCTCTTTTTTTCTGTCTCTTTTCCTCACAGGCATCAGAGTTAGGGATGCTATCTGTCTACTACACCTACATCTTCACCTCGCTGGTAAGAGGTTTTGACCTGCTTCTCTCTCCTGCTGAATTAATGATGTGCAGTCCTGCTGTGGCAAAAATGCTGTTTATGGCAAACATACCTCATTTCTTTTCCTCTTTAAATGTGCTTTACTGGTACTACTAGATATCCTTAGAAAACAGGCTTGCAGGGCTCAGACTCAAGTCCAACTCATGCCCTAATTTTAAGGACTCGTGACTTGACTTGGACTTGAGCACTGATGACTCAGACTTGGACTTGGACTTGTGCATGAACTGCATTTGGAATCATAAATTGGAGACTCAGATTTTTTCTTTATTTTTTGTAACATGCCATAATAATTTGGCATAAGATATGTATATTTATATCTACATTAATTTTTATACTAATTTCATGCAAGAGAATGCACATCCACCTGTTCATACGTCATGTTCAGGAACAAACTAACGTTAATGGTGCTAAAACGCCTGAAGAGACGCCGCTAGGATTGTCCGCTTTGCTTATACAGACTTCTCGTGCAGTGGGAAAAAAATGTACTGCTATGTGTTCCATACAGTATATAGAAGAACTATCGAGGAGACGACGGGGACGACCTCGAACTTCAATCGTCATTTGGTAAGACTCCACCCAGAGAAGGAAGTGACACGCTATGTTCATTGCTCTGTTCATAGTGGGCGGGGCTTGCTGAGCGATGAACTAGCTTTTTATTTGTAGCCTGTTAACTAAAATGGGGCAGTCGAGCAGGAACGTTAGTCCAACACAGTAGCAGAGACGCTTTCACATAAAAGCATCAAATGATGCAGTTGGAATCTTGGTCTAGACTTGGACTCAAAATTTTCTTCAATGACTTGGACTTGAACACTGGGGACTTGAGACTGGACTCAGACTTGAGGTTTAGTGACTCGACTATAATACTGATAGAGAGACAACCATTTTGATTCAGCTGACACTGCCTTTTATTTGCTGGTGTGTTTATGAGGCATAATCAGTTATTGTCTCCAGATTTTTCCTTGGCTTTGGATGAAATCAAACTTTTTTTTTTTTTAAAGGGCAGCCATCTAGCATTGCTTATGAACCATCGTTAGACAGTGTTTCTCTTCTCTCTGACTTGAAGAAGCTTCATTTCCAGTAATACTTATCCTCTGTTCTTGCGTTCCCTCTGGCTTGCCTGTTTTAGACATTCATCCTAAAGACTACAAAGTGATTTGTCCCCCGCCAAAGATCTGTCTTCATTATTCCATTAGCACCTCTTAAAAATGGCCTATGAGAGATGAAGAGTGGCCAGTATTTCGATGAAGCAGACAGAGGTGTTTTTTATTCTCATGCGTGATAATGAGACACTCGTTAGTGTCAGAAATCCTTAATCTGATTTAGTCACATTGCAGCCATCATGCTGAAAGATTTGTCCCAGGTTTTTGGCTCATGTGTATGAATGGGTAGTGAGCTCTATATTATTACTCTCCATTAGAGCAGTGGAGTGTGTCTGCTGCTCATGGGCATTTCTTTTTTTCAACGAGTGTCAAATGCACACTGCTGTGTTTAAGGGTATTGGCATTAAAGCTTTCTTCCCTGTGTCGTAGTTGTTTACATGCCTTTGTATTACAGCTATCATGAGAAAGTCCAAAAAATAAATGTGAATATTAAATTATCTCTTTTGCTCCATTAGACACTCAACCAACAGGAAAGAAACTGAACATTAAGTAAGTGCTCAAAACAAATAAAGTCAAGATGGATGGATATGTCAGCTGGATTCAGGAAAGGCTAAGGGCTGGCAGACATTCTTTGATTTTATTTCTCATCTCATCTCATTATCTGTAGCCGCTTTATCCTGTTCTACAGGGTCGCAGGCAAGCTGGAGCGAAGAAAATGAGACAGATACGGTCTAATGTAAACGTAGCCATAGACACAGACAACCATTCACACTCACATTCACACCTACGCTCAATTTAGAGTCACCAGTTAACCTAACCTGCATGTCTTTGGACTGTGGGAGAAACCGGAGCGCCCGGAGGAAACCCACGCGGACACGGTGAGAACATGCAAACTCCGCACAGAAAGGCCCTCGCCGGCCATGGGGCTCGAACCCGGACCTTCTTGCTGTGAAGCGACAGCGCTAACCACTACGCCACTGTGCTGCCCTTGATTTTATTTACTGGCAAAGAAATTATTAAAAATGTCCTTATTGAGATGGAGTGTTTTTGTATATTTAATCAATTTATTTATTAGATAGTTGGTGTTAAAGAACTGGACAGGAAGGTACTGTAGGTTTAATGTCAGGGTATAAATTGGGCACAATCACCAAATCTTTTATCTTATTTATATCATCATCATCATCGCCTTTCTACCCCATTGCGGTGCATAGGCCATCAACAATTAGAATCCATTGAACATGATTTTGGGCCATCTTCTCCACTTTTTTTAGGTTGTTGCCCTCTGCTACCATCTTTGCCTCCATCTCTCTTCTCTATGTTTGTCTTGGTCTTCCATGGCGATGTTTTCCCAATGGGTTCCATGCCAGTGCCTGTTTGGTGACATTTTCCTTTGGCTTTTGTAGAGTGTGGCCAATCCATAACCACTTCCTTCTGCTGATGATACTTTTAGCTGGTTCTTGGCCTGTTCTCTCCCAGAGATCTTCGCTCCTGATGGTTTCCAGCCACCAAATTCTCAGAATCCTTCTAAGGCACTCATTGATAAATGCTTGGACTTTCTTTAAAGGGCATATCACGGGTAAATTCAGGAGCAAGATCAATGTAATTCTCATATTTTATATTAAACTTTGGTCAAATATCTGTCACATTTTGCATTTTGTGCAATTTTTTTTACCTTGCACAATACCAGAAAAATTCAGTTGAAATCAAGCCATTTGAGTTGAATTGGTCCGCCTCTGAAAAAACTTGGCATTTGGATTTCCCAGGAAACATTGATTTTTGTGACGTCATCTGCAGGACGCCTCCCTCTGAATCCTAGTGCTGGTTTGTTTATGAGAAAACAACCTGATGGTTTTCTGCAAATTTCTTCAACATTATCACGTAATGATTAAAATGGTTAACAGATGTATCGTAGGAGGGTGTAGCAACACCAATCTTTATGGGATTAGTACTCATTGTTTTCCAAAAGACCGGACAATGAGAGAGAAATGGGAGCGCTTGGTCTACACAGGCTGTGCACTGAAACCATGCAAAGCTCGCGCAGCCTGCTGGCGCTTCCGCAGATAACTTCATGATTCTGCCTCCAGACTCCCTTGGGATTTTTCCAGACGCGTTTTGTTATTTTATTATTTTCTGCTGTAGACAGGTGGCCTTGTGCAAAATTACCCTTCTGGATGAGTGTGTAAAGGGACATACTTTCATATAAGAAAACCTAAATTGGTCCAGAATATGCACTTTAAGATGGTTCTTGAAGTCTGCCAAGTTTCAGATCCATAAAGTAAGACAGTTTTGACATTAATATTGAAAATTCGCAGTTTGGTCCATGTTGTTATGTCCCTAGACTTCCAGATCTTCTGCAAGATATTAAATGCTGCTCTAATTTTGTTCTATTCTAGCTATTCTGTTCCTATGGGCAGCACAGTGTTGTAGTGGTTAGCACTGTTGCCTCACAGCAAGAAGGTCCGGGTTCGAGCCCCATGGCCGGTGAGGGCCTTTCTGTGTGGAGTTTGCATGTTCTCCCCGTGTCTGTGTGGGTTTTCTCTGGGTGCTCCGGTTTCCCCCACAGTCCAAAGACATGCAGGTTAGGTTAACTGGTGACTCTAAATTGACCGTAGGTGTGAATGTGAGTGTGAATGGTTGTTTGTCTCTATGCCCATGTTTACATTAGACCGTATCAGCGGATCATCAGATTAATGTTTTTAAAACGATTAGTGTGCACACAGCAACACCAATACACGATTTGCGTGCACACAGCAACACCAATACACGGATACGCTCGGCTCCGCAGGCATCCTGCGCTCCAAATCACTCCGCCCTGAACAGCGAGTGCCCTCTGGAGGGTGCGCACTCCGGCCCTGCGCAGCTCACAGAGCGCACGAGTGAAGCGCACGAGCAGTGATTCGGGACTGAGCCGCTGTGTGTGTGATCCCAGCGCATATCACTTACTACTTGCAAGTGGAAGGATGGCAAACCTAAAGACAATCATAACTACACAATGGGCAGTATTTGCATCAGTATTTGCAGTATTTTCATACTTTTATACTCTTTAATGAAAGGTGATACAAGGCGGAAGTCCGCGCCGTTTTTCAGCAGTCGCGTCACATGACCAACGCCAGCGAATCAGGAAGGTGGATGTCACAGTGACGTTGTCCAATGAGACGCCAGCTAGAGCTCAGCACAGCATATCCGTGTATTCTGAATGTTTACACAGCACCGGAGCTGACACGATCTGGATTGAATACGTGGACGCTGGCGGATTCCCGTTTCCCGGCGTTTCCAGGCGTTTTAATGTAAACGGACAGTGCATCTGCGAAGAAAACGAGACAGATACGGTCTAATGTAAACGTAGCCTATGTGTCAGCCCTGTGATGATCTGGTGACTTGTCCAGGGTGTACCCCGCCTTTCGCCCGTAGTCAGCTGGGATAGGCTCCAGCATGCCTGCGACCCTGCACAGGATAAGCGATTACAGATAATGGATGGATGGATGGATCTGTTCCTCCATTAGCGCTAACAATGCTTCCCCGGTACATAAATGATGGAACATCTTCAATCTTATTTATAGCTTCCAAGCAATTCTCTACTGAATGAATCCTGTGTATGATGGCTCTTCTGTCTTCCTTTTCTTTATTTATCAGTCTTTATTCATTTATTCCAATATGCCACTCCATGTTAATTTTGTCCCATCTGGGATAAACATGAGAGTTGCTTCAGACCAAAGCACCAAATCCTATCAAGATTCATTGTAGTTATAATTATAGTTATGTGTTTAAGTTATAATTTCAAGATCTTTAGCTGAGTCTAGTGAAAGTTTTCCTTTAGAAACATGAATATGCCAAAATAACAGACAGACATTTGTTGATGCTCAGAAATACAGCAAAAGATTGAAACTATGTAAACAGGATATGCTGGCTTGATTTGGTGAGTATCAGGGTTGGTACAGTTAAGTGGAATTTTCTGAAACATCATAAGAGAAAGCCCTTTCATCTGTGCATCTCCATTTGTTTTTCATAGGCAAAACATCCTTGTGTGATCAATAACAATTTTACATGCACTGCAGAACACAATGAGAACACATGCCGGCAATATTGAATCCACAGTCAACTATGGAATTTTTGATTTCCTTCCAGGGTTAATATAGTTCACAAAAACTCAGAAGTGAAAAAAAAAATCATGAAGTAAAATAAAAATAAAAACGACATAAAATATATATGGAATTTTTGATTTCCTTCCAGGGTTAATATAGTTCACATATATATATATATATATATATATATATATACAGTGCTGAGCGTAAATGAGTACACCACCTTTGAAAAGTAACATTTTAAACAATATCTCAATGAACACAAACAATTTCCAAAATGTTGAAAAGGCAAAGTTTAATATAGCATCTGTTTAACTTATAACGTGAAAGTAAGGTTAATAATATAACTTAGATTACACATTTTTCAGTTTTACTCAAATGAGGGCGGTGCAAAAATGAGTACACCCCACAACAAAAACTACTACATCTACTACTTTGTATGGCCTCCATGATTTTTAATGACAGCACCAAGTCTTCTAGGCATGGAATAAACAAGTTGGCGACATTTTGCAACATCAATCTTTTTCCATTCTTCAACAATGACCTCTTTTAGTGACTGGATGCTGGATGGAGAGTGATGCTCAACTTGTCGCTTCAGAATTCCCCAAAGAAAATAATTTCTTTCCACCACAAAGGTGAAAGCTACAAGATGATCAGCAAAGCTTTACATATCAGTCAGAATACTGTAGCAAAAGTGGTACAAAAATTTAAGAAAGATGGAACTGCAACCACCTCACAGAGACGTCCAGGTCGTCCACGGAAGTTAACACCTCGACAGGAACGTCTTCTGATGAGAAGGGTCGAAGAAAATTGGCATGCAAGTTCACTGCAGTTACCTAAAGAAGTAGAAAGCCAAACTGGGGTGACTATTTCCCGTGACACAATACGGCGTACACTGCAGAGGAATGGCATGCATGGATGCCGTCCATGAAAGAAGCCTCTCCTAAAGCCCAGGCACAAAAAAGCCCGCCTAGAGTTTGCCAGGGCCCATGCTGACAAAGATGAAGACTACTGGGAATCTATACTCTGGAGTGATGAGACCAAGATAAATGTTTTTGGAACTGATGGCTTCAAAACTGTTTGGCATTGCAAAGGTGAGGAATACAAAGAAAAATGCCTGGTGCCTACAGTGAAACATGGTGGCAGCAGTGTCCTTATGTGGGGCTGCATGAGTGCTGCTGGTGTCGGGGAGCTGCATTTCATTGATGGCATCATGAATTCACAGATGTATTGCTCTATACTGAAAGAGAAGATGCTACCATCACTCCGTGCCCTTGATCGTTGTGCACTTTTCCAATATGACTAAACACACATCTAAGGCCACTGTTGGATTTCGGAAAAAGAACAGGGTGAAAGTGATTCAGTGGCCAAGTATGTCTCCTGATCTGAACCCAATCGAACACCTATGGGGAATTCTGAAGAGACAAGTTGAGCATCACTTTCCATCCAGCATCCAGTCACTAAAAGAGGTCATTGTTGAAGAATGGAAAAATATTGATGTTGCAAAATGTCGCCAACTTGTTCATTCCATGCCTAGAAGACTTGGTGCTGTCATTAAAAATCATGGAGGCCATACAAAGTACTAGATGCAGTAGTTTTTGTTGTGGGGTGTACTCATTTTTGCACCACCCTAATTTGAGTAAAACTGAAAAATGTGTAATCTCATCTCATTATCTGTAGCCGCTTTATCCTTCTACAGGGTCGCAGGCAAGCTGGAGCCTATCCCAGCTGACTCCGGGCGAAAGGGGGGTACACCTTGGACAAGTCGCCAGGTCATCACAGGGCTGACACATAGACACAGACAACCATTCACACTCACATTCACACCTACGGTCAATTTAGAGTCACCAGTTAACCTAACCTGCATGTCTTTGGACTGTGGGGGAAACCGGAGCACCCGGAGGAAACCCACGCGGACACGGGGAGAACATGCAAACTCTGCACAGAAAGGCCCTCGCCGGCCACAGGGCTCGAACCCGGACCTTCTTACTGTGAGGCGACAGCGCTAACCATTACACCACCCATGTGTAATCTAAGTTATATTATTAACCTTACTTTCACGTTATAAGTTAAACAGATGTTATATTAAACTTTGTCTTTTCAACATTTTGGAAATTGTTTGTGTTCATTGAGATATTGTTTAAAGTGTTACTTTTCAAAGGGGGTGTACTCATTTACGCTGAGCAATAAATAAAAACTGCAATGGACAATGCAATACAAAATGAAATGATATGGAATTACAGCTAAAAATCAGCTTTACTTTCATTTTCCCCCTCAAAAGAGCAGACGACAACTTCCAGAAGGTGGAACTAATATGAATTCATTGTAATACCAACTGGTGTAAAACTCCAAAAAAGATGATGTTTATTGTGTAATACCTGAAAAACTAAATCTAAGCCTAAAACCAAGTAAAAACTAAACTAAAAATAGTCAATTGCTCAAAATAAAAAATAAAACTATTTGTGTACTTGTAAAACTATCTCAAACTAAACTGAAATAAAACATGTGTTGCCAGACAAAATAAACCTCGCCCGGCCTTTCCGGTGACCTTGACCTTCACCATGACCCGATTACCCCCAAAATTTAATGAGGTAATCTCCGGGCCATTGCCCACTTACCCTGAAAATTTAAAGTCAATCAGTGCAACCTTCTAGACACTAGATTGTTAACAGACAGACACACAAACAAACCTGCTCTGATTACAATACCTCACCCCACGTACTCCATCGCAGGTGAGGTAAAAAAAAAAAATGTGAAAGACGAAATAAAAACAACTCAGGAAACTAATGAAAATTTAAATACTATAATAACTCTGCTCCTTTTGAAAGATTGGGCAAAAATTATTGTTAAAAATGAGCACTCAGCACCTTGATTTCTCTCTGTTAATATCTGGAATAACTACTTACCTTTCCCCCCAATTAAAAAAATAAATAAATAAACATCCTCAGTTGCATACTAGAATACCACTATTCATGAAAATGCACATCTTATATGATGCATTTGCTTGTGCTGTATGTAACTTTCAGCAATAGAGGCTTTGCACCATCACGTGACCCTATAGCAACAGTAACTACACCGCCATGACAGGGGGCACGCTTGTAGTGCTTCATTCAGCCAAGTTAGTTGTTATTGATCGGTATGGGAAGAATTTTGCTCCATTTTTGGACGTGCAAATTGTTTTGAACAAAACAAAGACTTCAGATTTATTTTTAATTTACCAAAAGTAATTCGTCATCAGGGGAAAACTAGAGAAATTTATAAACATAGAAGGGAAAACATGGGGGGAAAATATTCACCGGGATTCGGTGTCAAAAAGAGAGGTCAAAAACCCGATGGTATGCTCACTTCATTTCCACAAAGGTAAGAATTAAAAAAATAATAATAATAATTTCACAACTGCAGCAAGGTGCTCATTCCTATACAGTGAAGTGAACATGAGCAACAACAAAGTGACTCGATATAGCCTAACCTTCACCGAGACTTAAACTGCATTTACATTCGGGGATCCTTCAAAATACGTTGTGTGCATGCTTGGGACCCAGTCATTATGGGAAACACCTGATGCTGATTTGAGTGCAATCAGCACACGCTTAAGGACACAGAGGCTTTGTGAAGTCTTATCATTATCACTGTCACATTTGTTTCTAGCCATGTTTATGACTCTGTTTTTGGTTTTGCTTGTGTGTTGTTTTTGTAAATATCGCACCTGCTAATAAACATGAGACCCGTCTACCGCTGCATACTTGACACAATACTTCACAAAGTCTCCGTGAACACAGCATGCTGATTGTGCTCAGATCAGCATCAGGTGTTTCCCGTAATGACTGGTCCCATGCACACACAACGTGCTCCGAAGGATCTCTGAATGTAAATGCACTTTTTAAGTGTCGGTGAAGGTTAGCCTCTGCCAAGCCACTGTGTTGTTGCTCATGTTCACTTCACTGTATAGGAATGAGCACCTTGCTGCAGTTGTGAAATTATTATGATTATTTTGAATTCTTACCTCTGTGGAAATGAAGTGAGTATACCATAGTGTTTTTGACCTCTCAGTTCAACACCAAGTCCCACTGAATGTTTTCCCCCCATTTTCCCTTCTATGTTGAGAAATTTATCTAGGTTTTCCCCCGATGATGAATTGCTTTTGGCAAATAAAAAAATCTGATGTTTTTTTTTTTTTTTTGTTCAGAACGATTTGCACATCCAAAAAACTCAGCAAAACCTCACCATAGCAGTAAATAACAACTAACTTGTCTGAATGAAACACTTACAAGCATGCCCCCTGTCATGGTTCCCTAGTTACCATTGCTATGGGGTTGCGTGATGGTGCGAAGCCTCTACTGGCCAATCACAGTGAGGCATTTGAATTATTCTCTTGGGTGACATGGACAAAGTGTGATTTGGGCACATAAAAACAAGAAGAGGTTTTGTCACGCTAAACTGAAAAAAATATATGACTTTGTTCCTAATTCCTTATTGTATAACAACACAGGAATACGTTTATTTTCACAATTAAGCCTCACTAAAGTAATGGAACAGAACCATTCCTCAAAGATTATGGAATAATGCATTATGTCTGGTTCCCATGTTGGTGAGCCATAAAAACAATCACTGCTGCGAGATTTGTATCAGCAATAATGCTTTGCCATGTGAAACGGTGCTTTGATTACTTGTTTGACTGGTACTAAGGGACTTTTTTAAACAACATTTATGAAAGAAATCCCTGTTTTTCAGACTGCTAGGGAACCTTAATGCATAGAGTACACAATTCTCTCCCACTGAGTGTATACTACACAGTTACTCCAAGCAATCTGTTATAGTTATTGTTACAGGGTCTAGTTTAGCTGGCGACTTTTATTATGACATGTACGAACCCCGGAAGTTAGGACCTTGTTCTCATGTTCTGAACACACACAGGCATTGCACCATTCCTGAATGTCTGTCTTTCTTTTAGTCAATATAATCTACTATAACATGGTGTCAGAAGTTAGTGGACTTGCACTTTTGTTTGTGTTTTAATTTGGAATACACAATGCAAGAGGAAGGCAGACCAAGAGCTGGTGCGGTTGCGGGGCATGGCATGGCTGCCTATATTCCCCCGCCTTCACCTATGAGTTTCGCGGGTGACTGGTGTGCCAACTAGGAAACGTTTCGAGCAGAATTTGAGGATTATACACTGGTCACGGGTCTGTCTGGCAAACCGAAGAATGTGCAAGCTGCTATGCTACGGACTGTCATGGGAAGTGAATGCAGACACATTTACCGTCATAATTTGACTCTCACCAAAGCTCAACGGGCTGATCCTAAAGACATACTGGACGCTCTGGATCTGTATTTCAAGCCCGCGAAGAACGTCATTTATGAGAGATACATGTTTGGACGTTGCAAGCAGGAAGATGGAGAAACTATTGACACGTTTGTTACTAGACTGAGGGAGAAAGCCACCACATGTGAGTATGGGCAATTAAAAGATCAGATGATTGGCAATAAGATTGTACTGGGCATTATGGACGAAGGCACACGGCACAGACTGCTAAGGGAAAAGACTCTAACTCTTGTCGGTGCTATTGAAATGTGCCGCGCAGCAGAACAGACTGATATTCGAATGAAAATGATTGAGTGCACACTTCACACTGACACTGCCACCGTGCACGCGGTTGCTAAGCAACGGTTTAGGCCGAACAAATCGAAACAGAGCGATTCACCTCACGTCTCAGAAACAGACAACTTGTGCAAATACTGCAGCTACACGCACCCTAGGGGCAGACAGCACTGTCCAGCATTTGGGAAAGTATGCAAGTCATGTGGAACACAAAATCACTTTGCAAAGATGTGTTTGAAGAATAAGAAGAGTGAAAAGAAGTTGCACTGTGTAGATTATTCATCTGAGGATTCAGAGACAAACAATGATGGTGACATATACATGCATGAGTCTATTGGGGCAATGCAAGCAAAAGGGAAGAAATGGTTTGTTACATTGCAAATTAATCAGAAGTCACAGCAGTGTCAGCTTGATTCAGGGGCCACTTGTGATGTAATGAACTACAAAGACAAGATGAAGTTGGCACCTAATGCATCACTGCAACCCAGCAATACCAGACTAAAGCTGTATTCTGGTGACCTGTTGAGTTCCATGGGTATCTTCGAAACTGAGTGCATGATTAATGGCTAGACTCACCAACTGGCATTCGAAGTGGTCAAGACTAATCAAAAGCCCTTGTTATCAGGCTCCACCATTGAGCGCCTGGGACTCATTAAGTTTATGATTCCTGCAGCCATGCATGCAATAGAGCACACTTACTCCAGGGCACTGACTAAGGAACAGCTAATCAAAAGATATGGGGATGTGTTTAGCTCACCTGTTAAATCAGTGCCTGGGGTAGTCCATTTTGAGTTAGACCCGACCATTGCCCCTGTCCAATGCGCGCCCCGCAATGTACCTATTGCAATGAAAGCAGATGTCAAAGCCTTGCTGGACCAATATCAGGCAGATGGACACATCACAGATGTTACTGAGCCAACCGACTGGATCAGCAATATGGTCATTGTTAAGAAGCCGGGCAAATTAAGAATTTGCTTGGATCCAAAATTATTGAACAAAGCCCTGAAACGGTCACATTATATCATGCCCACCCTGGAGGACATTTTATACAAGCTGCCGAAGGCAAGAGTTTTCACTTGGGTGGATGCCAGGCATGCGTTCCTACAGTATAAGCTGGATGACGAGAGCAGCCTCATGACCACCTTCTGGACCCCTTGGGGCAGGAAACGCTGGCTTAAACTACCTTTTGGGGTTTCTGTGGCCCCAGAGGTCTACCAGCACAAACAACATGAGCTCCTGGCCGGGCTGAAAGGAGTTGAACCCATTGCCGATGAAATTTTGGTCGTGGGCTGTGGAGACATGGATGAAGAGGTGGAGAGAGACCATGACGTCAACTTGCAGGCATTGATGGAGCGCTGTAGGGAGGTGAAACTCCGCCTAAGTCTGACAAAATTGCAGTTCAAGTTGGCAGAGGTCTGCTTCCATGGACACGTTCTGACAGTCTCTGGGTTAAAGCCTGACCCTGAGAAAGTGAGGGCCATCGTGGACATGCCTAACCCAGCAGACGTGAAGGGTGTGCAATGTCTCATAGGTTTTGCCAACTATCTGGCAAAGTTCATGCCACACCTGTCGGGTGTCTGTGAGCCACTGCGATGCTTATTGGACAAAGACACCCCATGGCATTGGCTCCCCAAGCATGATGCAGCTGTGTCTGAACTGAAATCCTTAGCCTCATCCATGCCAGTGCTGCGCTACTATGATGTCACTAGGCCTGTCATGGTGCAGAGCGACTCCAGCCAGAGCAGACTTGGGTGCTGCCTCATACAGGAAGGTCAGCCGGTCGCTTTTGCATCAAGAGCGCTCACCCCTACAGAGTGGAATTACGCTCAAATTGAAAAGGAGTGTCTTAGTATTGTGTTCGCGTACCAGAGGTTCCACCATTATCTGTATGGACGTGACCTCGTGACAGTTGAGACCAATCACAAGCCCTTGATTTCTATATTCAGCAAGCCTCTTCTGAGTGCGCCTAAGAGACTCCAGAGCATACTTCTGATGCTGCAGAACTACAACTTAGGAATTACCTACAAGCCTGGGCCTGAGATGTTCGTCAGTGACACACTCAGCAGAGCAACAGCAAATTGTTCGGGCCATGGCAAAGTTTACACGTGTCACGACGTCTGTTCAATGCAGCAGGAACAAGATGATGTGCAATACATCAACCAGGCAGAGTACTTGAATGTGAGTGATCAGTGACTCGAACAGATTAGGAGACACACTGATACGGACAACTGTCTGCAGCCTCTGAAGTCCACAGTGCTTGCGGGTTGGCCAGAAGCAAAAGAAGTCATGCCACACTGCATACGTGAGTACTGGCCTTTCCGTGACGAGATCAGTGTGCAGAACAACATCCTTTTTCGGGGACAAAAGGTTATCATACCCAAGTCGATGCGTCCAGAGATGCTTGCCCGCATCCACTCGAGCCATATTGGCGGAGACGCCTGCTACAGGCAAGCTAAAGAGACCCTCTACTGGCCCAATATGGAGGCAGAAATAAAAGACTTTGTCAGTGCATGCTCAACCTGCAATGAATATGTGCACAAACAGCAGAAAGAGTCCATGCTTTCACATGAACTGCCCACATGACCATGGCAAATTGTCAGTATGGATTTGTTTGCACACAGACAGAAGGAATACCTGCTTATCGTTGATCATTATTCTGATTTTTGGGAGATTGAGCTGCTGCTGGACCTGTCGGCAGACACCATTATTAAGCGCTGCAAGTCCCAATTCGCCCGTCATGGCCAGCCAGACAAAGTTATCTCGGATAATGGCCCACAGTTTGGCTCTCTGTTCAAGCGATTTGCCCTTGAGTGGGAATTTGACCATGTGACCTCCTCACCAGGACACCCAAAAGCAAATGGGAAAGCAGAGTCTGCTGTTAAGATTGCGAAAAACATCCTGCGCAAGGCGGCACGTGATGGAACAGACCCTTGGAAAGCTATATTACACTGGAGAAACACACCCACAGAGAACATGGACAGCAGCCCTGCACAACGCCTCATGTCAAGAAGGCTCAAAACTTCTATTCCCGTGACGAACAGGCTTCTTGAACCATGTGTGGTGGTAGGGGTTACAGAGAGGTTGAGTCATCGCCAACAGATCGCAAAGCACTTCTACGATCGGACAGCGAGGGATTTACCAGAGCTGGAGATTGGTGAGAACATTAGAATGAAGCCCATGCAAGGTGATATGTCTGGTCGCCGGAGACTTGGAACCTGCCTTCGCCAGGTCGCACCACGCTCTTATCTGGTGAATGTTGATAGCACCCTATACCGGCACAATAGAGTGGATCTGAGAGTGGCAGAGCCTACCGTTTCAGTGGCCATAGATGTAAATGAGTCTATACATACACCTGCGCCTGAGGCCAGTCCCTCGGTGCCCCAAACACCTGAGGTTGTGTCAAGCCCTGTCAGATCTGCTCCTGTTGCTTCCCCGGCACCTGGACGGCAGCCATCTCCCCATACAGGCACCTACACCAAAGCGGGGAGGCTTTCAAAGCCGCCTGAGAGACTTGATCTGTGAACTGTAGCTTACCACAAACGTTAAAGGCCACATGACACAGAGTCATACTGTTTACACGTTATGTTTAAGAAAAAAAAAAGAGTAATGAATGTATTGTTTTTTACAGCTCTAAACATTTTATTGATTGATAGATCTACGGGTTTGTTTCTATGGATTCACACAGGACAAGTTTAACTCTTACATTTTAAGAGTGGTTATGACTGCACTATTTTCTGAAGTAAGTTCAGGTACTTCGTTATGTTTTGTGGTGGTCTTGATTTTTGTAAAGGAGGATGTTACGGGGTCTAGTTTAGCTGACGACTTTTATTATGATATGCACAAACCCCAGAAGTTAGGACCTTGTTCTCATGTTCTGAATACACACAGGCATTGCACCATTCCTGAATGTCTGTCTTTCTTTTAGTCAATATAACCTACTATAACAGTTATGGCTGTGCATTATTAGGCATTGTAACAGCATGACTTGAGTTAGATTTTTAGCTCAAACTAATGTTTGTCGCAGTCTTATGGACACCTCAACTTTTGGCTCTCTCTCTGTTCTTTCTCTAGCTATCAGACATTTTCTGATCAATTGGGGAACACTTAGTTCTGTAGCACTTATTCCACCACAAACATCTTGCTTGTAAATGATTGTGGAAAATTTCTGGCAAATATAGTGTCTTGCAAAAGTATTCATCCCCCTTGGTGTTTGTCCTATTTTGTCACATTACAAGCTGGAATTAAAATGGATTTTGGGGGGGTTAGCACCATTTGAGTTACACAACATGCCTACCACTTTAAAGGTGAAAATTGTTGTTTTATTGTGACACAAACAATAATTAAGATGAAAAAAAAACAGAAATCTGGAGTGTGCATAGGTATTCACCCCCAAAAGTCAATACTTTGTAGAGCCACCTTTTGCTGCAATTACAGCTGCAAGTATCTTGGGGTATGTCTCGACTAGCTTAGCACATCTAGCCACTGGGATTTTTGCCCATTCCTCAAGGCCAAACTGCTCCAACTCCTTCAAGTTAGATGGATTGTGTTGGTGTTCAGCAATCTTCAAGTTATGCCACAGATTCTCAATTGGATTGAGGTCTGGGCTTTGACTAGGCCATTCCAAGACATTTAAATGTTTCCCTTTAAACCATGCCAATGTAGCTTTAGCAGTAGGTTTGAGGTCATTGTCCTGCTAGAACGTGAACCTTCATCCCAGTCTCAAACCTCTGGTTGACTCAAACAGGTTTTCCTCCAGAATTGCCCTGTATTTAGTGCCATCCATCTTTTCTTTAGTCTTGACCAGCTTTCCTGTCCCTGCAGATGAAAAATATCCCCACAGCATGATGCTGCCACCACCATGCTTCACTGGAGGAATGGTGTTCTCAGGGTGTTGGGTTTGCACCACACATGGTATTTCCCATGACGGCCAAAAAGTTCAGTTTTAGTCTCATTTGACCAGAGAATCTTCTTCCATGTGTTTGAGGAGTCTGCCACATGCTGTTGAACAAACTCCAAACATGTTTTCTTAAGCAATGGCTTTTTCCTGGCCACTCTTCCATAAAGCCCCACTCTGTGGAGTGTACGGCTTAAAGTGGTCCTATGGACAGATACTCCCATCTCCGATGTGGATCTTGGCAGCTCCTTCAGTGTTATCTTTGGTGTCTTTGTTGCATCTCTGATTAATGCCCTCCTTGCCCGGTCTGAGAGTTTTGGTGGGCGGGACCTTCTCTTGTCAGGTTTGTAGTGGTGCCATATTCTTTCCATTTTGCTATAATGGATTTAATGGTGCTCTATGGAATATTCAAAGTTTGAGATTTTTTTTATCACCCAACCCTGATCTATACTTCTCCACAACTTTGTTTCTGACCTGTTTGAAGGCTCCTTGGTTTTCATGTTGCTTGCTTAGTAGTGTTGCAGAGTCAGGGTCCTTCCAGAACAGTTTGCTTTATACAGACATCATGTGACAGATCATGTGACACTTTGATTGCACACAGGTGGATCTTAATCAACTAATTATGTGACTTATGAAGTGAATTGGTTGGACCAGCTCTTATTTAGGGGTTTCATATGAAAGGGGGTGAATACTTATGCACGCTCCAGATTTCTGTTTTTTCATCTTAAGTATTGTTTGTGTCACAATAAAACAACAATTTGCACATTTAGAGTTGGAGGCATGTTGTGTAAATCAAACAGTGCTAACCCCCCCAAAATCCATTTTAATTTCAGTTTGTAATGTGACAAAACAGGACAAACACCAAGGGGGACGAATACTGTTGCAAGACACTGGAAATCTCAGTGAAATGTATTAGATATAAATGTACTTAGGGTGGCACGGTGGTGTAGTGGTTAGCGCTGTCGCCTCACAGCAAGAAGGTCTGGGTTCGAGCCCCGTGGCCGGCGAGGGCCTTTCTGTGTGGACTTTGCATGTTCTCCCCGTGTCCGCGTGGGTTTCCTCCGGGTGCTCTGGTTTCCCCCACAGTCCAAAGACATGCAGGTTAGGTTAACTGGTGACTCTTAAATTGACTGTAGGTGTGAGTGTGAATGATTGTCTGTGTCTATGTGTCAGCCCTGTGATGGCCTGGCGACTTGTCCAGGGTGTACCCCGCCTCTCGCCTGTAGTCAGCTGGAATAGGCTTCAGCTTGCCTGCGACCCTGTAGAAGGATAAAGCGGCTAGAGATAATGAGATGAGATGTACTTAGTCTTCCTGCTATGAACTGAGTGTTGCAGAATTACATTGACTCATTTGGTTGATTATATCGAAGGTGATTTAGAGTTGAGGCAGGATATCAATCATAATATTGAGCTTTTCAAGGAAGAAACTTTTCTACAGTGTTTGAAAGTAAGAACAAACTGGTGAAGCCATGAATCAATGAATCAAACTATGAATGATACAATCCTTCAAATTGAAGATGACTAACATGTATCAGATAATGTGAGTTGGCCAAGTGGTTAACGTGTCCGCCTCTCAACCAGGAGATCATGAGTTCTACTCGTGGTCAGGTAGACCATCATAAAAATGATACCTACTGCAATACAGATGTGAGTAGGGAGTCAAATGCTTGAAGTTACCAGAGGACCAACCCCCCACTGTAACACTACACTGTAAAAAAAAATTAGTCAAGCCAACTTAAAAATGTAACGCAACCTGCTGCCAAAGGATTTTGAGTAAACTCAACTCCGGGCCAAATAGTTGTGCTGACTTGCTCTTTTAAGTTGACACAGATGAGTATTTTATGTTGACCTTACTTTATTTAGCAAGTTCAGTGCATTCAAATTGTTGAAATAAATTGAAATAATCATTACAATTAACTTGGAAAAGCAAGTTGGCACAAAAAACATTAAGTTATCGTAAATTATTCTTTTTTTTAAAGATTTTTTGGGGGCTGTTTCCACCTTTATTGGATAGGACATTGTAGAGACAGGAAATGAGCGGGAGAGAGACGGGGAGGGATCAGGAAATGACCTCGGGTCGGAATCAAACCCGGGTCCCCGGATTTATGGCATGGTGCCTTATTCACCTGAACCATGACACCCCAAAATGTTCTTTTAAGTTCACATAGAAGAGTATTTTATGTTGAGTTGGCTTGACTTGCCTTTAGAAGTTCAGTCCAACAAATTGTTTAGTTGAAATAAATTGAAATAATAATGCCAATTAACTTAGAAGAGCAAGTTGGCACATCATGGTTCTAAGTTGAGTTTACTCAAAATCCTTTGGCAGCAGGTTGCGTTACATTTTTAAGTTGGCTTGACTACTTTTTTTTACAATGATTTAGTGTGCATTACATTTTTTAGTTAACACAAACCTCTCAACACTTAAGTTCTACTTCACTTTGCCTATTATTACACAAACAGAAACAAATACCGACATACAAGGAGGGAATTCCCTGGCCTCTGTTGAGGAAAGCTTAGTCTATACTCTCTATACACATCTCGTGTCAGTTTCCACGGACTTCTCACTCCACCCGACCGTTGAAACTTTCGAACTTGTGAAGTGCGCATGCGCAGTGGCATTGGTTAAGGGGCGTCAATCAGCACTTGAATATATAAGTTCACTTAACTTAATTTTCCAATTCCTATGAACTTGTGGCGAAGGAAAGGCGTCTCAACTATTTTTTTTTAGTTACTTGAACAATTGGAAGGGAAATTTGTTCATTCAACTTAGAATCCTTTTTTCACTCAACAATTTTGCAAGTTACATTTTTTACAGTGAGCTATGTAATAGGTGAGAGGCTGAGGGCTACTGAAACAGAGATCAGTGCCACCCAATGTGCCTTGTGAAATGGGAAGGACTTTGAACATGTATCAGAATGCCAAGAAATACACCTCACATGGTTTTATGAACACCACATAAGCATGGGGCATTATGTAACACCTGGATACCTTTGTGTGAGCCTGTGTGCATGCTGAGATACTTTTCTCAGCTTTGTTCACTCTGGTTATATAGCATGATTGTATGAGTTATTATATTTCCCCTGGCAGCTCAAACCAGTCTGGCCATTTTCCTCTGACCTTTCTTATCAACAAGGTATTTCCACCCAGAGGAGGATTGCTCACTCAGTGTGTGTTGTTTTTCACACTATTCTGTGTAACCTCTTAAAGACTTGTGTGTGTGTGTGTGTGTGTGTGTGTGTGTGTGTGTGTGTGTGTGTGTGTGTATAAATCCCAGGGGATTATGCAGTTTATGAAATACTCAAACCAGCTCTTCTGGTACCAACATCCATCTACTTTGCGGTCTATGGTCAAACAGTAGTATTTGAAGCAGATCACACTATTTATAGGAAAATAAATTCTTATGTATGATCCAAAACATGTTTTACAGCAGGAATGCACCTGATTTGTGGATTCATACATATACTGGGCAATATAATAAGAAACTGATCTCACTGAATTCAGAGTTGAATGCAGAACAACATACTTTTGACAGAATTAAAATATGTTTATCCGTTCTTGAGATATTACAAACCAAAGATTGAAAAAATGGCTTAATTTTTAGAAAACTGCCGTAATATTCTGTCTGAGGATCACATGGTCCAAAATGGGCCTCATTAACCAATAAGATCAAAGGTTTTTTCTTCATAACTTTTTTATTTTTTAAGATATTTACATGGAACTTGGCAGGCACAGAGATGGTTGTATACTGAATACAAAGTTAAGAAAATTAGTAAATACAAATAATGCAAATTAGTATTTAATTAGTATAAATTATGCTAATTAGGTAAAAGTGTTAAATCGGTGCACTCAATAAAAAAGTAATAAAAGGCTATATCTAATCCCCTCTTTGTGCTCTGTAGACCTTTGTATTTCTCAAAAGTAGGACCTACTAGTGTTTATATGAAAGAATATAAATGATTATTTCAATTAATCTTCACAGCTTTCAAGGCGAACCTCGAAAAAACTGTCTGATCCACATCCAAAAAATAATTCACATTAACTGAATTGAAATTGACACTCGCGTTTCTGACTTCCGTTTTTTTTTTAAATCTCATTCCGACCACTAAGATCTCAATATTTTTCATCAAAACAACTACAGTTATATTCTAAAATAGTTATTTATTTACATGAATCAGTTTGATTTGAAAAAATAAGTAGGTAAAGCTACGAAAACTCGCTTCAAAGTCTCCCCTGAATCATAACATTAAAACTAGCAGACGGAAAATTTTGCTGAATCCTTCATCAGAAACAGTGAGAGCGACAGAACATCCCTATAAAAGTTATCTGATTCATATTCACGAGTAATCCAGTCGGAAACTGATCAGAAGAGAGAGACAGAGCCTGAGTGCTTTCCCGTGACTCAAAAATCACCAGCAGTTTCCCGACGTCCCGCGAGCAGAGTGAACTCTGTTGTACCAACTTCAACCTGCCGTTACTCCCAAAGTACTGAACAGATCTTAACCAGATACATTTCTTTGGAAAGCAGAAATGATAAGCTTTTTAATGATAGTATCCACAATAGAAAATATTCAAGAGTTAAGCAATGATAGATTTGGAAACTTAGACGAGCATCTGCATGAACAATTTTCACAGCACGGCCAGCGAGCGTCTGATACGCCTCATTATATATACTTAAAATATGTATTAGTAGATACGTTTTTCTTTTTGGAAATTGATACATCTCCTGTGCAAGTATTTTGTAGCCCATTTCCTGAAAACTACATTAACAATGCCCAGAAGCTGGCTGCAATCGACAGCTAGTGACAGCGGCGCATGGACTTGACACCATACAGCAATAAAGTTGTTGCTGGTGTAAATGCAGGGTCAGTGTATATGCAGTTCTATTTAAGGTCACTGCAAAACTTTCTGTTAAAATTCATTACAGTATTAAATTCAGTACAAGTATTCGAGGATCAGTCTCATTCCAATTTACCCACTAATGAAGACCAGAATGGAAGTCTTTAAATTCTAAGGCACTCGGGGGCACAAATGACATTGATTATAGCAACTAGCAATAAGTCCCAGATCTCAAATATGGCCGCATGGAAAATGAGCACTGGCTGAGACACATATTATACTATTTAGTTACATTTGGTTGTACTTCGTTACACACACACACACACACACACACACACACTAATGTTACCCATGCCCAACCCTAACCAAGCATAATTATTTTAGTTCTTCAAATAAACACTTTTTTAATCATTGGCAGCAGCTAAATATTCCTACAAGTAAAAATTAATATATTCCTATTAACTTCGAGACATTAACACTACATGGTGTAGTGGTTAGCGCTGTTGCCTCACAGCAAGAAGGTCCGGGTTCGAGCCTCGTGGCTGGTGAGGGCCTTTCTGTGTGGAGTTTGCATGTTCTCCCCGTGTCCGCGTGGGTTTCCTCCGGGTGCTCCGGTTTCCCCCACAGTCCAAAGACATGCAGGTTAGGTTAACTGGTGGCTCTAAATTGACCGTAGGTGTGAATGTGAGTGTGAATGGTTGTCTGTGTCTATGTGTCAGCCCTGTGATGACCTGGCGACTTGTCCAGGGTGTACCCCGCCTTTCGCCCGTAGTCAGCTGGGATAGGCTCCAGCTTGCCTGCGACCCTGTAGAACAGGATAAAGCAGCTACAGATAATGAGATGAACTTCGAGACATTTGGTCCCGACAACTGATAAATATCATCCAGTGCCAATACACATGCTGTATATACTATAAAGCTCGAAATACAATATTCTTAAGCAATGGAATGCAAAGAGCCTTTATACTATAAAGTATAAAGTTTATAGCATATTCATAAGCAGTATATTATTTTTTATCCATAATGATAATTGAGGCAGAGGAGGCATGGTGGTGCAGTGGTCAGCACTGTCGCCTCACAGCAAGAAGGTTCTGGGTGTGAACCTCGAAGCCAGCTAGGGTCTTTCTGTGTGGAGATTGCATTCTTTCTCCTTGGGCCTGTATGGGTTTCCTCCCACAGTCCAAAAACATGCAGATTAGGTCAACTGGCTACTCAAAAGGTCTGCCCATAGGTCTGAATGTGAGTGTGAATGGTCTCTGTGTTCGCTCTGCAAGACAGTCACAACCTGTCCAGGGTGAACCCTGCCTTTCACATGAAGTCAGCTAGGGTTGGCTTCAACTTCCCCTGATGGATAATCAGAATGGATGGATGGATGGATGGATGGATGGATGGATGGAGTATGTTCTCTCATCTCTCTTTTAATGTCAAGACAAACATTTCACTTTGCATGTTTTAACATACACTAAGTCTTTCATAACTTTTCCAATATTGAGAATACATACAAAGATACTGTATGTATAGTGCATTATTCAATATCGTCATATATTATATGGACACGAGTGTTTTACTGGGAAATACACCTCTCGTGTTTTTCATATGAGCTCCATCTGGGACATGGAAAACCAAAACCATGACATCAATCTCTATATGTCACTTGTGAGAAAATCGATGAATTGTTTTGATAAATTTGGGTACGTTTTTGCTTGTCAGTGTGTCTATATAATAAAAATAAAATCACATGTTGGCTTGAAGATATGAAGTTTATCTTCTCATGTTGAAAAGCTCGCCTTTTTCATACGAAATACATCACGGATCTGAGTGACATAATTAAATCATATTGTCTGGCGTTTAGTGGTATATCAGATATATTCCATTCAGCTAGCATGATATTGAATGAGTCGAAGATGAGTAGCTGAATGGAATATATCTGATATACCATGAAACAAGCCAGCCAATATTATTATTATTATTATTATTATTATTATTTAAAAATTCTCTCAGAATCTTCCATATTTAACGTCGCAAACTTGGCGGCCATGTTTGTTTAGAAATTGTCACAGTCACTCACTAGCATGGAAGTTTTACGTCTCCAACGTGTGATGTCATGTTGTCTTGACAACCATGCAGTATCGTAAACCATATTCAACGCTCATTCTCCATTGGGTAGAGTGACGTAATACACGTAAGATAAGCGATATGCTAACAATATTGCATGCTATCGAACCAAATGAATGAAACCTGCTAGAAGGGAATAGAACACGTTTTTATTCCATCGAAAAAATGTCCTGTATGCATAAAAATTCGCAATATTTCACTCCGACGACATCACGCCCAGTGTTTTCCCACTGACTTGATGTGCGTTGTCAAAACAGTGAACTGGTTCAAATTAAAATTCTTTTGATTAACTTGCATTTTTTTGTATGGATGTGTCCATATAATATAAAGCACATTACACAGTGGTGTGAAGATATCAAATTTATCTTCTTGTGTCGAAAATATTTTCACTCATGATATATCCATTCGGCGGCACGGTGGTGTAGTGGTTAGCGCTGTCGCCTCACAGCAAGAAGGTCCTGGGTTCGAGCCCCGGGGCCGGCGAGGGCCTTTCTGTGCGGAGTTTGCATGTTCTCCCCGTGTCCGCGTGGGTTTCCTCCGGGTGCGCCGGTTTCCCCCACAGTCCAAAGACATGCAGGTTAGGTTAACTGGTGACTCTAAATTGACCGTAGGTGTGAGTGTGAGTGTGAATGGTTGTCTGTGTCTATGTGCAGCCCTGTGATGACCTGGCGACTTGTCCAGGGTGTACCCCGCCTTTCGCCCGTAGTCAGCTGGGATAGGCTCCAGCTTGCCTGCGACCCTGTAGAAGGATAAAGCGGCTAGAGATAATGAGATGAGATGAGATATATCCATTCACCACTCGTGCGACCATGTAATATCCTCGATATATATTGTATATAATTTTCTAAAAGTATTCTCCATATCAGCAACTACATGGTATGGCTTGTGAATCTCTGCATCATCTCTCTGGAAACAAAAACATATCAGTAAACACAGCAAAATAAATGTTTCTTTTCAAGCTTATGCACACAACATGACATTTTATGGCAGTGTGCCCCATTTATAAATTACTCAAGTAAAGGTTCTTGCAGCTCATTCATCAATGTCAACACACACTGACTATTTCTCGCTCTATATGTCCTCTCTCGTTCTCATTTTCTTTCTTTCTTCCTCTCTCTGAATTTCAGTGTTCCTTTTAGTAGTCTTTATATTTTCCTTGTGCCCTCAATTCGTTTCTTTCCCTACCTTTATGCATTCTCTCCCACCATTGCATACGCGCGCACACACACACACACACACACACACACATACACACACACACACACACACACACACCTCGCTTGTTGTTTGTTTGTTTGTTTGTTTGTTTGTTTTGTATTAATACACTGCCAACCTGAACTTCGCGTGTACTCATTTCTCAAGAGCTGCCATATTGACTACTTTCACATACCCATAATGCTTTGCACCTTGGTGGGTAACCAGGCGCTTTATATGTTTACTAAGTGAGATAACCTCAGCCATTTCTTCAAATTCACATGGGGAAAAAAAATGACTCTTCCTGATTTCAAGTTTTATAGAATACCTAAAGAGGCTAAGTCCAAAAGCGTGGTTAGACAGAATTCACTGTCAAAATTTTGCACTGACAGACAACACGCGACTGTGTTCTGCACACTTCAGTGGTGGCGTAAAGTCTGATGATCCAAGTCACGAAGCCGACAAGCCGTCTGTCTTTGTGTTTCGTCATAAAAAGTGTGAAAAACAAGGACAAGTCTAAGAACTAAAAAGGACGCCTTTATTGAAGGATCAAATCCTAAAATAAAGCTCTAATGATGTAGTGTAAATACATAGTATGTCGAATGTAGAATTTGACCCTGTAGCCCTAACAGCTTCCTCTAACAGCCCAAAGGAAATCAAAATCAACCTAAACTTAAAAAATAAATTAGACAGTTCTGCTGTGTTTACAGTACTAACTTGACTGAGTGAATTCCTTGCTTGTGTTCCCGTGCACAAAGCGTTTTGTATTTTCTTACGGCTTTCTCGTCGTAACCAGCACCCAGCAAAAACCATTTCACTGTGGATTCTTCTATGATCAGTGTCGATCTTTCTCAGCTCTTCTGCTGATCTTTTAACTTGTGCAGGTCAGTAATTGTTGGAACCCCTGTGCTTACAGATGAAGAAGGCTGCTGACTCACTGTCACCCAAAGTAGAGATGTTCAAAGCGTTCGAGACGATATTTACAAGCGCTTTATTTTTTACCGATTGATTTCTGAAAGTCCACAGAAAATGCTTTGCAGATTTCTTTAAGTTTTGATTTAGTTAGTTTTGACACTCCTTCAAAGGTTTTAGGGAGATTTAAATTTGAAAGATGACTGTCAGTGTAGGGCGGCACAGTGCTGTAGTGGTTAGCGCTGTCGCCTCACAGCAAGAAGGTCCGGGTTCGAGCCCCGTGGCCGGCGAGGGCCTTTCTGTGTGGAGTTTGCATGTTCTCCCCGTGTCCGCATGGGTTTCCTCCGGGTGCTCCGGTTTCCCCCACAGTCCAAAGACATGCAGGTTAGGTTAACTGGTGACTCTAAATTGACCGTAGGTGTGAATGTGAGTGTGAATGGTTGTCTGTGTCTATGTGTCAGCCCTGTGATGACCTGGCGACTTGTCCAGGGTGTACCCCGCCTTTCGCCCGTAGTCAGTTGGGATAGGCTCCAGCTCGCCTGCGACCCTGTAGAACAGGATAAAGCGGCTACAGATAATGAGATGAGATGAGACTGTCAGTGTGCGACAGCATGTTGTTTTAGTTTGTTTATATTTTGGTCCCCCCCCCCCCCCCCCCCCCATGTGCAAAGCATTATGAGTTATGTGACAGTAGTCAATACCTTCATTTTCTCCCATCCCCTGATCTACCTCTGAACGTCAGCCAGTATTTCGCCTTTGTTTTTACGGCTTCAACTGCTTCTTTACAACAAGCTGTTGAGAAACCATAAAGTGGCTTCTCCTTTTATTGTATAGAAAAATGTTGCGAATGCATCTTATGTCCGCTTAGCCTTTACTGAAACACTGCAGATGTTTTCAGGGATAAAAAAGGACGTTATAATACAGAGGTAGTTAATCGACGTACAAATAAGTGGCTTACACATTTTTTTTCTGCTCATATGCAGAGATTATTTGCATTACTAGGCCAGTTTCAGCAGGCTTTAATCCCCTCAAAATGGTACCGTAAAATACCAAATAATAGCCCGGGCTATTATTTGTCTCAATCACGTAAGAGACCCGGCGCGTATTAGAGACTAGGCGGCTATTTGGAACAGGCGATTAATTCCTTCTTCACAAACACCTTCCCCAAAATCTACCTCAAAACGGGGAAAAAATCATTCTCAGATAGGCCTACTTTTAACCAGTATAACTTACAGTTTCTTTCGAGTTAGATTACAGATAGCACGGTGCCGACTTCGGGGAATTTTGAAGACGCAGAATGCATCTTCGCATGGCACAGTCGGGGTGGATAAAGGATAAATCACACACCTTTTCCTGTTAATGACTAGTTAAGCGCATGCTTTACAAAATAATCAAGAAACCACACCATTGTCTGTGCGCAGCACTGTGATTTAATTACTCTGCAAAGTTATGGTCACTTGCTATCACCCTCACCCATGCAGCCTCCACCCTTTGCGCTTCGCGATGTCTGTCAATCTGAAATTGCACGGAGGGCGCGACGTTGAAGCAACATAATTAGGGTGCGAAGTGTCAAACCAAAGGGTTTTTTCTTATGCTGAAAAATAAGTGACCTGCAGTGGCTACATACTGTCATCTTGCATTCTCACGTTTCTCTCCAAGACATCTCCCTATTTGGCCGATATGAGCCTATTCCCCGAGTGAGTTGGTACGGTGGCTCGACCCCGTAGAAAACTTAAAGTTCGGATGAAAGTTAGTTGAATAGGTTACTGACTTGTAGGCCTACATGTTGCCTGCCTGACGCGTGCTTCTGCCCAACTTGCACGACAGATTACTTGTTGAAAAGGCCCCTTGGATTAGATTGGCCGCGAGCAGACTGAAATGCATGTTAGAACGCTCTCACCTTTTTTGTAAAGCGTCTTCCAGATCCGAATGGGTAAGGGCAAGTGAAATGGTATAAGGTCTTTAATAAAACTCAGTGTGTGCTTTGACGCATGCATTCGGCAATTTAGGTCGTTTAACAGAAGCAGCAGTCCAACCTTGGAAACCCGCAGTCCTCAATGTCACCACACTCGCTGGCTTTCGTTGGGTGAATACCCCAAAGGGGTATTCCTCATTCGATGACGTAAGTGATATCCCACACACCCATGTCAAACGTAATTGGCTAAGACATCTGTCAAAAGTTACGGGGTTGCATTCCTCAAGAAATATTACGGTAGACCAAGATTATAACATTGAAATGGCATGTTTATTATCACGTAACAAAATGTTGTAAACAGTATTATAGAAATAATTTCATTTTGCATTCATTCATTCATATTGTTTCGGTAGAAAACTATGCAATGCAAAATCGTTTAAACACCAGAAAACCAGAAAAGTGCTGGGCCTCAAGATTCTAGATAGAACGTTCGGACGCTTTTTTTTTTTTTTTTTTTAGACCCCGGCGAGTATTCGGAACCGGCCTTTATTTGTCACAACACACGCATACACCCGGCCGTTAAAGGGAACTCGGCGGTTAATTGGAACTCGGCTATTATTTGGTATTTTACGGTATTTAACCCCCTCCAACAATGTTCTTTAGCCCCCTCTGAATAAATGTGCTGTTCCTACATGAGTGTGTACAGTGTGTGTGTGTGTGTGTGTGTGTGTGTGTGTGTGTGTGTGTGTGTGTGTGTGTGTGTGTTTTCTCACAGTAGCTCCTAGGTCAGAGGTGAGTGCATTGGCCAGCAGCACTCCACAAAACAAAACAGTAGCCTTAATTTCCCCTCAGCTCGGCTACACTGCCTTTCGTTCCCCAGTCTATCCCAGAGGAAGAGGAGTGGAGATACACCATTCAGTAACACTGTATGAGCATTGAACCATCTGCTAATCCCTCTCACTATACCTTTCTTTCTTTTTGTGACCCTAACTCTTACAGCTAGACGGCCTTTCAATTTCATAAAATCAGTGAAATTTAGTTCCCTCTGAAATTTGGTCATTGTGATATATGTTTATTTCTGTAATATCTCAAAAAAAAAAAAAGGTGGCACGGTGGTGTAGTAGTTAGCACTGTCGCCTCACAGCAAGAAGGTCCTGGGTTCGAGCCCAGCGGCCAATGAGGGCCTTTCTGTGTGGAGATTGCATGTTCTCCCCGTGTTTGTGTGGGTTTCCTCCACATTCCAGAGACATCCAGGTTCGGTTAACCGTTGGCTCTAAATTGACCGTAGGTGTGAATGTGAGTATGAATGGTTGTTTGTCTCTATGTGTCAGCCCTGTGATGATCTGGCGACTACCCCACCTCTCGCCCATAGTCAGCTGGGATAGGCTCCAGCTTGCCTGTACAGGATAAGCAGCTACAAATAATGGATGGATGGATATCCATACCCAGGCCATTCTGTGGCTGGGAAGTTATTTAATTTGAGGGGATTCCCGAGCAAATAATGTGCATGAAGTTGCTCGCTTCGTGCAGTTAACCAGACAGAGGAAGTCCGTGTGTGTGCGCATGCGCAGGTTTATCTTTGACTGTGCGCTGACAGTTCCATCATTCTGTCAATAAATGAACAGCTGATCACACCGAGGTCCTCGCTGACTGCCAATATTTATTAGTTTGGTCCTGCGTTTCCTTTCCTTCGCAACATAACGTCTTTTCTTCTCGCTTTCCTTTACTGTCAGTCTTTCACGTTTCATTCGCACACTCATGTCCTCCATTTTTCTCTCCTGTTTCAAATTTGTATCCCACAATGCCTTGCGCAAACGGGGAAAGCCCACCACGTGATGCATGATGTAATATCTTGAATTGGGTCATGGTGAAGCAGGAGAAAAATAGCAGAGAATTTAGGGCCCCGTGGTTCTAAATTCATTAATTGTTCTATTAGGGAAAAAAACCCTAATAAAATTAGAAGTCTGTGATTTGCATTCAGTAGCTTTCTGTCCACGAAACAAAAATAATTGGGTGTTGGGGAAAATTTGTTTTATGACCTAAACTTGAAAAACCTGAAAGGCAGTCTACCTTTGAAGATCCGATTTTTCTACCTGGTGAACTGGATCGATCTAGCTTCTCTTGACTTATGACCCTATTTAAACCACCATTTTGTATCTGGATTACATCCTGAGAAGATTTTAATCAAGTGCTTCTCTGGTTAGTCACTTCCAGCTGTATTATACGTTAATATGCTAATCAGCGCTTTAGATTTTTAAAACATGCAGTGCCTTGTTTTCGTTTTATGAATGAGATAATCTGACATTTTCAGACCATCTCCTCTAATGTTTTCAGTGAACAAACATGCTTTAAATGCATGTTCTGTGTATTGACACATTCATTTTTCCATCCTGATATAATCCTGATACTTAAGATGCAGGAAAGGATGAAGTGTAAACACAGTCTATAATTCTGTTTATTTTCTAAATCATGTGTATTATCTGCTTGGAGACAGCAGTAAAGTGTGTTTATGTATCTTGGGTCATTGTGTTGCCTTTTTGTCCTGAAAGAAAACCACCTCATTTTAACTGCAAAGCATATAGTAATATAGATATTTAGGCACTGACTAAAAGCAGAGCTCCTGATGAGTGTATGAGCAAAATGTTTACAAGGGCACAAAATCAACCTGAATAGAATAAAAATATTAGAGCATATGTACCATCGAATTGTGTAGTGTCATGTATTTCACGTCAGTAAATTGCTACAATGTCTTGTGACAGTGACACCAATAATGAGATACAGTTACAAATACATAATTATTCCTTTCTCTGACACTGCATGCTATGCACCAGAAACAACTTACTTACTTACGCCTTCTACCCCTCCCGGGGCATAGGCCATGGGATCTCCAGGCATCTTGGTCTTGGGCTATCTGCTCCAGCCAGCTCCAGGTGAATCCCATTCTTTTGGTGTCAGGTTCAAGTTCTCAGCGCCACATGTTTCTGGGCCATCCTCTGTTCCTCTTGTCTTGGAGATTCCAGGTGAGCACTTGTTTGATAATGTTGGAGGCTGGCTTGCGGAGTGTGTGGCTAATCCACCTCCAGCATTGTCTCAGGATCTCATCTTCTGCAGAAAGCTGGTTGGTTCTCTGCCAGAGGTCCTGGTTGGTTATGGTGTTTGGCCAGTAGATCCGGAGGATCCTTTGCAGACTGGTGTTGATAAAAAAAAGTCTGCACTTTTTTCATTGTTGCCACAGTTGTCCTCCAGGTTTCTGCTCTATATAGAAGAACTGACTTGACGTTGGAGTCGAACAGCCTGATCTTTGTTTGCAGAGTCAGTTCCTTTGAGTTCCAAATGTTCTTCAGCTGAAGGAATACTGCTTTTGCTTTGCCTATTCATGCCTTCACATCAGCATCAGTTCTGCCCAGCTTGTCGATGACACTGCCCAGGTCGGTAAAGGCTTCCACCTCTTCCAGCACCTCTCTTTCCATCTTGATCAGGTCACTATTTGTGGTGTTGACCTTCAGGATCTTGGTCTTCCCCTTGTTAATATTTAAGCCTATTTGAGTCGAGGTGGTTGCCACTTTGTTGGTTTTCTCCTGCATCTGTTGACAAGTACGGGACAGAAGTGCCAGGTCATGTGCGAAGTCCAGGTCATCAAATTGCATGAAGGGTGTCCACTGAATTCCTGTTCTTGTGCATGCTGTTGACATCTTCATTCTTCAGTCAACAGCCAGCAAAAAGAGGAAAGGCAAGAGTAGGCACCCCTGATGAACTCCAGTTCTCACCTCAAAGGCATCCGTGAGCTGTCCTCCATGGACTATTCTGCAGGTCATCCCATCATATGAATTTCTGATGATCTTGACTATCTTGCCTGGCACCCCATAGCATTGGAGAATGTTCCAGAGGATGTTCCTGTCCAAACTATCAAATGTCTTCTCATAATCAATAAAACCGATGTAGAGAGAAGAATTCCACTTCAACGACTGCTCAACAATTATGCGAAGGGTAGCAATCTGGTCCATGCAGGATCTGTCCTTTTGGAAGCCTGCTTGCTGATCTCTTAGTTGGGCATCCACCTGGTCCCTCATTCGGTTCAGAATGATCCTGTTGAACACTTTCCCTGGTATGGACAGGAGTGTAATCCCTCAGTAGTTTGCACAGTTACTGAGGTCGCCTTTCTTTGGTAACTTGATCAGATATCCTTCCTTCCACTCTGATGGTGCTTGCTCTTCTTTCCAGATCTTCTCAAACAGTGGAAGCAGCATCTCCACCATGGTGTCCTCCTTCAGTGCTTTTGCTGGTATGCTGTCTGGGCCTGCTGCCCTGCCGCTCTTCAGCTGTCCTATAGCCTTTCAGATCTCTTCTTTAGTTGGCATGCTGCAGTTGATTGGTAGATCCTCTGCTGCTGATGGTATGTCTGGTGGGTTTGGTGGTGCTGGTATATTTAGCAGCTCTTCAAAATGTTCTTTCCATTTGTTCCGTTGCTGTTCCTCTCCCATCAGTGTCTTTCCTTCTTTATCCTTCACTGGTCTGTCTGACTTGCTAAATTTTCCTGACAGCTTTTTTGTAGGGGAGTACAATTCTTTCATGTTTCCATTTCTTGCTGCTTTTTCTGCTTCTGCTGCAAGGCTATTGATGTAATTTCGTTTGTCAGCTCTGATGCTTTTCTTCACATTCCTGTTGGCTTCTGTGTACTCCTCTTTTGCTTTTGCTCTTATGACTCTTGTTCTGTAATTGTTTATGGCTACTTTCTTTTCCTTCCTGTCTTGGATCTTTTCATTGTCTCTGTAGACAACCACTCCTTATGTTGGTGCTTCAGGGGTCCAAGAATATCACTGCATGTTGTCACTGCTTCTTTCACTTTCTTTCATCTGCTGTCAATTGTCCCTTCATCTTCCATCAGTTCCTGTAGCATTTGGAATTTGTTGCTCAGAGCTACTCTGTACTCCTCCTTCTTTTGTGCATCCCTCAGAGAACAAGTGTTGTAAGTGTGGCACTGTCCTGCTGATCCCATCCACTCTTTCTTCAGTTTCAGCTTCAGTCATGCCACAACAAGATGGTGGTCTGATGCAACATCTGCTCCTCGCTTCACCTTCACATCCTGCAGGGATCTTCTGAACTTCTTGGTGATGCAGATATGATATATCTGGTTCTTGGTGGAGGTGTCTGGTGATACTCAAGTTGCCTTGTGTATCCTCTTGTGTGCAAAGCCACTGCCACCAATCACCAGGTTGTTGAGTGCACACAGGTCTTCAAACCTCTCCATTTTCATTCATTTCACCAAGGCCATGTATCCCCATCACTTCCTCATACCCAGTGTTGTCATTTGCCACTTTTGCATTGAAGTCTCTCATCAGGATGTTGACATGTTCCTTAGAGTAACTTTCCAGGATGGACTGCAGTCTGTTACAGAACTGTTCCTTTTGTTCTTCCTTACTGTCACTGGTGGGTGCATAGCACTGTACTACATTCATTATGATTTTCTTCTTCATCGTATGGAAAGATGCTGTGATGATCCTTGGACCATGGGCTTCCCATCCGATAAGTGCTCTCTGTGCTTCTTTTGACAACATCAGTGCAACTCCATGGGTGTGCGGGGCATTTTCCTCCTCATGTCCCAAGTATAGCAACATCTTGCCTGTATTGAGTCTTTTCTGCCTGGACTGTGTCCATTGAGTTTTATTGATTCCAAGCAGGGCAAGGTTGTAATTATGCCTCTCCCACAGAAACTTGCACAGTCTTTCCTGCTTCATACATGGTTCACATTTCATGCTCCGATGTTGATTGCCCTGGCAGAGGGAAGGGTGGTCAGCCTTGCAGCTTCCAATTTTTGGCTGACACCACCTGGCATCATGCTTCTTCTTGATGAAGACCCATCTCTACCCAGGACTAATGTGTCTTTATCTCTTGTTGACATTTCTGTAACATGTGCCTTTTTACAGGGTGGGGTTGTTGGCCATATGCCCAACCCCCAACCTGGAGGACCAGGGCCATTTGTGGAGGGTTTTCCTTCCCATAGACTGGTGACTTGTCAAAGTTAATGAGCCCCATCTGCCCAGGCTTGACATCAGAGTTTCCCTTCTCTTAGATGGACTGACTCCCAAGGCTCCATCTGCCCAGCATTTTAACCCATGGCTGCGGCAAGGTTGGTGCAGCATCAGGGTGTGTCCACGCACCGGTGGGCCTGTGCACTGCACCTCTAGGACCCTTGCTGCTCCGAGATCCCTCTCAGTTTAGCCTGGGGTCATAGGATGCCCAGTCACTGTGTGTTGCCACGGGGAAGCACTATGAGAGTCTTGGTGGTGGAGAGGCTATGTACTGGCAAGAAAAGGCTTATGCACTCAGCTCTCTTTTTCACCAAAGGCTAGCCAGTGGCAGTATCTGAAAGCAGATAGTTGCAAGCAAAACTACAAACTACTTTACTTCTAACACACACATCACACACACCCTGTGGCATAGCCACCAACACACACCAGAAACAACACCGCAACATTTATTATGGTGTGACTCTGCTGGGTGTCTGGTGGACAGCAGTGAACTAGCACTTTCACTTTACATCATTACTTTATAGTTACCATCGAATATCAAACTTGATATTTCAAACAGTTGTTTGGTTGCATCTCTCACGTCCATGCATGTTGGAGCTCAGAGTGTGTAGCCGCAGACAGCAAAGCGCACATCTCTCACGTCCATGCATGTTGGAGCTCAGAGTGTGTAGCCGCAGACAGCAAAGTGCACAGATAACGTTCAGACTAATTACCATGCGCCTGTTCCTGATTAGAGCTCAAGTGCAGCACATACGGACTCTCAGTAACACACAGACTTTGCGAAAGCCTTGTATTTTGTATCGCTTTTTTGATCAGTTTTGGCCTGTGAGTCTTGTATTACTTCTGATCTCCTGTCTGTGTCTCACTGACTGTTATTCAACTCTGACTTTGTCTCCATTTTGGATCTGTTTGCTAGCGTGTTTTCGATAAAAATCTTCCTGCACTTACATTCGTCTATCGCCCTTTCATATGAAACTCTTGTGAAATGTGACACATTTCTGTAAAATGTGTTCATAAATAATCCTACTTTATTAAAAAACAATTAAAAATAAGTGCTGGATAAAAACCCATCCATCTTATGTAAATAAAGATAAAAAAAATGTTGTTGTTCGGCAGTCAAGTGTTTCTGAGATACATTACCTTGCAGTTATGATCGGGTTCCCTGTGGTGATGCATGTACATTGTTTGTCATGTGCACAGACATTGTATGGTCAAGCCATTAAAAATCAGGTCAATGCATTTCTATTAAGTATGGGGCTCCACTAATAAATATATGATAAATTTGCATGCATACTAATGATACAATTTAATATAATTAAATATTTTATGTGTATAATAATAATAATCATCATCATCACAACTTTATCATAATTTTCACTGCTCCTCTTCATTTTTAAATTTGGTTGGTTTATCATGACAGTCTGAATGTATGACTAAAACATATTCCATCATTTTTTAAATGCAGAATTGGCATAATAAACAGAGTTTACGCTGTAAGGCTATCAGCCTGATTTTGCTGTCACAGGCACAACCGCACATCATAAAGTAAAAACCTTGGTCAGGATTTAAGATTGGTCCTCTTAAAAGACATAATTCTGGCCGATTTACTTCCACTCCAATCAAATGCAGCTGTTCTGGCAGTGTCGGTACATTTTTATGAAAGTCTCAGAGTGTGAGAGCTGATACTAAAAGCTACCATATATATATATGATATTCAGCTCAATTGCTTGAGGCATACCTATCAACTTTGAGGTTTGAAAAAAAGGGATATTTCCCAGATTTTTAACTCAAAATAAGGGAAAATTTCGGAAAGTCATACCCTTCACCAAAAGTGGGTGTGTAGTTGAATGGGGGGGCAATTTTCTATCTAGTATTTGTGATTTCCTGTACTCTGGTGCATGTTGGTGATAGCCAAGAAGGCCCAAACTCAATATGCTTATGGTTTATAGAGTGCATTTGTGAATAAACTATACATTTATTTTTATTTGCTTTCAGTGGTACCAGTTATTTCCCAAATTAAGGGCTAAAATACGTATCTTATGTTAAAATAAGAAAGGTCATTATATAACCAGTCAATAAATTCAATTCCATTGCAATTTATTATGGTTTTATCATAGTCATGGCCTCGGAACACTAGATAGATAGATAGATAGATAGATAGATAGATAGATAGATAGATAGATAGATAGATAGATAGATGTAATAAAGAGAAACTAGATGTAATAAAGAGAGAGTAATATAAGATATTAAACCAAGAGTGATTTAAAATGGGTAAGTTTCAGATAGAAAATAAAATAGACAATGAGTGGATAAAACAGTTAATACACCAATTAGTTTACACTAGGCTATTTATGAGGTCTTAGCCAGGACATACTTAATGTAAACATGTGTAGCTTACCTTTGATTATTTGGGAGGCTTTCGTTTTCCCCATGGAAAATTTCTTTGCGATGGAAGAGTCTGGGAACATTCCAGCCACGCACTTGTTGAAATCATCAAAAAAAGAGAGGCTAATGTTTTTCTTAGCTATTAGCATCGCCATCTTCACCTCAGACCTAATCAGTGTTGCCAGATACTGCTGACATTTTCCAGCCCAAAATATGTTCAAAACCCACCAAAATGCATTTGAAACCGCCCAACTTGGGCGGGAAACCGCCCAATCTGGCAACACTGGACCTAATCACTTGCTCAGCCTCGCCTCCGGACGGAGTTATGTAATTACTGATGCCTGAGAGGGCGGGGACGTGAATTCATGGCCCAACTTCCTGCTGTAAACTAGCCTGGCTAACGGGACTTCAAAGCTCTCCGAGCATTTGGCTCCGAGCATAAGCTCGCAACAGGCCCTCATGTTGCGTCACGCTTAGGATGGGCGGGCCCAGGCTAGCTATAAACTCCTGTCAGAGGCGCGTCATGAATTCTGGACCTACCGACTTTTTTATATTGTGAAAATACGGGACTTTTATATAATGTGAAAATACGGGATATTTTCGGGAAAATAAAAAAACAGGAAGACAGCGGGAAATAAGTCAAAATAAGGGATTTCCCGGGAAAAACGGGAGGGTTGACAGGTATGGCTTGAGGTTCAAATGGTACCACATACAAGGAATGACAGAATCTATTTGTGTGCACACAAATTGCCGTGTGTGTATGTTTGAGAGGATCCCCTTCTCAACAGGCTATTGACAAGGAGTTACAGAAGGCTGATGAGTAATCATTGGCATCAGTTGGATTCATTATTACCCACCAGAGATGAGTGTATTGCTGCCTAGTAAATCATTCATGAAGAAATGAGTCTGATAGGACCTTACGAGATGGAGCATATGCTGTAAGAAATATTAATTCCTGTGCATGAGAAGTTCAGTGATAATCAAGAGACATCTTAGGCCAAGTTTACATTAGACTGTATCTGTCTCGTTTTCTTCGCGGATGCACTGTCCATTTACATTAAACCGCCTGGAAACGCCGGGAAACGGGAATCCGCCAGGGTCCACGTATTCAATCTAGATCGTGTCTGGTCCGGTGCTGTGTAAACCTTGAGAATACGCGGATACGCTGTGCTGAGCTCTAGCTGGCATCGTCATTGGACAACGTCACTGTGACATCCACCTTCCTGATTCGCTGGCGTTGGTCATGTGACGCGACTGCTGAAAAACGGCGCGGACTTCCGTCTTGTATCACCTTTCATTAAAGAGTATAAAAGTATGAAAATACTGCAAATACTGATGCAAATACTGCCCATTGTGTAGTTATGATTGTCTTTAGGCTTGCCATCCTTCCACTTGCAAGTGGTAAGTGATGCGCATCCCCGATATGCACTGAGATCACACACACAGCGGCTCAGTCCCGAATCGTGGCTCGTGCACTTCACTCGCGCGCTCTGTGAGCTGCGCAGGGCCGGAGTGCGCACCCTCCAGAGGGCACTCGCTGTTCAGGGCGGAGTGATTTGGAGCACAGGATGCCTGCGGAGCCGAGCGTATCCGTGTATTGGTGTTGCTGTGTGCATGCGAATCGTGTATTGGTGTTGCTGTGTGCACACTAATCGTTTTAAAAACGTTAATCTGATGATCCGCTGATACGGTCTAATGTAAACCCCACCATAGTCTCTATAGACACTACAGCCACCTGCTTATAGTGAATTTGTTATTGGTTTTTGTATTGTGTAAAATTTGGCACAGTTAATCCCTGAGCTTTTTTATTTTCCATAGTGGTAGCAACAAGGTTAATGGTGTGATTCTGAAGACCAGGGCTCTGAACTGGTTGGTGACACAAAAATGAAAGCCAGAAATAGACCATATTTTGTTAGGAGCGTAAATGTAACCAGAAAACATAATCATTCTTAACTGTTCCAGAACAGAAACATTGATCTGAAATATTTCATACTGGTCATATTGGTTAATAATATTATTTTTCATCCTGCAGAGCCCACTAGTTTATGTCTTAGCTACAAATGTTTATGGATCACCAACATATCATTTGAGTCAGTTTTTTTTTTTTTTACATGTTGCACTTAATGTGGTATTGTTCCAGAATTGATTCTGCTCAGAGTGAACCAAATGATTTTTATCCCCTTCCTGAGCCCTGATAAAGACACTTCATCACTTATCAAAGAGGAGTCTTATCAATTTACTGAGAAGAGGGCAATTCCTCTGAGATTTACACCCTCTGTGTGTGACGTACATCCAACTTATTAAGATCACACGAGATTCGATTTGGTCCATCTAGTTTTGCATTATGGCAGTGATAATAATAAAACACAATAAAACAAAACAACATGAAGACATTTCTTTACAGTTACATCTGACAGTTTCCCGTGACAGTGGATAGATGATGTAGCCATCAACGATGTAAAGTGACAAACGAGACCAAGGGTGAATTTTCCTCCAGTGTCACTGAGGGACAGTGGCACTTTTTTTCCCCCCGAACTGGAAAACATTATCCGGAATTTTTGGTTCCAAATATCTATTCGTCCTCGCAGCACACAAGCCAGTTGGTGATACTTGCTGTGCTGTGGGATTAAAGTGTTTGATTTACCAAAAACATAACAGCACTGATGTTATTGTCAATCAATTTTGGCACATATTTACATCCATCAAATAGAGGTCAAGAATTGTGAAGAAAAAAAAAGTTTCATTTTAAAATTTCCCCTGAGTTTCTCCCCAATCTGGTCATCTGCTAATTCCCACCCATCAACCAGCTCTTCAATCACATGACAGCAACCAACAGGGCATAGTGAAGGCAAACACATGCTTCCTCTGAGACACTGGAAGCCAGCCAACTGCAGCTAATTGAGCTCATGCTCCATCGCAGGGCAAGATAACACACTTATCTGCCCTCTTCTGCATACAAGAGCTCATCTGTGATCAGATAGTATCATTGTGGATGACTGGGGAGAGAGTGTATGCCATCATTCCCACATGGCCAATTTTGTTCCCTTAGCAATTTTGCTCCTTGATCTCTCCATGCCAGGTGAACACTTCTTATTGTGCCACTCAGGAGCCCTCAATACGCAGTTTTAGGCTCATTCTGACACTTGTAGACAGTGATGCATTGCACAATAATTCCCGACAGAATCTTCTTCTTCACTCCCTATCTCTTTAGGAGCCACCACAGCAGATCTGTTCGGCATACCTGATTTGGCATAGGTTTTACACCTGATGCCCTTCCTGATGCAACCCTCCCAAATTGGGACTGGCACGAAGTATGCACTAACTTGTGCAACCCCCAGTGGTTGGGTATTTTACCTAACATATTGCTTATGTAATTTATCTAAGTATCTAATTGGTGGGGCGGCACGGTGGTGTAGTGGTTAGCACTGTCGCCTGACAGCAAGAAGGTCCTGGGTTCGAGCCCAGTGGCCAGCGAGGGCCCTTTCTGTGTGGAGTTTGCATGTTCTCCCCGTGCCTGCGTGGGTTTCCTCTGGGTGCTCTGGTTTCTCCCACAGTCCAAAGACATGCAGGTTAGGCTAATTGGTGGCTCTAAATTGACCGTAGGTGTGAATGTGAGTGTGAATGGTTGTTTGTCTCTGTATCAGCCCTGTGATGACCTGGCGACTTGTCCAGGGTGTACCCCGCCTCTCACCCATAGTCAGCTGGGATAGGTTCCAGCTTGCCTGCGACCCTGTACAGGATAAGCGGTTACAGATAATGGATGGATGGATCTAATTGGTGGTCAGATGGGGGGTTCTCTATATGTTGTGTAGCCAATTTGTATGCAATACACAGTGCTCAGCGTAAATGAGTACACCCCCTTTGAAAAGTAACATTTTAAACAATATCTCAGTGAACACAAACAATTTCCAAAATGTTGACAAGACAAAGTTTAATATAACATCTGTTTAACTTATAACGTGAAAGTAAGGTTAATAATATAAACTTAGATTACACATTTTTCAGTTTTACTCAAATTAGGGTGGTGCAAAAATGAGTACACCCCACAAAAAAAACTACTCCATCTAGTACTTTGTATGGCCTCCATGATTTTTAATGACAGCACCAAGTCTTCTAGGCATGGAATGAACAAGTTGGCGACATTTTGCAACATCAATCTTTTTCCATTCTTCAACAATGACCTCTTTTAGTGGCTGGATAGAGAGTGATGCTCAACTTGTCGCTTCAGAATTCCCCAAAGAAAATAATTTCTTTACACCACAAAGATGAAGGCTACAAGATGAGCAGTAAAGCTTTACTTATCAGTCAGAATACTGTAGCAAAAGTGGTACAAAAATTTAAGAAAGATGGAACTGCAACCATCTCACAGAGACGTCCAGGTCGTCCATGGAAGTTAACACCTCGAGAGGAGCATCTTCTGATGAGAAGGGTTGAAGAAAATCGGCATGCAAGTTCACTGCAGTTATCTAAAGAAGTAGAAAGCCAAACTGGGGTGACTATTTCCCGTGACACAATATGGTGTACACTGCAGAGGAATGGCATGCATGGATGCCATCCACGAAAGAAGCCTCTCCTAAAGCCCAGGCACAAAAAAGCCCACCTAGAGTTTGCCAGGGCCCATGCTGACAAAGATGAAGACTACTGGGACTCTATACTCTGGAGTGATGAGACCAAGATAGATGTTTTTGGAACTGATGGCTTCAAAACTGGAGCCTGGATGGATGCTGGATGGAGAGTGATGCTCAACTTGTCTCTTCAGAATTCCCCATAGGTGTTCGATTGGGTTCAGATCAGGAGACGTACTTGGCCACTGAATCACTTTCACCCTGTTCTTCTTCAGAAATCCAACAGTGGCCTTAGATGTGTGTTTAGTCATGTTGGAAAAGTGCATGACGACCAAGGGCACGGAGTGATGGTAGCATCTTCTCCTTCAGTATAGAGCAATACATCTGTGAATTCATGATGCCATCAATGAAATGCAGCTCCCCGGCACCAGCAGCACTCATGCAGCCCCACATAAAGACACTGCCGCCACCATGTTTCACTGTAGGCACCATGCATTTTTCTTTGTATTCCTCACCTTTGCGACACCATACAGTTTTGAAGCCATCAGTTCCAAAAACATTTATCTTGGTCTCATCACTCCAGAGTATAGAGTCCCAGTAGTCTTCATCTTTGTCAGCATGGGCCCTGGCAAACTCTACGCGGGCTTTTTTGTGCCTGGGCTTTAGGAGAAGCTTCTTTTGTGCACGGCATCCATGCATGCCATTCCTCTGCAGCATACACCGTATTGTGTCACGGGAAATAGTCACCCCAGTTTGGCTTTCTACTTCTTTAGATAACTGCAGTGAACTTGCATGCCAATTTTCTTCAACCCTTCTCATCAGAAGACGCTCCTGTCGAGGTGTTAACTTCTGTGGATGACCTGGACGTCACTGTGAGATGGTTGCAGTTCCATCTTTCTTAAATTTTTGTACCACTTTTGCTACAGTATTCTGACTGATAAGTAAAGCTTTGCTGATCTTCTTGTAGCCTTCACCTTTGTGGTGTTAAGAAATTATTTTCTTTGGGGAATTCTGAAGCGACAAGTTGAGCATCACTCTCCATCCAGCATCCAGTCACTAAAAGAGGTCATTGTTGAAGAATGGAAAAAGATTGATGTTGCAAAATGTCGCCAACTTGTTCATTCCATGCCTAGAAGACTTGGTGCTGTCATTAAAAATCATGGAGGCCATACAAAGTACTAGATGGAGTAGTTTTTGTTGTGGGCTGTACTCATTTTTGCACCATCCTAATTTGAGTAAAACTGAAAAATGTGTAATCTAAGTTTATATTATTAACCTTACTTTCACGTTATAAGTTAAACAGATGTTATATTAAACTTTGTCTTTTCAACATTTTGGAAATTGTTTGTGTTCATTGAGATATTGTTTAAAATGTTACTTTTCAAAGGGGGTGGACTCATTTACGCTCAGCACTGTACCTGTTAGTGTGGATAGTGCAGTCATCCAACAAGGTACTACCAGTGAAATCACAGCAACCAGGTGTAGAATAATGACAAGAAAACCCACTGGTGACCAGCGTGTTTTGTAGAGGAGAAAAGTGAAAAAAAAAAAGTTATGTAGTACATAACTTTAAAGCTAGACTGCCTTTCAGATTTTTCAAGTGTAGGTCATAAAAAGAATTTTCCCCGACACCCAATTATTTTTGTTTTGTGGACGAAAAGCTACTGAATTCAAATCACAGACTTCCAATTATATTTTATTTTATTTAATTTTATTTTTTTGTTTGTTTTTTTAATTGAACAATTAATGAATTTAGGACCATGTGGCCCTAAATTCTCTGCTATTTTTTCCTGCTTCACCATGACCCAATTCAAGATACTATGTCATGCATCACGTGGTGGGCTTTCCCCGTTTGTGCAAGGCATTGTGAGAGACAAATTTGAAACGGGAGAGGAAAATGGAGGGCGTGAGTGTGTGACTGAAACATGAAAGACCGACTACAGTAACGGAAAGTGAGAAGAAAAGACGTTATGTTATATACGAAGGAAAGGAAACGCAGGACCAAACTAATATCTATCAGCGGTCAGCGAGCACCTCGGTGTGATCAGCTGTTCGTTTAGTGACAGAATGATGGAACTGTACAGTAAGTGCACGCTCAAAGGTAAACCTACGCATGTTCGCACACACGGACTTCCTCTGTCTGCTTGACTGCATGAAGCGAGCGATTTCATGCACATTATTTGCTCAGGAATCCCCTCAAATTAAAGAACTTCCCAGCCACAGAATGGCCTGATATTTTGTGAGATATTACAGAAATAAAAATGAATCACAATTACCACATTTCAGAGGGAACTAAATTTCACTGATTTTATGAAATCGAAAGGCCATCTCGCTTTAACAGTCTTACCAAAATACAATAAAAAATGGTATTGCACACTTGACGCTGACTGCAAAATTTTTACAATGATTCCCAGAATAAGTATCACACATTACTCAACACACAGACAAACAAAAACACATTTTGTCATTATTATGAAATGAGAACAGGTGGCACATTTTGTTGCTAAGTGTGTTTGGGTGCTGACACAAATAGAAAAGAACAAAATGCACATGAGCGGAGATGAGATTAATAAACGCTGTAGACATTACACAGACAATGAAGATGAGCAGAATACTTTTTAGTACATAATACCCATGGGATTTGAGAAGGATTGTAGCTAGCTCACTGTTTATCGAGCTTTCAAATGTCATTCACTGCTGATATGGCCTAATGAGATTTGAATCATTGGCCAGAATAGTCTACTAGATGCATATTCTTAGTCATGTTTGACAGATTCAATCAGACTAGCCTGAAACTCAGTTGGAGTAGAAGAAACAAGAGTACGTGCTCCTCGAATATTTTTTTAATTTTCCATGCCAACTGTCAGCTCTGTCGACCAGGACAGACTCAGGCTGACTGTGGATCAAACCCATTAATCAGCAGAAAGGCTGAGTAGTTTAATGGCTTCTGGTGAAGTGGGAACATTCTGTATAGGACAATCATAGTCAGTAATATTTAGGGAGTGGATGCAAGGTAATAGATCCTGAGAGAGTTCCCTGCCCCTGTAAGAGCAAGAGTCTATTGTTCTTCATTTACAGAGCCGCCGTTTGCTCAGAGATTTATGTCGAAGAACAGTTTCGAATTACTGTAATCACTGATTCCAACAAGGTGAATCTCACACACACACACACACACACACACACACATTTGTTTCACTATCCTTGTGAGGACCTTCCACTGACATAATTATTATTGCAGTTAATTAATGCTGTGCATGCACCTAAACCTAACCCTCACCTTAACCTCAGTAATGAAAAGGAAACGTTTGGGGTCTTTTATTTATTTATTTATTTATTTAAATTTTTCATCTCATCTCATTATCTCTAGCCACTATATCCTGTTCTACAGGGTCGCGGGCAAGCTGGAGCCTATCCCAGCTGACTACGGGCGAAAGGACAAGGGTGACTTGTACACCCTGGACAAGTCACCAGGTCATCACAGGGCTGACACATAGACACAGACAACCATTCACACTCACACCTACAGTCAATTTAGAGCCACCAGTTAACCTAACCTGCATGTCTTTGGACTGTGGGGGAAACCAGAGCACCCAGAGGAAACCCACGCGGACACAGGGAGAACATGCAAACTCCACACAGAAAGGCCCTCATCGGCCACAGGGCTCGAACCCAGACCTTCTTGCTGTGAGGCGACAGCGCTAACCACTACACCAATGTGCCGCCCTATTTAATTTTTTGTTTTAAAAAAAAAACACAACAGCAATTTCCTCATGGGGACGATCCAAATGTCCCCACAAGGTCGAAATTGTGAGATTTTACTCTCCTTATGGGGACATTTGGTCCCCAGAAGTATATAAACACACATGTGCGCATGCACACACACACACACACACACACACACACACACACACGTTTCTCACTATCCTTGTGAGGACCTTCCATTGACATAATTATTATTGCAGTTAATTAATGCTGTGCCTGCACCTAAACCTAACCTTAACCTCAGTAACGAAAAGGAAACTTTTTGGCTCTTTTATTTATTTATTTATTTATTTATTTTAAATTTTTGTTTAAAAAAAAACACACCAGCAAGTTCCTTATGGGGACCATCCAAATGTCCCTACAAGGTCGAAATTGTCAGATTTTACTATCCTCTTGGGGACATTTGGTCCTCAGTAGTATATAAACACACACACACACACACACACACACACACACACACACACACACACACACACACACACGTCTCTTACTCCAGCTACCTCTACCTCTCCTTTTTTAGGGGTCCTATCCGAATGATTTTCTCTCCATGAAATCTGAATTTCCAGGCTACAATACGTGCCTGTGTGCTGCAATGCACTGAGAAGATGTAACGTTGTAATGTCATTTGAAGGTGAGGAGAGTGTGAGCTCGATGTTGATAACACATGACTTATAATAGCCGTCACTGTCCATCCCTCTCTTCACTCTGCTCGTTTGTTTGCATTGTTCTCATATTTCATTTTCACATCGTACAGACCTGACTCACTTCATTCCAGCATCTCTTTAGGACTCAGAGTGCTGCCACCTGCTTTCCAACACACACTCAAACACACACACATACACACACACACACAAAGTGGCAGGTTTGTCTTACTGCTGGAGGTCAAGGTCACCAGTGCCTCAACTGATGATTAACTTGTAATCCCACACACACACAGTTGCCAAAGGTATTATTCATCAGTTATTTTCAGAGTTCTTTCTCACCCATGCTGAGTCCTTTATGTTAATCTGAATCACCATATACACAAACACACACATATTCCTGTCATTATGGGGACATTTGGACCTCGCTACACTTTCACATACACACACACGTTCCCTGTGAAGGACTACTATGTCCTGGAGACAAAGCATCATATAAAAGGTGAATCACAGTCTATGGAAGAGGATCTAAAAATCTTTGCAGCCACGGACCCCTTTAATTCGAAAATAAATTCCATCAGTGACCTCAGTACAGGGCGGCACGGTGGTGTAGTGGTTAGCGCTGTTGCCTCACAGCAAGAAGGTCCGGGTTCAAGCCCCATGGCCGGTGAGGGCCTTTCTGTGCGGAGTTTGCATGTTCTTCCCGTGTTCGTGTGGGTTTCCTCCGGGTGCTCCGGTTTCTCCCACAGTCCAAAGACATGCAGGTTAGGTTAACTGGTGACTCTAAATTGACCGTAGGTGTGAATGTGAGTGTGAATGGTTGTCTGTGTCTATGTGTCAGCCCTGTGATGACCTGGCGACTTGTCCAGGGTGTACCCCGCCTTTCGCCCGTAGTCAGCTGGGATAGGCTCCAGCTTGCCTGCGACCCTGTAGAACAGGATAAAGCGGGTACAGATAATGAGATGAGATGAGAACATTTAGCTTCTTTCTCAGAACTAAAGAACACATTAGATCCTGCTTGTTTATGAGTTATTGAAGTTTGGATTCAATACAATTCAATTGACTATTCAAATGGTGAATAAGTATCAGAACTAAATAATAAATAATTTTGTGGTATGCACCACTGTAACAAAGTAAAAATAAGTACATTTAAAAAAAAATTCACAGGTCCCTTGGCTTTCCTTCATGGACCCCAGGGATCCCCAGATGTCACTTTCAAAACCATTGGCTTATCGAACTAAATCTTTCTCTAGATCAGTGTTTCTCAACCACTAGTGGGCCACAATTTTTTTTTCAAGTTGAAGCGAATTTTTACTTGTAGTAGGGTACAATTACTGGGTTGCATCCGACGTCACATCCGCCTCATTAAGCTACAGTCACACTACAGTGCACATTGCTTTGCCATGGGTTATAGATGAGAATGAGGCATTTTGGTGGCGATATACACGTGAGCTAAAAGTTGTGGTCACACAGCACGTGAACACTTGACTGTCACACCTTTGCGCACTTGAGCCTGGAATAGCTTGAGCAGCCGCGCTCACTCACAGAGTGCATTATGCATGCTCTTGGGACCCAGTCATTATGGGAAACACTTGATCCTGATTTGAGTGCAATCAGCATGTGCAGATATGGATGCTGTTTTCACAGAGGTTTTGAGAAGTATTCTCATTATCACTGTCATGTTTGTTTCTAGCCATGTTTATAACGCTGTTGAAATATTCTGCTTTATGATTCTGCTTCTCTTTCATGTATGTTTTGTTTTTGTAAATATCATGCCTGCTAATAAACACTCTTCCTGCACTTAGATCCGTCTCCCGTCGTCTATCTTGTAGTGTCCTGATCCCCAGATCTTTAATCCAGTCACATATAAAAAGTTGTACTCCTCCATGCTCTTCCAGGTTTTCATCTGTGTGTCTGTGTAGAACGATGTCTGCAGCACCAGGTAGTTTGAAATGTCGGGGAACTCGACGAATGGATAATTTTCCAACTCATAGGAAAAGTCCTTCTTTGTTAGCGTGTAAGGATCTAATCCCACTGAGTGGTTTCTATCTCTACTTCTTTTGAGTGTACTTCTTGGTTTTAATAACTTGCTTGGTTGCTACAGACAAACATGACAATAAGTTCCTGTGTTAATGGACCAGACTCCACTTTTGGATCATTAATCCCTTTTGAGTGAGAATGGCCTGCATGCATGGTTTTATGTTCACTTCTGGTACATCCATACAGTTTTAAATACAAAACCTACAATTAAAAACAGTTTGTCATTGTCATGTTGGAAAATGCAAGGGCTTCCCTGAAAGAGACGTCGTCTGGATGGGAGCATATGTTGCTCTAGAACCTGGATATACCTTTCAGCATTGATGGTGTCTTTCCAGATGTGTAAGCTGCCCATGCCACACACACTAATGCAACCCCATACCATCAGAGATGTAGACTTCTGAACTGAGCGCTGATAACAACTTGGGTTGTCCTTCTCCTCTTTAGTCCGAATGACATGGCGTCCCTGATTTCCATAAAGAACTTCAAATTTTGATTCGTCTGACCACAGAACAGTTTTCCACTTTGCCACAGTCCATTTTAAATGAGCCTTGGCCCAGAGAAGACATCTGCGCTTCTGGATCATGTTTAGATACGGCTTCTTCTCTGAACTATAGAGTTTTAGCTGGCAACAGCGGATGGCACGGTGAATTGTGTTCACAGATAATGTTCTCTGGAAATATTCCTGAGCCCATTTTGTGATTTCCAATACAGAAGCATGCTTATATGTGATGCAGTGCCGTCTAAGGGCCCGAAGATCACGGGCACCCAGTATGGTTTTCCGGCCTTGACCCTTACGCACAGAAATTCTTCCAGATTCTCTGAATCTTTTGATGATATTATGCACTGTAGATGATGATATGTTCAAACTCTTTGCAATTTTACACTGTCAAACTCCTTTCTGATTTTGCTCCACTATTTGTCGGCGCAGAATTAGGGGGATTGGTGATCCTCTTCCCATCTTTACTTCTGAGAGCCGATGCCACTCCAAGATGCTCTTTTTATACCCAGTCATGTTAATGACCTATTGCCAATTGACCTAATGAGTTGCAATTTGGTCCTCCAGCTGTTCCTTTTTTGTACCTTTAACTTTTCCAGCCTCTTATTGCCCCTGTCCCAACTTTTTTGAGATGTGTTGCTGTCATGAAATTTCAAATGAGCCAATATTTGGCATGGAATTTCAAAATGTCTCACTTTCGACATTTGATATGTTGTCTATGTTCTATTGTGAATACAATATCAGTTTTTGAGATTTGTAAATTATTGCATTCCGTTTTTATTTACAACCCCGATTCCAAAAAAGTTGGGACAAAGTGCAAATTGTAAATAAAAACGGAATGCAATGATGTGGAAGTTTCAAAATTCCATATTTTATTCAGAATAGAACATAGATGACATATCAAATGTTTAAACTGAGAAAATGTATCATTTAAAGAGAAAAATTAGGTGATTTTAAATTTCATGACAACAACACATCTCAAAAAAGTTGGGACAAGGCCATGTTTCCCACTGTGAGACATCCCCTTTTCTCTTTACAACAGTCTGTAAACGTCTGGGGACTGAGGAGACAAGTTGCTCAAGTTTAGGGAGAGGAATGTTAACCCATTCTTGTCTAATGTAGGATTCTAGTTGCTCAACTGTCTTAGGTCTTTTTTGTCGTATCTTCCGTTTTATGATGCACCAAATGTTTTCTATGGGTGAAAGATCTGGACTGCAGGCTGGCCAGTTCAGTACCCGGACCCTTCTTCTACGCAGCCATGATGCTGTAATTGATGCAGTATGTGGTTTGGCATTGTCATGTTGGAAAATGCAAGGTCTTCCCTGAAAGAGATGTCGTCTGGATGGGAGCATATGTTGCTCTAGAACCTGGATATACCTTTCAGCATTGATGGTGTCTTTCCAGATGTGTAAGCTGCCCATGTCACACGCACTAATGCAACCCCATACCATCAGAGATGCAGGCTTCTGAACTGAGCGCCGATAACAACTTGGGTCGTCCTTCTCCTCTTTAGTCCGAATGACACGGCGTCCCTGATTTCCATAAAGAACTTCAAATTTTGATTCGTCTGACCACAGAACAGTTTTCCACTTTGCCACAGTCCATTTTAAATGAGCCTTGGCCCAGAGAAGACGTCTGCACTTCTGGTTCATGTTTAGATATGGCTTCTTTTTTGAACTATAGAGTTTTAGCCGGCGACAGCGGATGGCACGGTGAATTGTGTTCACAGATAATGTTCTCTGGAAATATTCCTGAGCCCATTTTGTGATTTCCAATACAGAAGCATGCCTGTATGTGATGCAGTGCCGTCTAAGGGCCCGAAGATCACGGGCACCCAGTATGGTTTTCCGGCCTTGACCCTTACGCACAGAGATTCTTCCAGATTCTCTGAATCTTTTGATGATATTATGCACTGTAGATGATGATATGTTCAAACTCTTTGCAATTTTACACTGTCGAACTCCTTTCTGATATTGCTCCACTATTTGTCGGCGCAGAATTAGGGGGATTGGTGATCCTCTTCCCATCTTTACTTCTGAGAGCCGCTGCCACTCCAAGATGCTCTTTTTATACCCAGTCATGTTAATGACCTATTGCCAATTGACCTAATGAGTTGCAATTTGGTCCTCCAGCTGTTCCTTTTTTGTACCTTTAACTTTTCCAGCCTCTTATTGCCCCTGTCCCAACTTTTTTGAGATGTGTTGCTGTCATGAAATTTCAAATGAGCCAATATTTGGCATGAAATTTCAAAATGTCTCACTTTCGACATTTGATATGTTGTCTATGTTCTATTGTGAATACAATATCAGTTTTTGAGATTTGTAAATTATTGCATTCTGTTTTTATTTACAATTTGTACTTTGTCCCAACTTTTTTGGAATCGGGGTTGTACAATTTGTACTTTGTCCCAACTTTTTTGGAATCGGGGTTGTAGAATAGATGAGCCAAAATAATTGGGGATCTTTTTTAATGGGCCCGGACTCATTACAAGTATGAATAGGTGGGCCTTAAAGTAGAGAACGTTGAGAATCCCTGCTCTAGATCATCATCACTCATGTACTCTATTCTTTGTATTTTGGTGGTGGTGTTTTTTTTTTCCAAGCCAAACTTTTTGTAAAAAGGCAACTGTCCTTATGGAGACCAGTGAAATGTTCTCACAATGTCAAAACTGTCAGATAAACTGTAGGTGGTAAAAGAGAGCAACTGGACTTGCTTGAAGATTCTTGAAGACATTTCACCTCTCATCCGAAAGGCTTCTTCAGTTCTGTCTGACTAATAGGGAGTATCAGGTATTTATCCTGGCGGCACGGTGGTGTAGTGGTTAGCGCTGTCGCCTCACAGCAAGAAGGTCCTGGGTTCGAGCCCCGGGGCCGGCGAGGGCCTTTCTGTGCGGAGTTTGCATGTTCTCCCCGTGTCCGCGTGGGTTTCCTCTGGGTGCTCCGGTTTCCCCCACAGTCCAAAGACATGCAGGTTAGGTTAACTGGTGACTCTAAATTGACCGTAGGTGTGAATGTGAGTGTGAATGGTTGTCCGTGTCTATGTGTCAGCCCTGTGATGACCTGGCGACTTGTCCAGGGTGTACCCCGCCTTTCGCCCATAGTCAGCTGGGATAGGCTCCAGCTTGCCTGCGACCCTGTAGAAGGATAAAGCGGCTAGAGATAATGAGATGAGATGAGATGAGGTATTTATCCTCTCATGGATGAAAAGCAATCCCAAGGTGTCGTTGAATCATCCTGTTGGTGTGGGTCACTGGGGGCTGGGTGTGAACGGCCTAGAGTTGTTGGGATGATCAATGGATTGTTGGTTCTCTCTATCCTCCTGTGAGTCACTGAAAACAGCTGGGTTTTGGTGTGCATTCAGTTGTCTGGGAAGTGTGCTAAGGACTGCATTGTAGGTGGCTGATGATCCTGTTGGTGTGCAGTCCTTAGCACACTTCCCAGACAACTGAATGCATACCAAACCCCAGCTGTTTTCAGTGATTCACAGGAGGATAGAGAGAACCAACAATCCATTGATCATCCCAATGACTCTCTAGGCCATTCACACCCAGCCCCCAGTGACCCACACCAACAGGATGACTCAACGACATCTTAGAATTGCTTTTCATCCATGAGAGGATAAATACCTGATACTCCCTGTCGAACTTTGCGGGTAGGTGGAGCACAGAAGTACGACAGGCCAGAACTGAGTTTCCAAAAACTCTTTATTTACACTTTTCAGTGTTTTCACTCTCCCAGACACTCAGACACATGCACACACACATCAGCCATCTGGCTGGGGAGAGAGCTCTCTTCCTCTGCTCTCTCTCTCCTTATATCGGGCGTGGTCGCTGGGAAGACACACAAACACAGGTTAATTGACATCAGGTGTAGTGATTCTGCCACTTACCTTCCCTGACTCCGCCCTCCGGTCACAGACCGACGCTTGACCACAACCCTGCTGCCACATACCCCCACCGCCGGACTCAGGCTGGGCAGTCGTCCGGCCTGCAGTCGACTCCCCCCGACGGGAGAGAAGTCCGCCACAACCATCTGCGCCCCCGGGCTGTGGATCACCTTGAAGTTAAAGGGCTGGAGTGCCAGATACCAATGGGTGATCTGCGCGTTGGCATCCTTCATGCGGTGGAGCCACTGGAGGGGCACGTGGTCCGGACAGAGGGTGAAAGGGCATCCCAGCAGGTAGTAGCGGAGGGCGAGGACCACCCACTTGATGGCTAGGCACCCCTTCTCGATTGTGCTGTAGCGCCCCTCACGCACTGACAGCTTCCTGCTGATATACAGCACGGGGCGATCCTTCCCCTCCCCCTCCTGGGACAAAACAGCCCCCAGCCCTCTGTCCGACACATCCGTCTGCAACATAAAGGGGAGAGAAAAGTCAGGGGAGTGTAACAGTGGCCCCCGACACAGTGCAGCCTTCACCTCAGAGAAAGCCCGCTGGCATTGCTCCGTCCACTGGACCGGATCTGGTGCCCCCTTTTTAGTGAGCTCAGTCAGTGGGCTGGTGACGTCCAAATAATTAGGTATAAACCTACGATAGTAGCCAGCCAGCCCCAGGAACTGTCTCACCCCCTTTTTGGTCTTGGGCCTCGGGCAGGCCGCAATTCCTGCTGTCTTATTAATTTGGGGACACACCGGCCCATTGCCCAAGTGGAAGCCCAGATACCGTACTTCCACCCGCCCAATCGCACACTTCTTCGGGTTGGCCGTGAGACCCGCTCGCCTCAGCAACCCAAGGACAGCCCTCAGGTGCTGCAGATGCCGCGGCCAGTCATTACTATAGATTATTATGTCATCCAAGTATGCGGCTGCATAGGTGGCATGGGGGCGGAGGACCCTGTCCATGAGCTGCTGGAACGTAGCGGGTGCCCCAAACAGCCCAAAAGGAAGAGTGACAAATTGGTGTAAGCCAAACGGTGTGGAAAAGGCCGTTTTTTCTCGAGATAATGGAGTCAAGGGGATCTGCCAATAACCCTTTGTCAAATCCAGTGTCGAATAAAAGCGAGCCATGCCTAGTCGATCCAGCAACTCGTCAATGCGAGACATTGGGTATGTGTCGAATTTAGACACCACGTTGACTTTTCTATAGTCCACACAGAACCGGGCCGACCTGTCGGCCTTGGGAACCAAGACCACCAGGCTGCTCCAGTCACTGTGGGACTCCTCGACGATGCCCATTTCGAGCATGGCCTCGAGTTCTTCCCGCACCACCTTTTTCTTGTGTTCGGGTAGCCTGTAAGGGTGGCTGCGCACTACCACCCCTGGGGGCGTCTCAATGTGGTGTTCTATGAGGCGGGTGCGGCCGGGCAGGGGCGAGAACACATCCGAAAATTTGGTCTGCAACTGGGCAACCTCCGTGAGTTGGGTTGGGGAGAGGTGGTCTCCACAGGGGACCAGAGAGGTAAGCAATGTCAATGTTCCTTTTTGAACCTCCAGCCCCAGCTCCGCCTTCTCCAGAACCACCGACACCAACGCCACGGGGATCTCCTCGTTCCAGAGTTTAAGCAGATTGAGGTCGTAAATCTGTAGCGCCCCACCCCTGTCCGTTCGCCTCACCCCATAGTCAACGTCCCCGACTCGCCGTGTGACCTCAAAGGGTCCTTGCCACTTGGCGATCAATTTGGAGCTCGACGTGGGCAACAGTACGAGTACTTTATCTCCCGGTGCGAGCTCCCTAAGGCATGTACCCCTGTCGTACAGGCGGATTTGCCGTTCTTGAGCCTGCCGCAAATTCTCCTGGGTTAGGTGTGTGTGTGTGTGTGTGTGTGTGTGTGTGTGTGTGTGTAGTTTTGCGCGCAGGTCAATAATGTATTGAATTTCGTTTTTGCTCGGTGAAGGTCCCTCCTCCCAGTTTTCCCGCAGTACATCTAGGATGCCGCGCGGCTTACGCCCATATAATAATTAGAACGGGGAGAACCCTGTGGAGGCTTGTGGGACCTCTCGCACTGCGAATAACAGGGGTTCGAGCCATTTATCCCAATTGTGTGCGTCCTCGCTTACGAATTTTTTAATTATATTCTTGAGGGTGCGGTTGAACCGTTCGACTAAATGGTCCATCTGTGGGTGATAAACGCTGGTGCGGATCGGCTTAATTCCCAATAACCCATACAGTTCGCGCAGTGTGCGTGACATAAACGAAGTGCCTTGATCAGTCAGAATCTCTTTGGGGATTCCGACTTGGGAGACGACATGGAAGAGTGCTTCCGCAATACTGCGTGCTGAGATATTGCGCAGAGGCACTGCTTCCGGGTATCGCATTGCATAGTCCACCAGGACTAAAATAAAGCGATACCCTCATGTTGACCGATCTAATGGCCCGACAAGATCCATCCCAATTCTTTCGAACGGGGTCTCGATTAATGGTAGAGGGCGCAAAGGCGCTTTTGGAATGGCTGCTGAATTTACTAACTGGCATTCGCGGCATGCCATACACCACCTACGGACATCGCCCCAAATCCCTGGCCAATAGAACCGGGCCATTATTCGGGCTAGTGTCTTATCCTGCCCCAAGTGTCCAGCCATGGGATTAAAGTGAGCTGCCTGGAATACCAATTCCCGGCGGCCCTTTGGGATCAAAAGTTGTGAGACCATCTCCTTAGTCTGAGTGTCCTGCATCACTCGGTATAATCTATCTCTCATAATGGAGAAATAGGGGAAGGACGGGGTGGCATTTAGCTGGAGCGTTTGACCATCGATTACTCTCACTTGGTCAAACGCATGCCGCAGAGTCTCGTTTCGCGACTGCTCTAATGGGAAATCCGCAAGGGATTCCCCGAGAGAGGGAGGAGGAGCCTGCTGCTCCTCACTCTGACGCGAAGATGACATAGACAGCTCTGTGACAGCTGCTCTCGCCAATACCACTCCGGGTCCTCCCCCTGCTGAACTACAGCAGGACCCACTCTTTACTAAATGAGTCATTAATTCCCAAAATCCCGGCCAATCAGTCCCCAAAATTATCGAGTGGGTAAGGCGAGGATTAACCACCGCCTTTACACTAGATTTCTCCCCTTGAAATAGAATGTGGACCGACACTAAAGGGTAGTTGTGAACATCCCCATGCACACACAACACCTTCACCAATTGTGCTCCCCCCAATGCCTCGCCTTGCACCAGGCTTTGGTGGATTGAGGTCTGATTACAGCCAGAGTCCACCAAAGCCTGATACGTATCCCCTTGGACACTCACCGGTATGCGACACGCTCCAGCCCAATCGAGGGCGGTTCCTGGCGTGTCAGGGATCCAGACCACCGCGCCCACCTCCATTACCGAGCACTGATGCTGGAGGTGCCCCAGCTCCCCGCAGTGCCAGCAAACCGGCCCGGGCTTTCTCTCTACACCGGCGCTCTGGGGGTCACTCACCTGAGGGGGGGAGAGACAGACACGGAAACGGGAGGGCACCACGGGTGCGGCGGGCTGGTTGGGGTGGAGCCGGCCCCCGCCTCCGCGGTGGGGAAACGGGGCGAGGACGAGACACAGAAGGGGAGGGAGAAAGAGGAGAAGAGGAGATCTGCTGTCCTGCTGTGGGAACAGCTGCCAAATGATCCTCCACCAACTCGATAGCCTGATCCAGCGACGCCGGGCGATGGCACTGGACCCACTCCACTGTTCCTTCGGGAAGCCGGACGATGAACTGCTCCAGTGCCACCAGATCGATGATTCCCTTGGCGTCACGGTTGTCAGCCCTCAGCCACCGCCAGCAGGTGTCCCAGAGTTGCTGGCCAAACGCGAATGGCCGGCCGACCTCCTCTAGGCGTCGAGTGCAAAAGCGCTGGCGTTGTTGTTTAGGGGTGTGCCCCACACGCTGGAGGACGGCCCAGCACAGGTCCGGGTAGACCAGCCGGCTGTCGGCGGGGAGCTGTAGCATGGCCAGCTGCGCCTCGCCCGTTAGCAGGGGGAGGAGGCGCGCTGCGTGTTGTTCTACCGGCCAGCCCGAGGCCTCTGCTGCTTGTTCGAATAGTGTGAGGAAGGCCTCGGGGTTGTCGTGTGGGCCCATCTTTGTTAGGGTGAGGTGGGGTGGGCCCGCAGCGGTGGAGGTGGTGGACCCCGCCGACGCGAGGAGGTGCCGGAACGCCTGACGATCTTCCTGTTGTGCCAGCACCAGGGCCTTGAACCGTTGTTCTTGCTCCTTTCGGAGGGCGAGCAGCGCCTGGTGCTGGCTCTGTTGGGCCATGGCAAGGGCGTGTATCAGGTCTATGAAGGGGGAGGACTCCATGGGGCTGTTTTCCTCTGTGCTCCGATCCCGGGTTTCAGCACCACTGTAGAACTTTGCACGGGTGGGTGGAGCAAAGAAGTACGGCATGCCAGAACTGAGTTTCCAAAAACTCTTTATTTACACTTTTCAGTGTTTTCACTCTCCCAGACACTCAGACACATGCACATCAGCCATCTGGTTGGGGAGAGAGCTCTCTTCTTCTGCTCTCTCTCTCCTTATATCGGGCGTGGTTGCTGGGAAGACACACAAACACAGGTTAATTGACATCAGGTGTCGTGATTCTGCCACTTACCTTCCCTGACTCCGCCCTCTGGTCACAGACCGATGCTTGACCACGCCCCCGCTGCCACACTCCCTATAATGGCCCTTTTCCACTACCCTTTTTCAGCTCAGTTCAGCTCGCTTCAGCTCACTTCAGCCCGACACGGCTCGCATTTCGACTACCTCAGAGCAGCACGACTCAGCTCGCTTCAGCCCTGCTTAGCACCCAAAACTCACACGCTTTTGGAGTGGGGCTGAAGTGAGCCAAACCGAGCTGAGTGGGGCTGGGGGCGTGAGGAGACACTCCCCTGTGCACTGATTGGTGAGGAGGAGTGTCCTCACATGCCCACACACACCCCGCGAGCACGCTGGGATCTGTAAACACCATAAACCCGGAAGAAGAAGAATTACGAATTACGAGAATTTCTGAAGCCTTATGCGCCTCGCCTCATCTATACGCTCTTGCCAGTATCTGTTGGCGTTGTCGGTGACAACAAGCCACAGCACCAAGACCAGCAACACTAACGACTCCATGTCCTCCATGTTTATTGTTTACTATCCGGGTCGTGAGACTACCGCTTAAAAGGTCACTGATGTCACTGTTTGCGTCGCCTAACGACATCATGTGATGTCCACCCACTTTCGCTAACTCCACCCAATGTGTCCACCCACTTCCAGCCAGCACGGTTCAGCGTGGTTGTAGTCGAAATGCAACTCCAACAGCCCCACTCAGCTTGACTCAGCCCAACTCAGCACGGCACGGCTCAGCCCGACTCAGCCGCGTTGGTAGTGGAAAAGCGGCATAAGTCAGACAGAACTGAAGAAGCCTTTCGGATGAAAAGTCTTCAAGAATCTTCAAGCAAGTCCAGTTGCTCTCTTTTACCACCTACAGTTTACTATGACCTGGATGACTGAAAATCTTCACAGACAAAACTGTCAGATATTCCTATTGTTGTGAGAACATTTTCCCATACACCAACATCTCACAAATTGTCTTCACAAAACTAAAACATTCACACTGAAAACAGCATTTAGCAGCATGATTTAAAAAAAATGTTACAATAGCGATTCATATGTTTATGCACGCTGCAAGCAAGTGTGTTCTTTTTCTGACAGTGCTGCTGCTGGCTGGATTACTGCTGGGTAAGTGAGGAATCATTGACATGCAGGACACTTCCAGAGTTCGACTCTTGCAGTGAAGCGATCAATAAAGTGTGTAATGAAAGATGTACGGTAATAAACTGCACACAAACATGACCTGAAAGCCTGTATTAGCTGACTCTTAATTATGGTTTGTATATTTATTATATGGACATGAGTGTTTTACTGGGAAATACTGTACACCACTCGTATTTTTCATCCAAGCTCCATCCGGGACATGGAGAACCAAAACCATGACACAAATCTCTATATGTCACTTGTGAGGAAATCAGTGAATCATTTTGATAAATCTGGGTACTTTTTGTTTGTGAATGTGTCTATATAATAAAAAGAAAATCACACGTTGGCTTGAAGATATGAAGTTTATCTTCTTGTGTTGAAAAGCTCGTATTTTTCATATGAAAGACATCACGGATCTGAGTGACATATTTAAATAATATTGGCTGGTGTTGAGTGGTATATCAGATATATTCCATTCGGCTATCATGATACTAAACCAGTCGAAGATGAGTAACTGAATGGAATGTATCTGATACATCACGAAAAAAGCCAGCCAATAATAATATCTCATCTCATCTCATTATCTCTAGACGCTTTATCCTTCTACAGGGTCGCAGGCAAGCTGGAGCCTATCCCAGCTGACTATGGGCGAAAGGCGGGGTACACCCTGGACAAGTCGCCAGGTCATCACAGGGCTGATACATAGACACAGACAACCATTCACACTCACATTCACACCTACGCTCAATTTAGAGTCACCAGTTAACCTAACCTGCATGTCTTTGGACTGTGGGGGAAACCGGAGCACCCGGAGGAAACCCACACGGACACGGGGAGAACATGCAAACTCCGCACAGAAAGGCCCTCGCCGGCCACGGGGCTCGAACCCGGACCTTCTTGCTGTGAGGCAACAGCGCTAACCACTACACCACCGTGCTGCCCAATAATAATATCATTTTTATTATTATTATACATACACATTCTCTTCATATCAGCATATCCGAAGGCCAATGCTAGCTTACCCGCAACTCAGCACTGTTAGCACGGCAGTCCACTCACCTTCCAGCCGGTGTAGCGTTCATCAGTAGTGTTAGCACATGCTAATAAAACAGTCACACCAGTGCTATCGAGAGCAAGTAGCACAGGCTAATGACTGAGAAACTAAGATTTCTTTCTCCAGACTCTTCTTCCATGCTGCACACTCATGACAGTATTTTTCACTCATACTTAAGTATTCATTTCCCTGTGTAATTTACTTAGTTACTTTTAAAATCAACATTGACAGCTACACACAACAGAGCGACCTGGCAGCCAAAATTCTCTCCAAAATCTTCCTCTTTTAACGAAGCAAACCTGGCAGCCATGTTTGTTTACAAATTGTCACAGTCACTCGCTAGCACGGAAGTTTTACATCTCCGACGTGTCTCTTTTCCAGCTTTTCGATGTCCGTTGGTATGTTTTTCTCTAGTAAATATGTGTGAAGAATATCTAATGAAGTTTTGGTCACTTTTCGGGTGTTCAACGTGTCTTTCTCTTTCCCAACGAACAAAGAAATGCTTCTGTGCATGCGCAGCAGAAAACTTTCTCATTATAAATATTCACGTCAGCTCTGACACGCGAGGTCATGTTGTCTTGCCAACCATGCAATATCATAAACCATATTGCGCACTCATTCTCCGTTGGATAGAGTGACGTAATACACGTAGGATAAGCAATATGCTAACAATACTGCATGCTATCGAACCAAATGAATGAAACCCGCTAGAAGGGAATAGAATACATGTTTTTATTCCATGAAAAAAGTGTCCTGTAGGTATAATAATTCTTGATATTTCACTCCGATGATGTCACTCCCAGTGTTTTCCTGCTGACTAGACATGCGTTGTCAAAATAGTGAACCGGTTCAGAATTAAAATTCTTTTGATTACTTTGCATTACATCGTGGCGCAAAGATATGAAGTTTATCTTCTTGTGTTGAGAAATATTTCATTCATTCGTTTTGCTCACTCGTGAAATATACATTCACCACTAGGAGATAAACTTCATGTCTTTGTGCCACCATGGAATCTCTCTCTCTCTCTCTCTCTCTCTCTCTCTCTAGATAGATAGATAGATAGATAGATAGATAGATAGATAGATAGATAGATAGACATTCTGTATGTACTGTATAACTCTGCATAAAAAGCAAATAAAGCAAAGTTACCTTTGAAACATCAGTACAGAATCATTGTGTGACTGCTTTGCCTTTTATGCAGGCAGTTGAAATATGCTGCAGATTCGTGCGATCCGACCTAACCATGGATCTTCTTTTTATGATTTCTGAGGTCTGGTTGCATATTGATTACTCTCCGTCACCTTGATTGCGGTCTCCCTTCCTCTGAGACCTTATTAAACCCTGATGGCAACTGTGTTATATCTGATTACACCCCACAATGCCTTTATACTGATGAGAGCAGGCAAGTGTGCACTGTATTTCCTTTAACTTCAACATTATTGAGAAGAGTACAGTTACAGTTTTGATCTTCACACATGCTGTCTTTCTGCTTCAGTTACACTCATAATTTATTAAGCATTATGGCTCAGCTCTGAAAGCTGTTTTTAGCTCGTTCTACACCCCAATTATCTTCCTTGCACAAACCGCACTCTTATGGAAGGATAGCCAGCTTTTGTTTTGCTGACCTTTGCTCCTCCTGTGCCAGTAGTGATTCTTCTCATTCATTCTCTTTTCAAAGCAAGCAGCCTCTCGCTGTTCACCCCTCACTGGCATTGCCTTTCAAAAATTGCATTATTCTATTCATGTGTCGAGCCCCGTGCGGGAAATCATTTATACAATATAGCCTTTTTATCATTTTATTCCTTTTTCATCAATTTACTCCGCTCACCAGTCTGAGTGAGTTATCTTTTGTACTTGCAAAGACATGATTAGTTTCAGCGTTTATGAATATTTCTCACGTGTGATGTTATCTTCAGTATGGAAACTGGTTTTAGTAATGCCTAGATTGAAGTTTATTACTGTAAGCGGTCATGTTAACGCAGTGTGTGGCCAGATATACAAACCCATTTCCAGAAAAGTTGGGATATTTTCCAAAATGTAATAAAAACAAAAATCTGTGATTTAATCATGTGAACCTTTATTTAACTGACAAAAGTACAAAGCAAAAATTTTCAATAGTTTTACTGACCAACGTAATTGTAGTTTGTAAATATAAACGAAGTTAGTATTCAATTGAAGTTGTGTAATCAAGGTTCACGTGAATTAACAAATCACAGATGTTTTTTTATTGCATTTTGGAAAATATCCTTGCTTTTCTGGAAATGGGGTTGATACATGAGGAGTATTACACTGGTTGGTATATTGCAGATATTTCATCCCCAGTTTGAACTTAGACTTTTCTGACTCATCAATAGCTTCAGAGGTCTTTGGTGTCTGAAAAGTTCTCCCCGGATCGAAGTGATCAAAGTATCTTGTATCAAAAGAATTTGGGAAACTTTGTGAGCATCACTAATGACTGATGCCATAGCAAATGGTCTCAAATCTGCATTCACAAAGCCCTTCAGTGTGAGCAAAAGAAATAGGACTAAAACGTCAGAGATGTGCAAGTTCTAATCACTCTGCGGTTCTGCTGTTTTCAGTAGTGTTACCACGACTACTGAATTATGCATATACCCATGTCACGATGATAAAAATAAATTGATATATATGGACTGGGTGGCACAGTGGTGTAGTGGTTAGCGCTGTCGCCTCACAGCAAGAAGGTCTGGGTTTGAGCCCAGTGGCCGACGGGGGCCTTTCTGTGTGGAGTTTGCATGTTCTCCCCGTGTCTGTGTGGGTTTCCTCCAGGTGCTCCGGTTTCCCCCACAGACATGCAGGTTAGGTTAACTGGTGGCTCTAAATAGACCAGTTCACAGATACGGCAAAGCGCAAGGAGTTGTGGGAAAGGTCAAAGGTTAAGGCCTCATAAACGAGCGGAAGTAGAGCATGTCAACAATGGCAGAGGCTACAGGCTTGCTGTGGGGACACTGTTGTGTTGTCGATTGCCACAAAGGACGTCGACTGCTTGAACAGTGGATGCGAGAAGACTGTAGTGTACATTTAAGTGAGTGTATACAGAAAAAAAATTATGTGAATCCAAGCACACAGTTTAACGCAAAAGTTCGTTTATATCCCGACCTTGTCAGCTGTCAGATTTATATGTTAATGGACCCGGTAAGCTGGTAAATAATTTTTTTTTTTTTCTTTACCAAATTCTAACAGAAAACGAGAGCACCCGAAAGGGAAAACCGAGCCGAGCCGCCTCACGGCTGTAATGCAAAATTGCTTTCCTCCTCCATATACAAGTGCGCTTCCATGGCAGGGAAAAAGAAACTACATTCTGCTGCCTATGTAGCTAGTCCCCTATTTAAACAAATAGGAGTCATTCAGGATTCAGCCATGGTTTTGCTCCGTGTTTTTACTCGACCAAAGTTATACAGTATTATGAGCTTTAAGTTGCATAAATAAAACCATTTGGTGAAACTTTGAAGAAGAGATTGTACTGGTTTAAAGTTTTTACCTAGCGTTTTCATGTCGACTCCAATTAATACACTAGTAGAATCGATGACTAGTTTAGTAGGCCAAAACTTTTTTCAATTTTTGACTGTACCAGCCTGAAAAAACTTGCGACAGTCAAATGGAAAAAAAGCAAGCTGGTCATGTTGTACTGGACTAATCTATGACTGATGAGTATAGTAAGTAATACTAGTACTGATACAATAAAACAGACGACTGTAATCTGGTAGGCAGCATGATTTATATTATTTCTCCGTGTCAGATGTTGACCTGTCAAAAACTGCAGTGGGCGTGGCAGTATCACATACCTCGATTTTTCTTCGTTTTCCTTGGACGGTACAGGCTGGATTTTCAAAATATCTGTGGCATATGCAAGCGCCTTTAACTCTTCTACCCCCATGGTAGTTGGCAATCCCCGTTCTCTCATATCCATAAGGCGTATTTACTAAGGTTTGGCTTGTTTGCCGCCATGTTTTCATCTCCGATGAGGCCTCGACCTTTGACCCTGCGCATGCGCAGCGATATCTTTGAATTGGTCTATTGACCGTAGGTGTGAATGTGAGTGTGAATGGTTGTTTGTCTCTATGTGTCAGCCCTGTGATGATCTGGTGACTTGTCCAGGGTGTACCCCGCCTCTCACCCATAGTCAGCTGGGATAGACTTCAGCTTGCCCACGACCCTGCATAGGATAAGTGGTTATGGATAATGGATGGATGGATGATATCTATGGAGCTTGGTAGCTGTTGGGGACTATATATCTTAGATGACAGTTTTTAGTATTAGGATTTAAGGTTCTGAATTTTCTGCATTTCAAACCTGTAAGTGGTGATTCTGAACTATATGTTTCTGAAGGAAAATCTTACCCCTAGCAAGTTCAAATCTAAGGAAAAAAACCGCTATCAAAATGTACTTTTATTATTATTATTATTATTTATTATGTACGCCATGAGGGGGAAAGAAGTTTATTTAATATAATGTGTATATAATTAAAATTTATACAATTCATATTCAAATACTTTGTCAAATTTCAAGTTCCATAGATATCGTGGTAATTTGTAGAAGTGGATTTTTATGGGGTGGCATGGTGGTGTAGTGGTTAGCACTGTCGCCTCACAGCAAGAAGGTTCTGGGTTTGAGCCCAGCGGCCAGCGAGGGCCTTTCTGTGCGGAGTTTGCATGTTCTCCCCGTGTCTATGTGGGTTTCCTCCGGGTGCTCCGGTTTCCCCCACAGTCCAAAGACATGCAGGTTAGGCTAACTAGTGGCTCTAAAATTGACCGTAGGTGTGAGTGTGAATGGTTGTTTGTCTTTGTGTGTCAGCCCTGTGATGATCTGGTGACTTGTCCAGGGTGTACCCCGCCTCTCGCCCAAAGTCAGCTGGGATAGACTCCAGCTTGCCTGCAACCCTGCCTGGATGGATGGATAGTATTGTGATGATCATGCTGAATATGGTGGAGAACTACACTACCCATCAGCTTCAGTGCATCACATGACTAAGGCTTCACATACTTCCACTGATCAACAACATCTGTTTCATGTTTCAGCAAATTAGTCATTATTTCAGTTCTGGATTCTCTAGGTGTTTTTAAATGGCAGGGACGGATCATTTAAGATGTTCAAAGATGGTACGTCATTGAAGCTTACCGAAGAGCTATTGTAATGTCTTGGAGTCTTTGAATTCTACCAAAGACTGAGTCCCTCATCTCATCTCATTATCTCTAGCTGCTTTATCCTGTTCTACAGGGTCGCAGGCAAGCTGGAGCCTATCCCAGCTGACTACGGGCGAAAGGCGGGGTACACCCTGGACAAGTCGCCAGGTCATCACAGGGCTGACACATAGACACAGACATCCATTCACACTCACATTCACACCTACGGTCAATTTAGAGTCACCAGTTAACCTAACCTGCATGTCTTTGGACTGTGAGGGAAACCGGAGCACCCGGAGGAAACCCACGCGGACACGGGGAGAACATGCAAACTCCACACAGAAAGGCCCTTGTCGGCCACGGGGCTCGAACCCGGACCTTCTTGCTGTGAGGCAACAGCGCTAACCACTACACCACCGTGCCGCCCAGACTGAGTCCCTCATCCAGAAAATTTTCAAGGATGGATGGATGTAACCATGGTATTCAGGGGCATAGCTAGGATTTTTCAAAGGGGGGGGGTGTCACACCCTGACTGGCAGTCAAAAGAAAGAGGAAAGTTTCACTTGTTTTGACATGGGGAATTATTAACCCAAGAGGAAATACTCATAATTCACAACTACTGCAGCTACACTGGTAGCTTGACCACTTTGTGTAAGATTGAATTTACTAAACTGAAAGGTGAAATGTTGTTCAAAATTGCCGTTAAAATAAAGATGGTGAAAATGACTACAGTGCCTCTCAAAAATTCTTTTAAAACTATGGATGGTGTAGAAAGGAGGACATTCTGTATCTTCTAACGTGAAATGTTTCCATAACATGGCCATGTGAGATAGCTGCAGCAGCCTTTTGCAGGCACTTGACAAGCTATGGAACACTGCCGAGAGCGGTAGGTGCTTCATAATCTTCAAGATTATATTTCATCTGGCAAATCAAGAACGCCTACATCGACCAAAAATAATGGTTGAGCTTACTGACCGTACTAATGCTTTGGGCTAATTCTATCAAACCAAACAACAGCGACCATAGGATAAGCAAACCAAGCTCGCTCACCGGCAGCTGCCGCTTGGGCCGGTGTTTCTTGGTCTGCCGAAGGCGATGATGCATCTTGTTTTGAGTCTGTTTTATCATAAAAAAATTTACTTAGTACTAGAATATGAAAAATATGTAAGAAAAAATAATTACAATTGCTAGTTTTAGGCAGCTTAGAAACCGGCTCTTTCATTATTGCCGTTTCTTCCACATTTTCTCGATGTTGTGTTCTAGAAACGGCACTAAAACTTAGCTTCGAAGCCACAAAATGCAACTTTGATGGAAAAAAACAGAAAAAAAGAGAGTTTCTTCACGTCGAAAGAAGGAGGAAAGTTTTACTTATTTTGACATGGTGAATTACAGAGGTGGAAAGTAACGAATTACATTACTCACGTTACTGTACTTGAGTAGCTTTTTTGTGTACTTGTACTTTTTCAAGTAATTTTTAAAGAGTGTACTTTTACTTTTACTTAAGTATGTTTTCTTTGAAGTAGTGTACTTCGGTACATTTTACGTCACAACCGTTACTGAGTAAAAAAATAAATAAATTAATAAATTTTAAAAAGGCTAAAACGGAGAAGGGGAAATGCATGGGCGTCGCCACCATTGAATGTGAAGGGGGCGTGTCCCCCTCACATTTCATAATTCTTCGTTTGGACCCCCCCACATTTAACATAAAATATGAGTTCACCCAGCGCCGTTTCTATTGCTTCGTGAAAGAATCCATTCCACTTGATCGATAAGAGAATACACAGACCACTGAAAACCCACTCCGGGTTTTCTGGGCGTTCCCTACAACAGCTCACCGCGCGCGAGTGAAGTGAATCTCAGCGCGAGCACAGAAATGTTGGTGCAGCTGCTGGAAAGTGGAGGAGGTGACGTCATCCCCATTGCCACCTCACAATGTCTAGCTTTTGCTAAAACCTTATTCTTTTGTTATATGCCCTCAAAATTAACCCTAGGACACGTTAAATTAATATTCAACTAAACAGTGAAATAAGCTTAGCCTAATGGGGTATTGTTGGTTGATGATGAATTGTTTGCAGTATTTGCTCCCTCCCCAGACACAGTGGACATAAGGACATTCTTTACAAAGAAGCGGAAAGTCAGTCAAAATTTCCCCACAGGACAGGGTTTTTTTGTCCCAATGGAAATGTTAGTGCAGTTAGCTGGCTAGTCAATGTTAGGAGATGTATCAGCTAGCTTAACGTTAGCTATCATTTAATTCAAACCCAGTAGGCCTGCCTTACTGTAATGCCAAGAATGAGGTCAAGTCTGCTCTGATGATATTTATTGATTCCTTGTTTTGTCTGGTCTTTGGCAGTTTTCTGGAAAGTAACATGGGAAATCAGTGTATGGGGAAGGAATAGTAGAGAGGAAAGTGATGGAGAGAGATGGATGTTATTCCAGGTGGATTGTGAAGGAAAGGGGGATAAAAGTTATGAAGGGGTAGAAATTGTGGTGGCACCAATGTAAGAAGGAGTTATATCTATAAATCTATTTGTTATACTGATCTGTAAATGGGGCGGCATGGTGGTGTAGTGGTTAGCGCTGTCGCCTCACAGCAAGAAGGTCCTGGGTTCGAGCCCCGTGGCCGGCGAGGGCCTTTCTGTGCGGAGTTTGCATGTTCTCCCCGTGTCCGCGTGGGTTTCCTCCGGGTGCTCCGGTTTCCCCCACAGTCCAAAGACATGCAGGTTAGGTTAACTGGTGACTCTAAATTGACCGTAGGTGTGAATGGTTGTCTGTGTCTATGTGTCAGCCCTGTGATGACCTGGCGACTTGTCCAGGGTGTACCCCGCCTTTCGCCTGTAGTCAGCTGGGATAGGCTTCAGCTTGCCTGCGACCCTGTAGAAGGATAAAGCGGCTAGAGATAATGAGATGAGATGAATCTGTAAATGTTACTGTAGTACCACCATTGCATGTAGGTTGACAAAACTGCACTTGTTCATTGTGTGAAGTTCTCTTTTATGTGTCATTGCTTGACCCAGTGTAATTTTGTGTTATGAAGACTGCATGATGCCATGCCATTTTTGTTATGAGCATCGCTAAATCGGAAAAAAGTAAAATGCACCCACTAAAGTCACTGTTGGTGGTGAACAAAATTGCACCTGTTCATTGTGTGAAGTTATTTTTTGTGTGTCACTGTTGCTTGACACAGTGTGATTTTGTGTTATGAAGTTTGCATGATGCCATGTCATGCCTGTTCATTGTGTGAAATTATGAATATTCTTATTTTTAAACATACAGTTGAGTGTCACTATTGCTTGGCCCAGTGGCATGTTGTGTTACATCTAAAACTAAATAGAAAACACAAAATGAAAAGTAAAATGCACCCATAAAGTCATTGTTGGTGATAAATTGTGTCACATTCATCTCATTATCTTAGGTGTAGCGGTGGGTTTAAAAACAGGCTGATGAATATATGGACTAGTTGAATGAGGACTTATTGTTGAAAATTAATTAAAATTTTTCTGGCGGAGGACCCCCCGCCAGTGTGTCCCCCCCACATTAAAAATGCTTCTGACGCCCCTGGGGAAATGCGTTCTGGAAATGAATCACGGGAAGGACAGTTGTCGCGCGTGCGAGTCTCACACAGACGATGGCGGACATGCACCGGCGCTTTGGGGGGGGGGGGCTTCGGGGGGCTCAAACCCCTGGGCCACAGCCAATCAGGGGCCTTGTAATATTAATAAAATAATAAACTGTCGGAATCGTGGGCCTACATTAATGTACGGATAGAAATAAGGTTAGAAATAAATGAGCGCACAGTAGCCTGCTGTAAGAGACATGGTGGATGTGGTTCGCGAAACGAACACCCACAACTGGACCAGAATAAAATGGAACAAAATGTAACGTCACACACGAAAGCGCACCAAAGACTGCAGACTACTGAGACACAAATTTAGAGACTTTGAAAGATGAAGTGTTCACATGTTAGCGGGGCGCATAAAAGGAAAAAAAGAGAGAGATGCAGGTAATGATAGAATCGCTGCCTAAAGTCACAGACTTTAAGGTAAGGATCACCAATCTGTTCAGAATATCAGCTACTTATCAGTTATCAGCCTACCAGCAGCTAGGCTATGTGCAGCTAGGCTAGATATGCTATGATTTGTCCAACAGTAAAATAAATCAGTTGTGATTTGAATACGTGTCGTGTGATTTGAGTTATAATCCTGTTAGTATAATAGCATATTTCGATGGGGATAATAAAATGTCTAAAACGGCATCTACTGAAGAAATTGATGAAAAGATTGTAGCCTATAATGTTCACAGTTCGGGCAGCAGACAGAGTAAGCATACTGAGGGGAATAGCAATACAAAGCTAGCGCATATCCACATTTCTCGCTAGCTGTGTTGGGTGTGTTGTTAACGCGTGTGGATTTAAGTGAAATACAGTACTTGAGAAGTTCTGTGGTCAAGACAACGTTTTAAGGTAAGGACGCTTGATTATTAATGTTTGCCCGCCGTGGCTTGTTGTTGACGAAAGGCCACATGATTTTGCCTTATGCAGGTACTGCTAGCGTCATGCTTTGAACTAAGTTAAGCTCATTTGCGCTAAAGGATGGGTTTATTGAAGGACTTTGATGTAGCTAGTTTCTTTTTAAAAAATCGTATGCTCAAAACAGTATGCCCGTATTCATCATGTTTAACTTTTTTCTTGATGGAGTGCGTGAAATATTGTTGCAAGTGGTATTTCAATGCAGTCATGTCAAAAAGGCAGTTGAATGCACAGTCTTATTCAAGGAGAAGGAAGACTTGCATGATGCTTGAATATAGATCGGTAAAATAGACCCTAGTAGGACTTGGTTTCGTGTATTTCGGTCTGTAGAGTTATGAGTTTGGCCGCTGTCCATGGTGTTTACGTTTCATGTGGCTGCCGAGCCAAGTACCTTCATCATCATCATCATCATCATGTTCCCCTGTCAAAAGTTCAACTCTCTAGGGGTGCTTCTGCTGTAGCAGTTGCAGCAGTTGCTCAAAGTTTGATTTGTCCATCATCATACGTCTTATCTGTTGGGTGTCTATGCCCAGCAGATTTTCCCATTTCGTCCATTTGTCACCATTTTTGTCAAACAGGAGCTGCTTTTGCACTTGGTTATTGCCCATCTGGCAAACGTGAGCAATATATTTTAGTTGTTGTACGTAGCAGGATAATTTTATATCCTGGGTTCCTGTCAGTTTCTGGAGGTCAGCATTGGACATCTTGTAGCTCCAGTCTATATCTTCATTTGTAGTGTTCTTTTGGTCAGGGGCATTCTTTCGTTTATATCCACCTTTAATCATTTTCCTTAGGAAGCCGTGCCACACTACCTCAATTTTGTGAATTTCACTGGATGATAGTTGCCATGCCTGTGTGCTGTACAGGAGACGAGATCGAACGCATGCCACTAGGAACTTTATACGGGTTTTTAGTAGTATTCGGTGGTCAGTTAGAACGTGTTTCAGTTCATTCCATTTCATGAATGCAGCACTTATCCTAGCATGCAGGAAGTGTGAGGATTCATCACAGTTGCTGACATTATAACCAAGATATTTAAAGGTGCGGACGTTTTTAATATTAGTGCCGCCAAGGGAAATGATACTTGGTTTACATTTGATATCCTCATTGACGTTAAAAGCCATTGTTTCTGTTTTGACATATGATATTTGTAAACCAAAGCAGGTGTAGGTCTTATCATACAACTGAAGAATATTCTGAAGCTCCTCGATGGATCCAGCGAGTATGGCCTGATCATCTGCGTATAGAATCTCTGTTATGCAACCCTCTCCTGATGCTCGTGCTTTCGTACGCATTTCTCTTGTGGATACCTCATTTGGAATGCAATATCTGAACTTGAAGCCTGTATCTGGGTACAGTTTTGATATCTCATGCTGTGCAATCCTGACAACAAAGTCCATATAGATATTTAAAAACTGATGGCGATTCTAGGGCACCTTGTCTTACAGTGAATGTTTGTTTTCATGCCGCCGAGCTATTTTTATGTATTTTATTTTTTAAAAGGACTTGTCTGTAGGTGTGTGTGTTTTATGTTTACAACACATAGGTCTACATTAGCGCACGCGCGCTTGTGTGGTTATCTCTGGCCATGCCCCTGCGTGAAAGTTACACAATATCACTGTCCTGTCCGTGGTAATAATCAGAACCGACTCTGTAATGATAATGCGCGCGTTCTTCTCTCCCTCTGTGGTCGGATGTGTTGAGCGATGTGAGCGTGGGCCTTGCGCAGCTACGCTGAGCCAAACGTAACCTATCGTAGGCTTCTAGGCTAATTACGTGCTTACACTGTAAATGCTTGACACGTATTGCAAATAAAATAAGAGTGTTTTCTTGGCCAACGGTAAGGGTAGGGTTGACAGGTAGCCTATGAGGGGCCTAGCCCCTGGGCCACGGGTGTTGATAAAGCACCCCTGCGGACATGGAGGAGACCGAGGAATCTGTGGTGGACGACCCTGCAGAAAACGCAATTTCTTCCAGTAATGAAGTGCATCCCTGGCCCTACATACGTGATCACTTCAGCTTCGTAGAGAAAAGGGGTGACAGTTTCATTATGCAATGCAGATTATGTGTGCCCAAGAAGACAACCATTGCAGCATACAAAAATTCGACGTCTAATCTGCGCAAGCATGTTGAGGTAAGTATTGTCATTGGCATCATAATCACGGGCGCAGATAGAGGGTGGGACGGGTGGGATTCGTCCCACCCAGATTTAAATTCACCTCGTTCGGTCCCCCCCCACTTATAGGGAGGAAAAAACGTCTATGCTGTCTTTCTTTGCATAAGGCAAACCTCACGGAAAAATCAAAAGACTAATTACCATTCGGTTTATTGAGGTGCACAGCAGTGTATACATAGTTGCAACAACTCACATAAAACAAAACAAAGACTGATATTCGGTTGGTTGAGCTGCGCAGACTGCACAGGTTTTGAGCTCGAGCTTGGTTGCTATGGTTACCCACAACAAGTTTGACAGGCATATCGGGGTTGGGGTTGGTTTGCTGGCAGCTTTGTCCCCCCCAGTTTTTTGTCCCCCCCCCCCCCCCCCCCCCCCAGTTCAAAAAACGTATCTGCGCCCCTGATCATAATGTTTCCTTTCCATAGTAAAACCGACAATAGGCTGGTTATATTCCAAAAATAGTGGATGGCATTGCTAATGTTGAAGTAGCAACCTGTTGGTACTGTAACATAATGGTAACTAGTCTGTTATTCGGTTGGCTAATCATGCAAGCAAGTTAGCTCGCCAACCTGACGTGATCAGTCCTCCTACCGTTCTACATCCAACAGGCCAGAAAGGAATACTAAGCAAAACAAATAATGTTTGAATTGAATTGTTCAATAACACACAGTGCACACAGGCAAGCTACGAGATTTCGGTGCAACATTTCACTTTCATATTTCGTGTACAATGCTTTGTGTGTGGTTAGGGCGATGTAAACGACATGACTGTGTGTATTGACCTTTTTTGTTTGTCTCAGTTTTAATGCAGCATTATCCTAAGCATTCAATTTGATACACTTCCTTTAAATAAAACATCTGGGTTGAGATGTACATATATCCTTGTTTCCTCTTCTTTTTCATTTATGCACAACACAATGGAGGCAGAAAACACCCATTGTCAAAAGTAACGTTTTACTTTTACTCAAAGTACATTTTAAATGATCTACTTTTTACTTTTACTTGAGTAGACTTTTTGTCTGGTAACTTTACTTGTACTTAAGTAAAATTTCATCAGAGTAACAGTACTTGTACTTGAGTATAATATTTTAGTACTCTTTCCACCTCTGGTGAATTATTAACACAAGAGGAAATACTCGTAATTCACAACTCAAAAGACTGCAGCTACACTGGCAGCTTGACCATGCTTTCTAGTGCGATCGTGTTGCGCATGCGCAGAACTGGGTGTTCGCGCCCAAACCACAGGAAGTCCATACAAGGTTATAGAAACCCTAATGAGGCTGAGGTGACAATCTAGTTTAAAAAATTTTTTTAGAAAAATTACAGTGGGCGCTTTTCTAATATTCTTATGCGGCATGTCATTTAGTGTTCATTATGTTCATGCTGTTGCCTGCGTATATAATTGTTTTTGTTTCATGTTCATCCTCTGTTATATGGCCCATTTTAAAGCACTAATCTGCACTTGCGTCTGCTCGCAATTCCTGACAAATTTTTGAATGCTTTTTAGTTTGTACCAAAATAAATTAATGCACGTGGACCCGCAGATGCGTGTAGCTCAGTAAATGCATCCTTTAGGTTTACTGTTTAACCAGGGCTAAATTTATAGAAATGTTTTGAGTTTGTCATGCATTTAAAAAGTACAATGAAATGCACTTTGCCCTGGCTCTCTCAGGCCATACTATTTATAGAATAAATGGTACAATTCTTAAGACAACCTGGGAAATTGATTAAATAAATAAATAAATCAAAAAGACAACCTACAACCCATAGCAGTATGTAATAAAAACAAAGGCATTAGTCAAAGCATCCATGAAACAATCCACCTCTACTACATTCATTTAAATGCTACGAGTCTCTCTCCATCTTTGTAGTGTTTTTTTTTCTCAAAATAGGAAGATAACTAAATAGCAAAAATTAGTCCAGCAAGTCATGTGAAATTCCTCTATGATTATGATAAGTTTCTATCATGGTTAAACTGACTGTCCACTTTTGTTGTACATGATACGCAAAGCCACTTTACCAACATAAAACCATTCCAGTTTGCTGGAAAAGTTGGACAGTGACTCACTGATATCCTCGTCGTGAAATTCGACTTCTGCTTCAGTTCACTTCTGGTTAAAGCTCGGGTATTGGACAGCATGCCATCAAGGCCATTATATCAGATGAAAGGGCAGTACAAGCTACAGAACCCACATGGAAGAAGTCCAGTGAATGGTGTGATTGTCAGTTACTGAACCATGAGGGACACTCAAGGTTGGACAAGCAATAGGGAGTAAGATGTATCTGAATGGGGTTGACTACAGCTCACACTACTGCATGGTACGTGACGATGGGTTCAATTACAAACCTGTTGATGTTTTGACAAATTGCATGCGCATAATTTAGCACATACCTCCTCCATTTGTGACACCTAAGAACTACTGTCTGGTTCTCGCGCTCTTCTCCTTTACACTTAAACCACTGTCAGCTGATTGGATTTTCTGAGATAAAAAAAGAAAAAATGGATGTATGCTGTTCATCGTACAGGTCAACCAGCATTACTGCAATTAAAGTTGGATTTACATATGATGCGTGCAATTTTCTTGGTGATAGCCGACGAGGCACATAGCACCGAATCGGCTATAAGTCATGCATAATGAGATTGCATGGAATAATTGTTTTATTCTTCTATCCACATTCACTGGCTTTTGAGAAATGGCATTTTTATTTTTTGCAAATTCGATAAATAACTTTATACAAACTGTCCAGCAAAATCATTTCCGCTTAGAATGTCAACAAACTGGCAAAATGACAGGAGCAATTTGTGAAAAATGCAATCATAATTGAAAAATTAAAAAAAATGCGTTCTTATCAAATAGTGTCTTGCAAAAGTATTCATCCCCCTTGGTGTTTGTCCTGTTTTGTTGCATTACAAGCTGGAATTAAAATTGATTTTTGGAAGGTTAGCACCATTTGATTTACACAACATGCCTACCACTTTAAAGGTGAAAATTGTTGTTTAATTGTGACAGAAACAATAATTAAGATAAAAAAACAGAAATCTGGAGTGTGCATAAATGTTCACCCCCTTTCGTATGAAACCCCTAAATAAGAGCTGGTCCAACCAATTCACTTCATAAGTCACATAATTAGTCAATTAAGATCCACCTGTGTGCAATCAAAGTGTCACATGATCTGTCACATGATGTCTGTATAAATCAACCTGTTCTGGAAGGACCCTGACTCTGCAACACTACTAAGCAAGCAACATGAAAACCAAGGAGCCTCCAAACAGGTCAGAGACAAAGTTGTGGAGAAGTATAGATCAGGGTTGGGTTATAAAAAAATATCCCAAACTTTGAATATCCCACGGAGCTCCATTAAATCCATTATAGCAAAATGGAAAGAATATGGCACCACTACAAACCTGATGAGAAAAGGCCGCCCACCAAAACTCACAGACCGGGCAAGGAGGGCATTAATCAGAGATGCAACAAAGACACCAACAATAATGCTGAGGGAGCTGCAAAAATCCACTGTGGAGATGGGAGTATCTGTCCATAGGACCACTTTAAGCTGTACACTCCACAGAGTAGGGCTTCATGGAAGAGTAGCCGGAAAAAAGTCATTGCTTAAGAAAACATGTTTGGAGTTTGCCCAACAGCATGTGGCAGACTCCCCAAACACACGGGAGAAGATTCTCTTGTCAAACGAGACAAAAATTGAACTTTTTGGCCATCATGGGAAATGCCATGTGTGGCACAAACCCAACACCCTGAGAACACCATTCCTACAGTGAAGCATGGTGGTGGCAGCATCATGCTGTGGGGATATTTTTCATCTGCAGGGACAGGAAAGCTGGTCAGGACTGAAGGAAAGATGGATGACACTAAATACAGGACAGTTCTGGAGGAAAACCTGTTTGAGTCAGCCAGAGGTTTGAGACTGGGACAAAGGTTCATGTTCCAGCAGGACAATGACCCTAAACATACTGCTAAAGCTACACTGGAGTGGTTTAAAGGGAAACATTTAAAATGTTTTGGAATGGCCTAATCAAAGCCCAGACCTCAATCCAATTGAGAATCTGTGACATAATTTGAAGATTGCTGAACACCAATGCAACCCATCTAACTTGAAGGAGTTGGAGCAGTTTTGCCTTGAGGAATGGACAAAAACCCCAGTGACTAGATGTGCTAAGCTAATAGAGACATACCCCAAGAAACTTACAGCTGTAATTGTAGCAAAAGGTGCCTCTATAAAGTATTGACTGTTTTGGGGGTGGGGTGAATACTTATGCACACTCCAGATTTCTGTTTTTTCATCTTAATTATTTTTTGTGTCACAATAAAAAGAAAAATTGCACCTTTAAAATGGTAGGCATGTTGTGTCAATCAAATGGTGCCAACTCCCCAAAAATCCATTTTAATTCCAGCTTGTACTGCAACAAACCAAGACAAACACCAAGGGGGATGAATACTTTTGCAAGACACTGTACTTTTATCCCATATTTTTTTTTTTTTTTTTGGGGGGGGGGTCTTCTTCTTCAAGGTTTTTGGTAGTTGGCAAACCAACTTAAAGGTGCATTACTTCCACCGACTGGGCTGGAGTGTGGAACAGGAGATACTGGGGGGACACTATATTCTTTTTGCTATTTGTTTCTTTTAAGTACTTGATAACAATTTTGGGGTTTTGTTTGAGTAGAGTTTTTCTTATTTCATCCTCGGTTGGTTCAGCAACACGCTCTGCTATTTTGTTTTTCTCTACCTCACCATATATGAGCTGATATCCTAGTAGTAGAGCAGCCAATCAGAGTGCACGATTGCTCATATCCAGTGAATGTGGATAGAGTAATATCTGATACACATATGGCAATTCTTTATATAATATCTTTATATAAAGTCCTAAGTTTAGCTATATTAAATACAGATGTTCTCCCTGCAGTACATTAGTTCATGGATGAAGAGTTCCAATTTGGATGCATAAGATGAGTTTTTGAACAGCAATAAATGTCTTAAGTTTGTGGACCTTGAGCAGTGCTCAAAGAAACCCAAGAACATTAAAACCATGATCATTTGAAAGAAATGGGTGAACAAAGGCAAGGTCACCTCACACACAACCACACACACCTTCATCTCCCTGCTCACCTCAAAATATTGATCACACCTAGAAATGGGTTTATATCAACAAGTGGCTTTGCAAGGGGTGAACAAATGACAGCTGAGCTTCACGGCCTCTCAAAATGGTTGGAGAAATGAGTCATTTCCATCAACTCAATAGATAAACCACAGTTTCCATTTTGCTGGTACATTGAATGGGCTGTGTTCTCCTGCTGCATCAAAAACAGCTTATAATAGGATTAAAATAAGTAAATTAATTAAAAAAAAAATCACACACATTTGCATCTGAGAACAGGAGATGACATTGATTCTTCCTGCAACATGGAGCTTTTTTTTTTTCCATTCCAAAAAGTCACCTAGTTTGTTATTTATATGGAACTTAAGTCTAATAATTTACATATTAATATTACATGATTTTTCATCTTTTTACTAGATTTGAAATATGAGTGGCAGTTCTATCAATTAAAGTGTGATGGGAAAAGCATCAATATTTATAAAGGCAGTGGACCTGCAAGAGATTTGATTATTCATATGTGGGGAATTCACCTTTTGCTGAAGTACTTGTACATCTCAAAAAATTAGAAAATTGTGAAAATGTTTTGGGGTGTTTTTTTTTTTCATAATTTAATTCAAAATGGTAACCTTTCATATTCTGTATCCATTGCATGTAAAGTGAAATATTTCAAGCCTTTTTTGTTTTAATTTTAATGATTATGGCTTATAGCTCTTGGAAATCAGAAATCTAGGATCTCAAATTATGAGAATATTCCCTAAGATCAATTAAAAAAAAAAAAGGATTTACAATACAGAAATGTCCAGCTTCTGAAAAGTATGCTCATTTATGCACTCAATACTTAGTTGGGGCTCCTTTACTTTGAATTACTGCATCAATGTGACGTGGCATGGAGGCGATTAGCCTGTGGCACTGCTGAGGTGTTCTTGAAGCCCAGGTTCCTTTGATAGCAGCCTTCAGCTCATCTGTATTTTTGGGTCGGGTGTTTCTCATCTTCCTCTTGACAATACTCCAGAGATTCTCTCTAGGATTCAGGTCAGGCAAGTTGGCTGGTCAATCAAGCACAGTAATATCATGGTCAGCAATATCATAGTCACTTGGTAGTAGTTTTGGCACTGTGGGCAGGTGCTAAGTCCTGCTGGAAAAGGAAATTGGCATCTCCATAAAGCTCTTCAGCAGATGGAAGCATGAAGTGCTCTAAAATCTCCTGGTCGACAGCTACGTTGACTTTGGACTTGATAAAACATGATGGACCAACCCCAGCAGATGACATGGCACCCCAAATCATCACAGACTGCGGAAACTTCACACTAGATTTCAAACACCTTGGATTCTGTGCCTCTCCAGTCTTCTTCCAGACTCTAGCCCCTTTATTAATTCAAGATCCATCATAGCTAACAAGTGAGCAAATGCCAAACTGACCATTTGACAAAAATTGTTTTTCTCCGCACTAAGAATGAAATCAGTCACCATCTTCAACTAAAAAATATCATATATGTTCCTGCTAAAAATACCTGGCTGGAAATGCTTGTGAATAAATGGCACATGTTGTAAAATGTGGTGAGAGGCAGGACACAAGTGCATAATATCCGCACGTGTTTTCTTGGAGTTAATCCAGTGAGGGTCATGGCATAGGCAGGCCGAAATAAACAAGGCAGATCCATAATTACAACACGGGAAAACAGGCAAGAGACTAAAGCAGGCAGTATTCAGAACCAGTAAACAACATAGACCACTGAAACACAAACCCTGTGCTTGTGATGAAACATGATCAGAAAATGATGACTTTCTACCAAAACAAGAAAACAACAGGGTTTAAGTGGGACAATCGGCGGCGGGAGAACTGAAAACAGTGGGGTGAGGATAATGAGGAACATATCAATTACAGGAAAGGAGTGGTGACCAAATTTAAAATCAAAACAAAATGCACAAGTTCAGATACAATCATGTGATGTACCTGTAAGCAACATGTGAAACACAGAAGCAGCTCTGTTCACGCTGGGAGACATGAGATGCGTCAAGAGCTGCAGTGTATGCTGTGAGGGGGCGTTTGTTTGTGTGACATATTGGATGTGAAATGCCATATACAGTTCCAGTCAAAAGTTTGTATACCCCTACTCCTTCATAGGTGTTTCTGTATTTTGACTATTTTCTACATTGATGTCATCAGTATTGTTCTACAAAACTGAAATAACATGGAACATGTATATATATGTTATTTACCAGCTGGGAGGTCCATATCATGAAATACCGGGACCAAGGTCTTGAAAGTACTGAGCGAGGCCCTCTGGGCCGAGGTCAGTATTCAAGGCCGAGGTCATGGTATTTCACCATACGGACTGACCTTAAGCTGGTAAATAATATATATTTTTTTTTTCTTTACCAAATTCTAACAGAAAACGTGAGCGCCTGAAAGGGAAAACCGAGGTGAGCCACCATTTTGAATCCTCATTCAAGTTCAAGTCAACTTTATTGTCAATAATGCCATATGTGCAGGACATACAGAGAATTGAAATTGTGTTTCCCTCTTATCTGCGGTGCAAACAGTTATAAACATGAAATATAAAATATAAGTAAAAGATATACTTTAAAAAATAAAAAAATTAAAAAAGAAGTATATATACACACACACAAGCTAAAGCTATCTAAGAAAAGACAGTGGCGATCCAGAAAGTATAAATATGGCAAATGTGGCAGTGTGAACAGAATTAACGGTATAAATTTAAATGTGACGAATGACAATATAAACAGAATGAACAATGTAAACGGGAACAGCAGTCTGACAGTATAGTAGGGCAATATAGCACGATATAAACAGATTTATCAGTATAAATATAAATATAAATAAATATGGCAGTATGAGCAGAATAAATATGGCAGATATGACAGTATAAACAATATAGCAGTGAAGTATATCAAAGATAAAAGATGTATAAAGTGTAAACAGTGTTGTAAACAGTTTTTATATAGTGCAATTAAGTAAAAAAAATATAACGTGTAAACAGTATTGTAAACAGTTTTTACATAGTGCAATTGAATTTCGTTAAATTTCGTTAAAGTGGCTGGTGATATTTGGTTTGTGTATTAAGGGAAGGGGGTACTGGCCTGGGAGGGAGTTCAGCATCCTGATGGCTTGGTGGATGAAGCTGTCTCTCAGTCTGCTGGTTCTCGCCTGGAGGCTTCTCATTCTCCTCCCAGGAGGCAGGAGGCTGAAGAAGTGGTGGTTGGGATGGGTGGAGTCGCCCGCAATGCTGAGTGCTCTGCGGGCCAGGCGTATGTTGTAAATATCCTGAAGGGAGGGTAGGGGGGACACCGATGATCTTCTCAGCTGCTCTCACTATGCGCTGCAGGGTCTTCCGGCAGGATGTAGTATAGCCGCCGTACCACACAGTGATGCAGCTGGTCAGGATGCTCTCGGTGGTTCCGCGGTAGAAAATGTGCATGATAGGGATTGGTGATCTAGCTCTTTTCAGTCTTCGGAGGAAGTAGAGGTGCTGCTGAGCTTTCCTGGCCAACGATGCAGTGTTGCTGCTCCAGGAGAGATCCTCGGTGAGGTACACACCCAGGAATTTGGTGCTGCTCACTGTCTCCACAGCAGCACCATTGATGGTCAGTGGAGGATGCTGGGTGGAGGATCTCCGGAAGTCGACAACTATCTCCTTCGTCTTCTCCACATTAAGAGAGAGATTGTTGTCTCTGCACCACGCGGCAAGTTGGCTCACCTCATCCCTGTAGTATGACTCATCATTGTTGTTAATGAGTCCCACCACAGTCATGTTATCCGCAAACTTGATGAAGAGGTTGCTGTTGTGTGTTGGTGTGCAGTCGTGGGTCAGCAGGGTGAAGAGAAGGGGGCTGAGCACACATCCTTGGGGGCCCCTGTGTTCAGTATGATGGTGCTGGATGTGTTGCTGCCGACCCGGACTGCCTGTGGTCTTCCGGTCAGGAAGTCCAGCAACCAGTTGCAGAGGGAGGTGTTAAGTCCTAGACAGTCCAGTTTCTGTATCAGTTGCTGGGGGATGATTATGTTAAATGCTGAACTAAAGTCTAAGAACAGCATCCGCATGTAAGAGTCCTTAGTGTCCAGGTGAGTGAGAGCTGAGTGGAGAGCGGTGGAGATTGCATCATCAGTGGACCGATTGGCCCGATATGCAAATTGGTATGGGTCCATGGAGGGAGGGAGGATGGATTTGATGTGCTGCATGACTAACCGCTCGAAGCACTTCATAATGATGGGGGTCAGTGCCACAGGGCGGTAGTCATTGAAGCAGGATGGAGAGGCCTTCTTTGGAACAGGGATGATGGTGATGCTCTTGAAGCAGGCGGAGACAACAGCTTGGCTCAGGGAGGTGTTGAAGATGTCTGTGAGGACATCTGTGAGCTCCTCTGCACAGTCCTTTAGCACACGACCTGGAATGTTGTCAGGTCCTACAGCTTTGTGGGTGTTGATCCTGGAGAGGGATCTCCTCACACTGGCTGGAGACAGGGACAGCACCTGGTCATCCAGAAGGGGTGGTGTCTTCTGTGCAGGCATGCTGTTGTCGGCTTCAAACTGTCCAAAGAAGTTGTTTAGACTGTTCAGCAGAGTGATGTCCTTTTCACAGGTCTGTGGTTGAGGTTTATAGTCCATGATGGTCTGTATCCCTGCCACAGGCTCCTTGTGTCTCTGCTGTCAGTGAAATGATGGGTTATCCTGCTACTGTATTCCCTCTTTGCTAGTCTGATGCCACGGGACAAGTTGGCTCTTGCTGATCTCAGACCAGCCTCATCACCTGCTCTGAAAGCAGCGTTCCGGGTTTTCAGTAACCGATAGACTTCCCCCGTCAGCCATGGTTTCTGGTTGGCCCGTACTGTGATGGTCTTAATGTCCGTGACATCATCAATGCATTTACTAATGTAGGCTGTAACAGTGTCTGAATACTCCTGGATGTTGATCTGGTGGTTGTAAGTGTCTGCCTGCTTAAACATATCCCAGTCTGTGATCTTAACACAGTCCTGAAGTGCTGAAAAAGCACCCTCTGGCCACACCCGTACCTGCTTCTGGACCGGTCTGGTGACTTTGACCTTCAGCCTGTATGCTGGCATTAGCATAACAGTGATGTGGTGGGAAGCACTGAGATGGGGGAGGGGTGAGGCCTTGTATGCTCTTCTCAGTGTTGTGTAAACCAGGTCCAGTGTGTTGTTTCCCTGTGTTGCAAAGTCAATGTGTTGATGTAACTGAGGAAACATTGTTTTGAGATTTGCGTGGTTGAAATCTCCAGCTACGATGAGAAGTCCCTCTGGATGGGCTGTCTGTTGGTCACTGATGGCACAGTACAATTCGCTCAGTGCCTTGTCCCTATCATTGTTGTTGCAGCTGGGAGGAATGTAAACTGCAACAAGCAGGATGGCAGAAAACTCCCTCGGTAGATAGAAGGGCCGGCACTTGATGATCATAAACTTCACAAGGGGTGAACAATGTCTGCAAACTACCACAGCGTCCTGAAACCAAGCATCCCTGATGTAAACACAGACCCCACCACGTGTCTTACCTCCTTCAATGAGGGCTCTGTCTGCTCGGTAGCATGTTAGCCGGTCGAACTGGATGGCAGAGTCCGGTATGCTGTTGTTGAGCCATGTTTCCGTGAACACAAAAAACACAGCACTCTCTCACAGCCTGCTGGGTCGCTCTCAAAAGGTGTATATAGTCCAGTTTGTTATCCAAGGAGCGTACATTGGCGAGTACAATGGACAGTATAACCAGCTTGTGTGGATTAGCCATTAGCCTGGCCCAGATACCCCCACGCTTTCCCTGCTTCTGCCTCCTCTCGCACTGCCTACGGTGCTTCCTCTGCGGGGGTGCAGCAGTAGTGGGGGTTGATGTCAAAGCGGGCCGCCGGAGTAGGCCGAGGTCATGTAGCTCCTTAGCGTGTGCCGGGTTTAGCTTACAGAAAAAGGTGTTGCCAATGTCAAAAAGAGTCCCACGGCTGTATGTGCACCTAGGGATGGACAAATGCGATGAAAACATACAAATCACTCGAGCACACCGATGAAGACAAACATGTAAACACCACATTATCGGGACAGAGAGGGGCTGCTGCGTCTAATAACTAATGAGATCAAACTGTTAGCAAGTTAGAGGTTTTTAGCTTTCTCCTGAAACATTTTATTTTATTTCTTCTTCCTCAGGGTAGTAAAACTCACTTTCGCTGTGAAGACTGTCGTTATCACTATCCATGCTGTAAAATTCATGCTATTCTCCTGAGAAATGCTGGCAAAAATTTATAAGATTTTTGATAATCTTATAAATAAATCTTATTAAAAAAATGTTGACAAAAATTGCTACTATGTTTGTTGTTGTGAACGAGCGAGTCGCCAGAGGTCCATAACTGGGGTTCATAACCAGGGTCCGTAACGTAGGATACGGACCCGCTCACCAACCAATCGGAGCGCATGATTTGGACCACGAAAAAAATAAATGGAATTATGTGGTAAACAAAAAAAGTGTTAAAACCCAAAATATGTTTTGTATTTTAGATTCTTCAAAGTAGCCATCGTAGACCTTGATGACGCTTTGCACACTATTGGGGTTATCCTAACCAGCTTCCTGAGGTAGTCGCGTCAAATGCTTTTCAATTAACAGGTGCCTCGTCAAAAGATTTTTTTTTTTTTTTTTCTTCACCCTGACACTCTGTAGGCCAACTGGCCTGTCAGTTGCCAGCCTCTTATGAGGCTGTCTGTGTCTATCGAGAGCACACTTAATCTACCGCCAGCTTGCTAGGCCTGTCACAGCTTCACAACCATTCACACTCATACCTGCATGTCTTTGGACTGTGGGGGAAACTGGAGCACCTGGAAGAAACCCACACAGACACAGGGAGAACATGCGAACTCCACACAGAAAGGCCCCCATCAGCCACTGGGCTCGAACCCAGAACCTTCTTGCTGTGAGGCAACAGTGCTAATCACTACACCACCGTGCTGCCCTCGTCAAAAGTAAATTAGTGCAATTTCTTGTCTTCAAAATGCATTTGATATCAAATAGTAAATAACAGAAACACAGTAAATAGCCCTCTTCCACAACTAAGAATTGCTCAACTAAGTAAAGAGAAACAACATCCATCATTGCCCTTATCAAAAAGAAGTATACTTCAAGTTCATTTTTAGTATACTTAAGTAAAGTTAAAGTATATTTCCTTAAGTATACTTTTGTGTACCAAGTATACTGATATCAATGTACTTACAGTATACTTGTAAGTAAACTAATCTAATACTTCTTGGGAAAAAATTGGCCCACTTTTAGTTTATAAAAAGTCTACTTTAAGTCTAAGAGAAGTAAACTTTCAGTATACAACTAGTATTTGTATATTAATAGTTTACTAGGTCTATACTTGTAGTCCACACTTTAGTTTACAAAAGCATACTTCATAGTGTACTGGAAATATACTATGAGTTTACTTGTTTTATACTTCTAGTCCACTTTTTAGTTTACTAAAGTATACTTTGTAGTATACTGGAAATATACTCGTTACACACTTCTAGTCCACTTTTTAGTTTATAAAAGTGTACTTTATAGCATATTGGAAATATACTATTAGTTACTGGTTATATACATCTCATCCACATTTTAGTTTAGAAGTTTACTGCAATTACCCTTCTAGGTATACGATTAGTTTTCTAGCCCTAACCCTTACCTCATGCACACTACCAGTAGACAACTTAAGTGTTTTGTACCTGAAGTTACAATGAAGTTATAAAGGTAAGAATTCACAAAATAACAACAGATACTCAGGATTAAGAACATATTCATTTTCTTTAAAAATCAAAATTTAAAGCAACATTGTATTAAATGCCAAAGTATAAAAACATGCCAATGACAACTGAAATTGACATCCAAGCGCTAAAGAAAAATAAATAAATAAAAAAATAATAATTATCCCAGGCGGCACGGTGGTGTAGTGGTTAGCGCTGTCGCCTCACACCAAGAAGGTCCGGGTTCGAGCCCTGTGGCCGGCGAGGGCCTTTCTGTGTGGAGTTTGCATGTTCTCCCCGTGTCCGCGTGGGTTTGCTCTGGTTTCCCCCACAATCCAAAGACATGCAGGTTAGGTTAACTGGTGACTCTAAATTGAGCGTAGGTGTGAATGTGAGTGTGAATGGTTGTCTGTGTCTATGTGTCAGCCCTGTGATGACCTGGCGACTTGTCCAGGGTGAACCCCGCCTTTCGCCCGTAGTCAGCTGGGATAGGCTCCAGCTTGCCTGCGACCCTGTAGAACAGGATAAAGTGGCTAGAGATAATGAGATGAGATAATTATCCCACTCAGGAGAAAAAAAAAAAAACTTATATGGAACCACAGACATACCTAAGAGTCAACAATGCTGAAGCACAACTACAAGTCAAGTACACTTAAACATAAGGCACAAATATTTTATTACACTTTGGTTAAGTATATCTTGATCAAAAGTTGAAGTATAAGCTTAATATACTTAGATTTTTCTATATACTTTTCAGTATAAGCCAAGTATACTGATGTATAACTTTATTAAGTATATCGCTGATAAGTAAATAAAGAGTAAACTGAAAGCATACTCTCTTATTTTTAGTTTAAAAGAAGTATACTCGAAGCACACTTGAATAAACTTCTTTTTTTGTAAGGCTACTTTAAAACATGAAGTGTCTTTTCATTAATAAAAATAAATAAATACATAAAACATTGAATTTGAAGGTGTGTCTAAACTTTTGACTGGTACTCCAAGTCTGAAAGTGTAAGTGAATTTTAATGCTCACTGCTCTATGCAGCAAAGCCGGCACTGCTCTAGTTAAGTAATTAACGCCTCAAATCTGTAGAAACCTGACAGATATGACCGGCTGTTTCCGGAGCTGCAATTAGTGTGAGGAATGTTTTTTTTTTTTTTAAGCACGGACAGTGTTTTGTAATGTGGCTTTGCCTCCTGATGATGGCTGCATCTCAAACAGCACACCAGCATACTAAAAAGAACAATGTCAACATTGTACATTTCTGGTGGTTACCTGGTACCATAGGGGGCAGACAGTTTTCGCATATATAAACATTAGTATGCGGTTTGGGATACAGCATTTAAATCACAAGCTGTCATTGAAAATGAATGGCATTCAGCCTCTTTGCTGCGATAAACAAAGAGGATTTAAAAATGGTGTCGAAAATGGACAGCACAGCAGATAATACCACCCACAGAGCACCATGGAGCTGTTGCATAGGTTCTACACCTTGCTCATTTAAAAGCAATGAAAGTCACTTCTGAATCTTCAAACCAGCAGTTGTTGTTTTTTCCCCTTTTTCCAGTTGTGTCAAAACACAATTCTATCTACAGATAATTCTTTGAACTTATGGTGGTGTTTTTCTCCCTTGGACACACTGCAAAAAGATAAAATCCTATTTAGAGAAAATATCTTTCATCTGGGGTGGCACGGTGGTGTAGTGGTTAGCGCTGTCGCCTCACACCAAGAAGGTCCGGGTTCGAGCCCCGTGGCCGACAAGGGCCATTCTGTGTGGAGTTTGTATGTTCTCCCCGTGTCCGCGTGGGTTTCCTCTGGGTGCTCCGGTTTCCCCCACAGTCCAAAGACATGCAGGTTAGGTTAACTGGTGACTCTAAATTGACCGTAGGTGTGAATGTGAGTGTGAATGGTTGTCTGTGTCTATGTGTCAGCCCTGTGATGACCTGGCGACTTGTCCAGGGTGTACCCCGCCTTTCGCCCGTAGTCAGCTGGGATAGGCTCCAGCTTGCCTGTGACCCTGTAGAACAGGATAAAGCGATGAGATGAGATCTTTCATCTGGGTGGATCTGTCTAATATTTCTTATTAGAAGATAATTAGAACTCAAATATAAGACTTGGCTAACTTTGAGACGCTTTTACTCATTCCAAGTTTTACATTTTTTTTATTCTACTGGCAGATAATCTTGCTAATTTTAAGCATTTCATTCTCAAAAGAAGCAGAAATATCTGCTAATAGAATAAGAAAATGTAAAGCCTGAAATGAGGAAAAGCATCTAAAAGTACACTACCGTTCAAAAGTTTGGGGTCACTGAAATGTCCTTATTTTTGAAAGAAAAGCACTGTTCTTTTCAATGAAGATCACTTTAAACTAATCAGAAATCCACTCTATACATTGCTAATGTGGTAAATGACTATTCTAGCTGCAAATGTCTGGTTTTTGGTGCAATATCTCCATAGGTGTATAGAGGCCCATTTCCAGCAACTCTCACTCCAGTGTTCTAATGGTACAATGTGTTTGCTCATTGCCTCAGAAGGCTAATGGATGATTAGAAAACCCTTGTACAATCATGTTAGCACAGCTGAAAACAGTTGAGCTCTTTAGAGAAGCTATAAAACTGACCTTCCTTTGAGCAGATTGAGTTTCTGGAGCATCACATTTGTGGGGTCGATTAAATGCTCAAAATGGCCAGAAAAACGTCTTGACTATATTTTCTATTCATTTTACAACTTCTCATCTCATCTCATCTCATCTCATCTCATTATCTGTAGCCGCTTTATCCTGTTCTACAGGGTCGCAGGCAAGCTGGAGCCTATCCCAGCTGACTACGGGCGAAAGGCGGGGTACACCCTGGACAAGTCGCCAGGTCATCACAGGGCTGACACATAGACACAGACAACCATTCACAATCACATTCACACCTACGGTCAATTTAGAGTCACCAGTTAACCTAACCTGCATGTCTTTGGACTGTGGGGGAAACCGGAGCACCCGGAGGAAACCCACGCGGACACGGGGAGAACATGCAAACTCCTCACAGAAAGGCCCTCGCCGGCCACGGGGCTCGAACCCAGACCTTCTTGCTGTGAGGCGACAGCGCTAACCACTACACCACCGTGCCGCCCCTAATCAGAAATATTAAATAAATTCACCCATATTAAAGATACAACCACAATTCCAAAAAAGTTAGGACACTGTGTAAACTGTAAATAAAAATAGAATGTGAAACTTTGCAAATCATGGAAACCCTATATTTCATAGAAAATAGTACAAAGACAACATATCAAATGTTGAAACTGAGAAATTTTATTGTTTTTTGAAAAATATTTGCTCATTTTGAATTTGATGTCAGCAACACATTTCAAAAAAGTTGGAAGGGGCATGTTTACTACTGTGTTGCATCACCTCTACTTTTAACAACTCTGTAAACATTTGGGAACTGAGGAGAACAATTGCTGTAGTTTTGAAACAGAAATTTTGTCCCATTCTTTCCTGATATACAATTTCAGTTTTTCAACAGTTCGCAGTCTACTTTGTCATATTTTGTGCTTCATAATGCGCCAAATGTTTTAAATGGGAGACAAGTCTGGACTGCAGGCAGGCCAGTTTAGCACCCGGACTCTTTTACTACAGAGCCATGCAGTTTTAATATGTGCAGAAAGCGGTTTGGCATTGTCTTGCTGAAAGAACGAAGGCCTTTCCTGAAAAAGATTTTGTCTGGATGGCAGCATATTGCTCTGAAACATGTAGATATCATTCAGCATTAATGATGCTTTCCCAGATGTGCAAGCTACCCATGTCATGTGCACTAATGCACCCTCATACCATCACAGTTGCTGGTTTTTGAACTGTGCACTGATAACAAGCCGGATGGTCCCTCTCCTCTTTCACCTGGAGGACGTAAGGTCCATGATTTCTAAAAAGAATTTCTACTTTTAATTCGTCAGACCTTGGGACAGTTTTCCACTTCACCTCAGTCCATCGTTAAAGAGCTCGGGCCCAGAGAAGGTGGTGGTGTTTCTGGATATTGTTTATATCTAGTTTTAACTTGCATTTGTGGATGCAGTAATGAACTGTTTTCACAGACGATGGTTTTCTGAAGTGTTCCTGAGCCCATACAGTGATTTCCACTACAGACACGTGTCTGCTTTTAATGCAGAGTCTCCTGAGGGCCTGAAGATCACAGGCATCCAAAGTCAGTTTTCAGCCTTGTCTCTTGCATACAGAGATTTCTCCAGATTCTCTGAATCTTTTAATGATGTTATGTGCCATAGATGACGTGATCCTCAAATTCTTTGCAATTTTACATTGAGGAACGTTATTCTTAAATTGTTGCACTGTTTGCCCACGCAGTCTTTCACAGAGTGGTGAACCCCTCCCATCTTTACTTCTGAGAGACTCCGCCTCTCTGGGATGCTCTTTTTATACCCAATCATGTTAATGACCTTTTGACAATTAACAAATTAGGGTTGTTGTTTTTTTTTTCACATTACACAACTTTTTCAGTCTTTTGTTGCCCCTGTCCAAACTTTTCTGAAACTTGTTGCTGACATCAAGTTCAAAATGAGCATATATTTTTCAGAAAACAATAAAATTTCTCAGTTTCAACATTTGGTATGTTGTCTCTGTACTATTTGCAATTAAATATAGGGTTTCCATGATTTGCAAATTATCGCATTCTGTTGTTTTTTTTTCTTTAATGTATGTTTTACACAGCGTCCCAACATTTTTGGAATTGGGGTTGTATTTTCTCTTCACAAGATATCATTTTTTTGCAGGGCATGCACCAAGTGTGTGGTGTTGTCACTGATGATGATGTAGTAAGTAACAAAATATGCTTTTTCATTATGGAGTGAAGAGCTCAAAATAAATTATTTCATATAGTTCATATTAAAGAAAACAAAAACACCTGTCCTGCTTTGATCTTTCAAGCAAAATATGATGTGCAATATCTAATTAACAGCTACGTTTAGAATGGTTGCTTTTACCTTAAATTAAAGTCTCATCTCATCTCATTCTCTCTAGCCGCTTTATCCTGTTCTACAGGGTCGCAGGCAAGCTGGAGCCTATCCCAGCTGACTACGGGTGAAAGGCAGGGTACACCCTGGACAAGTCGCCAGGTCATCACAGGGCTGACACATAGACACAGACAACCATTCACACTCACATTCACACCTACGGTCAATTTAGAGTCACCAGTTAACCTAACCTGCATGTCTTTGGGCTGTGGGGGAAACCGGAGCACCCGGAGGAAACCCACGCGGACACGGGGAGAACATACAAACTCCACACAGAAAGGCCCTCGCCGGCCACGGGGCTCGAACCCAGGACCTTCTTGCTGTGAGGCGACAGCGCTAACCACTACACCACCGTGCCGCCTTAAATTAAAGTAATGAAACATTTTACACATTGTCAGACAAATTCAAATATCCTGACTGTGAAGACACCATAAAAATATATATATATATGGACTCTCTTCAAAATTATATAGCAGTAAAGCTAGGAATTCAATCTAATAGCTCAAGGCACCCAGGCATACAGTATGGGTGTGTGATAGTCTCTCCCCCGCTCGCTTCTCTTCTTCCCTCTTTCTGGACATTCTGTGTCACCAGTACTCTCTCACTTACTGATTTTGTGCAAATGCAATTATTGACAGTTTGTAATATTCTTTTGCATTGAATGTGAATTTCATGCTACTGATGTGAGCATAAAGCGGTTCATTGCCCAATATACTGCATGAACACATCTGATATGAATCACTCACGCTATAATAACAAGAACAGTTCAGTATTTCTCCAGCCCAGGCTTCCAGCATTACTACTTTAAATATAGGAAACTTTTCATTTAGGCTTTACTGTTTGCAAGTTCAGTGTTATTTGAACCTAGAGTTGTAATAAAATCATAAAATATCTGATCTGTTCAAATTCTTCACTTCTGCATGATGAAAAGAAGAGAAAATCTCTTTGGTAGAAGTGTGTTATTGAAAACGATTCACAGAAGATTGTTTTGAATGTCAGTCCTGTTGCAAATGATGAACCGATGAAAGTACATCTGTTACATCCGAGAATACCATTGAAGTTTTCTTTAAAAAAAAAAACTGCATATAAAAGGGGAACGAATTTGCATATTGAAGAGTTATTCCACAAAATTGAGTCGTATATGAGCTGATAAATGACGAGGCGCGGAACACCGAGTTGGCTATAAGCCATGTACGGCAAGATTGAGTGGAATGACTGTTTTATTCTATCCACATTCACTGGATTTTGAAAAATGGATCATTTTTATTTTTTGCAAATTCGATAAATAAAAACTTTACAAAACGTCAGATAAAATCATTTCCGCTTAGAATGTAAACAAACCAGCGAAATGACACAGGCGATTTGTGAAAAATGCTATTATTATTATTATTGAAAAATAAAAATATATGTTATGACCAGGGTGGCACGGTGGTGTAGTGGTTAGCGCTGTCGCCTCACAGCAAGAAGGTCCGGGTTCGAGCCCCGTGGCCGGCGAGGGCCTTTCTGTGCGGAGTTTGCATGTTCTTCCCGTGTCCGCGTGGGTTTCCTCCGGGTGCTCCGGTTTCCCCCACAGTCCAAAGACATGCAGGTTAGGTTAACTGGTGACTCTAAATTGACCGTAGGTGTGAATGTGAGTGTGAATGGTTGTCTGTGTCTATGTGTCAGCCCTGTGATGACCTGGCGACTTGTCCAGGGTGTACCCTGCCTTTCGCCCGTAGTCAGCTGGGATAGGCTCCAGCTTGCCTGCGACCCTGTAGAACAGGATAAAGTGGCTAGAGATAATGAGAATGAATGTTATGACCATCAAATACTTTTATTCCATATTTTCTTGCTTTTTTTTTGTATTTTTTGGGGGTTTGTTTTTGAGTCAAGTTTTTATTTCATCCTCGCTTGGTTCAGCGCACAGAGCTCTATATAAAATCTGGAGAGCTCATAGGCTCGTTAGAGTGCGCTATCTGGCCGCCATCTTACCACTCACATCACGTGTATTTGGTTTGTGTGTTCAACCGTCGTATCCGATCAAACTCGCCCTAAGAAAAGTATCTCCTGACTTTTTTCTCTTTCATTACCTCCTCTTATTTTATCAATTTTACCTACATTCCTTACATATCTTTACAGCACTCCGCTTCACTGTTTTTTTTTCCTTTTCCAGTTCAGTCTCTGATCATTTTTAACAGCTCTTTTACTACAATAATTATTTCAATGGAGATTATTTCAGTTTTTCTCATACAGTGTATCTTTCTCTTTCATATATTTCTTTTTTCTATCTATCTATCTATCTATCTATCTATCTATCTATCTATCTATCTATCTATCTATCTATCTATCTATCTATCTATCTCTCTCTCTCTCTCTCTCTCTATCTATCTATCTATCTACCTATCATCATTATTATTATTATACCAACACAAAGGCTGTGTAATGCTTCCTTTCTATTTAGGACAGTTGTTGAAATGGGATTATTTTTTCATGTTATTTGCCATTTCCACTTCATTCTCAGTTATGTCTGAACAGTATTTATATGTTAATTGACTGTCACAATATTCATGCAACTTGCAACCAATAAATCCTGTTAAGCCATGACTGTGAGAATGAAGTGAAAATGGCAAATAACATGAGAAAATAATCCTATTTCAACAACTGTATTAAATTGAAAGGAGGTATTGTACAGCCTTTGTTTGGGTATAATAAATAGATAAAAAGGAAGAAGAAATGCATATATGAAAGAGAAAGGTACACTGTATAAGAGAAAAAACTGAAATAATCTCCATGAAAATAATTATAGTAGTAAAAGAACCGCTCAAAAGAAAAAGATCAGAGACTGAACTGGAAAAGGAAAAAACTAACAGTGAAGCGGAGCACTATAAAGATATGTAAAGAATGTGGGTAAAGGTGAGAAAATAAGAGGAGATAATGAAAGGGGAAAAAGTCAGGAGATACTTTTCTTGGGGCGAGTTTGATCAGATACGACGGTTTAACACATAAGCCAAATACATGCGATGTGAGTGGTAAGATGGTGGTCAGATGGCTTCACTCATCTCTACAGTGGGGAATAGGCTATGAGCTCTCCAGATTTTATATAGAGCTTAGTGGTTCAGCAACATGAGCACCCATTTTCTTCTCCTTCTTCTTCAGGGTTTTTTAGCGGTTGGCAAACCAACTTAAAGGTGCATTACCACCACTGACTGAGCTGGAGTGTGGAACAGGAGATATTGGGGTGGGGGGGGGCTATATTCTTTTAGCTATTTCTGCTTCTTTTAAATGCTTGATAACAAAGTGATATATCTGACTTGATGTGCTCTGCCATTTTGCTTTTCTCTACTCACGGTATAAGAGCTGATAGTCTCGTAGTCGAATAGCCCATCAGAGCTTTCGATTGCTCATATCCAGTGAGTGTGGATAAAATAATATTAGCTATATCAGCAGCATATAAGATCTATACAGTTAGCTAAGAGGCACTGTAATAGCTAGTTAAAGAATCAGGGAAATGAAATGTGTCCAAGAATAGAAGCTTGTTCCTTTGGCAAACAATAATTATTGATCATTTTTTTTCTATGATGCTGTTATCAGTTTAAAAAGCAAAGAGTATACTGTAGCGATGCTCACATCTGCGTCATTTTGTCAATGCCGACATGCTACATCAGTGCTGTGAAGGGTGAACAGTGGGGTTGGATAGATACACGGGACATCACATAGAGAGTGCACAGACGCGCCGAGGTGCCAGATGTCGAGGTAGCCATGCGCAGAGTGCAAAGAGAGAAGGACCAGTACAGAGAGAAACAGAGCAAGGAAGAAAAAAAAACATACATGCGGAAGGCAAGCAGGTGCTATGATCAATGCTCAGAAGATGAATTCTGTATTCACATCATGTGTGAGAGTTCTGGAAGACCAGAATATCTCACTTTATTCTCATGAAAAGCATTCACACACAGATCAAACTAGAGGTTTTTGTTCTTATCGAACATTAGCTAGCATTAGCATTGAGTGGTGTTAGCCTATCTTTTCATAATCTTTGCATGTGGTCAGTGTTGTAGTCGAGTCACAAAACCTCGAGTCCGAGTCCAGTCTCAAGTCCCCAGTGTTCAAGTCCAAGTCATTAAAGAAAATTGCAAGTCGAGTCCGAGAACAAGACTCCAACTGCACCGTTTGACGGTGTCTGTTGCTGCCTTTATGTGAAAGCGTCTCTGCTACTGTGTTGGACTAACGTTACTGCTCGACTGCCCCATTTTGGTTCACAGGCGACAGATAAAAAGCTTGTTCATCGCTCAGCAAGCCCCGCCCACTATCAACAGGGCAAATAACATGAGAGAGGGTTAACACTAGCTAGTTCATCGCCCACTATCAACAGAGCAATGAACATAGCGTGTCACTTCCTTCTCTGGGTGGAGTCTTACCAAATGACGATTGAAGTTCGAGGTCGTCCCCGTCGTCTCCTCAATAGTTCTTCTACATATGGAACACACAGCAGTACATTTTTTTTCCCACTGCACGAGAAGTCTGTATAAGCAAAGCGGACAATCCTAGGGGCGTCTCTCCAGGCATTTTAGCGCCATTAACGTTAGTTTGTTCCTGAACATGACGTATGAACAGGTGAATGTGCATTCTCTTGCACAAAATTAGTATAAAAATTAATGTAGATATACACTACCATTCAAAAGTTTGGGGTCACCCAGACAATTTTGTGTTTTCCATGAAAAGTCACACTTTTATTTCCCACCATAAGTTGTAAAATGAATAGAAAATATAGTCGAGACATTTTTCTGGCCATTTTGAGCATTTAATCGACCCCACAAATGTGATGCTCCAGAAACTCAATCTGCTCAAAGGAAGGTCAGTTTTATAGCTTCTCTAAAGAGCTCAACTGTTTTCAGCTGTGCTAACATGATTGTACAAGGGTTTTCTAATCATCCATTAGCCTTCTGAGGCAATGAGCAAACACATTGTACCATTAGAACACTGGAGTGAGAGTTGCTGGAAATGGGCCTCTATACACCTATGGAGATATTGCACCAAAAACCAGACATTTGCAGCTAGAATAGTCATTTACCACATTAGCAATGTATAGAGTGCATTTCTGATTAGTTTAAAGTGATCTTCATTGAAAAGAACAGTGCTTTTCTTTCAAAAATAAGGACATTTCAAAGTGACCCCAAACTTTTGAACGGTAGTGTAAATATAAATATCTTATGGCAAATTATTATGACATGTTAGAAAAAATAAAGAAAAAATCCAAGTCCTTGTCTCCAATTTACGAGTCTGAATGCAGTTAATGCACGAGTCACGAGTCCTTAAAATTAGGGCACAAGTTGGACTCGAGTACTACAAACCTGATTGTGTTGCAGTCAGTTAAATTTCAATTAAAATTCCAACTTGGATTTCTTATATAGAGGACAAAGTCCTTCCAAGTTGGAAAGGTTTTTTTTCCAAGATGATATGAATGCGGCAGCACGGTGGTGTAGTGGTTAGCGCTGTCGCCTCACAGCAAGAAGGTCCGGGTTCGAGCGCCGTGGCCGGCGAGGGCCTTTCTGTGTGGAGTTTGCATGTTCTCCCCGTGTCCGCGTGGGTTTCCTCCGGGTACTCCGGTTTCCCCCACAGTCCAAAGACATGCAGGTTAGGTTAACTGGTGACTCTAAATTGACCGTAGGTGTGAATGTGAGTGTGAATGGTTGTCTGTGTCTATGTGTCAGCCCTGTGATGACCTGGCGACTTGTCCAGGGTGTACCCCGCCTTTCACCCGTAGTCAGCTGGGATAGGCTCCAGCTCGCCTGCGACCCTGTAGAACAGGATAAAGCGGCTACAGATAATGAGATGAGATGAATGCAGCAAACAGACGAGCAAACCCCATTATAGCACAAGAACAAGGCAGATAACAGTTCTTTGCAAGATAAAGAAGTTCACCACTGTGTAATGTTAGCAAATATGCTTAAGCTGATAAACTATGTTTATGTTGGCTGGCTGTACTTTTGACAATTAGCGAGATTAAAATAAAAAAAAGAGACTGGCAGATGCCAGGAAAATGAATTCCGGTAAACCTCACAGCTGATTATTTACCACAGAAATACAGGCATTTTTAAAATGTGTACACGATTGTTGTGAGTACTCAGTGGAGGAATTAATTTACAGCTTTCATCAGGGTAAAGTAACATTTAACTGACTTTAGCGTTGATGCTGAATCGCTCAGTGCATAGTAGTTAATTGATATTGTGGATTTACACTCACCGGCCAATTTATTAGGTACACCCATACACCTGCTGTTTGATGCAGTTCTCTAATCAGCCGATCCCTCGACAGCAGCACAATGCATCAAATCATGCAGATACAAATCAAGAGCTTCAGTTAATGTTTGCAGTGTTCAAACATGAGAATGGGAAAAATTGCGATCTCAAAGTGTGACTTTCTTTCACTGTGGTATGGGTGTTGGTTTGAGTACACTACCGTTCAAAAGTTTGGGGTCACTTTGAAATGTCCTTATTTTTGAAAGAAAAGCACTGTTCTTTTCAATGAAGATCACTTTAAACTAATCAGAAATGCACTCTATACATTGCTAATGTGGTAAATGACTATTCTAGCTGCAAATGTCTGGTTTTTGGTGCAATATCTCCATAGGTGTATAGAGGCCCATTTCCAGCAACTCTCACTCCAGTGTTCTAATGGTACAATGTGTTTGCTCATTGCCTCAGAAGGCTAATGGATGATTAGAAAACCCTTGTACAATCATGTTAGCACAGCTGAAAACAGTTGAGCTCTTTAGAGAAGCTATAAAACTGACCTTCCTTTGAGCAGATTGAGTTTCTGGAGCATCACATTTGTGGGGTCGATTAAATGCTCAAAATGGCCAGAAAAATGTCTTGACTATATTTTCTATTCATTTTACAACTTATGGTAAATAAAAGTGTGACTTTTCATGGAAAACACAAAATTGTCTGGGTGACCCCAAACTTTTGAACGGTAGTGTATTTCAGAAGCTGCTGATCTCCTGGGGGTTTTCATACACAACAGTCTCTAGAGTTTATATGGAATGGTGTAAAAAACAAAAAACACTGAGTGAGTGAGCGAGCGACAGTTCTGTGGGTGGAAACAAACACCTTGTTGATAAGAGAGGTCAGAGGAAAATGGACAGATTGGTTTGAGCTGCCAGGAAGGATATAGCAACTCATAGCAACTCTTTACAACCGTCGTGAGCAGAAAAGCATCTCAGCATGCAACAGCAGAACAGAAGACCACATTGGGTTCCGCTCCTGCAGCCAAGAACAGGGATCTTAGAATCAAGAACATTAGCATTTTTTAAGCTATAAAACTGACCTTCCTTTGAGCAGATTGAGTTTCTGGAGCATCACATTTGTGGGGTCGATTAAATGCTCAAAATGGCCAGAAAAATGTCTCGACTATATTTTCTATTAAATTCCTATTAAAGTGGTCTTTGAGTGTAGATTATTTCATATTTACCACATTTCCATTCAATTGCTACAATTTTATCATGACAAAATGATAAAGCTGTGAATAGGTGAAAATTTTCATGAAAATGGTTTTTTTAATGTTGCGAACTCAGCAGTATCTCTAGTTAATTGAGAGCTGAGTTATCACTCATAGTGAGAATGATGAGTGACTGTTCAGTTTCATTTAAAGTCGACAGCAAGGTGGCAGGGGCAGCACGGTGGTGTAGTGGTTAGCGCTGTCGCCTCACAGCAAGAAGGTTCTGGGTTCGAGCCCCGTGGCCGGCGAGGGCCTTTCTGTGCGGAGTTTGCATGTTCTCCCCGTGTCCGCGTAGGTTTCCTCCGGGTGCTCCGGTTTCCCCCACAGTCCAAAGACATGCAGGTTAGGTTAACTGGTGACTCTAAATTGAGCGTAGGTGTGAATGTGAGTGTGAATGGTTGTCTGTGTCTATGTGTCAGCCCTGTGATGACCTGGCGACTTGTCCAGGGTGTACCCCGCCTTTCGCCCATAGTCAGCTGGGATAGGCTCCAGCTCGCCTGCGACCCTGTAGAACAGGATAAAGCAGCTAGAGATGATGAGATGAGATGAGCAAGGTGGCAATTAGGGCGGGATGCTACCAGTCGATACGGAGGAATAAAGGGCCAAATAAATGTAAGGTTAAATTCAGCAGGTTCACTGTAAAATCTTATCTCAGCAAGTGAAAATATCTGGAATATCAAGTTGTATTTCCTGTTATAAGATTACAATTAACAAAATTTAAGTTTATTTAAGCTAGACGGCCTTTCGATTTCATAAAATCGGTGAAATTTAGTTCCCTCTGAAATGTGGTCATTGTGATATGTTTATTTCTGTCATGTCTCACAAAATATCAGGCCATTCTGTGGCTGGGAAGTTATCTAATTTGAGGAGATTCCCGAGCAAATAACGTGCATGAAATTGCTCGCTTCACGCAGTCAAGCAGACAGAGGAAGTCCATGTGTGTGTGTGTGTGTGTGTGTGTGTGTGTGTGTGTGTGTGTGTGCGCATGCGCAGGTTTACCTTTGAGCGTGCACTGACAGTTCCATCATTCTGTCGCTAAACGAACAGCTGATCACACCGAGGTGCTCGCTGACCGCCGATATTTATTAGTTTGGACCTGCGTTTCCTTTCCTTCGTATATAACATAACGTCTTTTCTTCTCGCTTTCTTTCCATTACTGTAGTCGTTGAAGTTTCATTCGCACACTCACATCCTCCATTTTTCTCTCCTGTTTCAAATTTGTATCCCACAATGCCTTGCGTGAACGGGGAAAGCGCACCACGTCATGCATGACGTAGTATCTTGAATTGGGTCATGGTGAAGCAAGAAAAAATAGCGGAGAATTTAGGGCCACTAAATTCATTCAAAAACAAACAAGCAAACAAAATTCATGAATTGTTCTATTTAAAAAACGAATAAAATTGGATGTCTGTGATTCGAGTAGCTTTCGGTCCACTAAACAAAAATAACTGGGTGTCTGGGAAAATTATTTTTATGACCTACACTTGAGAAATCTGAAAGGCACCTTTCTACCTTTTAAGCTAATTCCTAACCATTTCAAGCTTGAAATTTTCTTGCTTTTTCAACTTTTTTTTTTTGCTATTTTTTATCCTTCATTTAAAGAAAATAAATTATAAATTATCTGCCAATAGGATTAGACAGTTTAAAGTTTGATATTAATAAACTTGTTGAGAAATAAGTTTAGTGATTGCGATGAAATTTCAAGATTTTTTTTGATTTGTCTGCAGTTTACAGTTTTTCTGTAACATTCCTCATAGCAGAAGTACAGCTAACCTTTGCAGACTACTTCTTATCGCACAAACCTAAAAGTGTGAAAAGAGCTCAATACCAAACAACTATCCTCAATATTTAGACTCCTCATAACCTGGCACACTGTCAGTGATACCTGGCACACTGTTTAATACTGGCACACTGTCAATGATAGTAGCGAGATATGTTTCATGCTTAAGATTATGACCTGAAGATTTCCGGTTATGGTTTATCCATGACCGAAAAACCAACCTTTCACCAAATCCAAACTGCCAGTTCAACTCTGTTGAAATAAATGTTTCATTAAGCTTTCCAGGATGCCCCACAGTGCCACAATCACATGTGTTTGTTGTTGTTGTTGTTTTTTTCCTGCTGACCCAGAAAAAGCTATTTATTTATTTATTTATTTATACTCTGGTGGGATATTAAAGATGTGAGCCATTCAATTCCTTACTAAATGCTCCTTTTCTATTTTCCAAAGACGTGTGTGACCTGTTTATGTCAAGCCAGCAGAAATCATTTTGCTGTTTGGGAAGTGAAATTGCCCAGAAAGTCATCTGTAAAGTTGGAGAAATAGAATTGTCTGGAATATAATAATAATAATAATAATAATAATAATAATAATCAGTTAAATTTATATAGCACCTTTCTCATACCCAAGGTCGCTTTACAATTACAGGGGGGAAAAAGTCCACCAAAAGAAGGTCAGGATGTAATTCCAATAGTGTAGCAGCCACAGTCCCACCAAAAGGCACACAAAAATATGTCCCATGCTGCCTGCACAGTCACTGTGATGTCACCTGGCAACATCACCCAGAACACCGCACCATGGAGCCACAAAGCCAACACAGAAGCACCACCACATAGAGTGGTGGTGGTATGTCCCAAACCACCTGCACAGCTGCCGCGACACCACCAAGCAACATTGCTCGGAACACCGCACCCAGCACAAAACACCGCCACACAGAGCACTGGACAACACAATGTTAAAAGAGCAACGAGCTCACTGTAGTCCATAGCAAGGAGCACAGGCATCACCCATGGTGAACCAAGGCCTGGAGGGGACCGACACCCAAAACTGGGTCCAGAGCTACATCACAACCGGTGGACAAAACACTCAAACAAAAACAAACATCAAACTATACAAAAAAGAAAAACAAAAGGGAAAATAAAATAAATATCTTTATATACTTTAGCATTACAGTTTTCCTTTCCCTGGAACAAAGTAGCCCAAACCTGTTCAAGCATGACAGTGCCTGTGTGCACTGAAAGTGAGTTTCATGAAGACATGGTTTGCCAAAGTTGGAGTGGAAGAACCTGAGTGGCCTGCACAGACCCCTGACCTTAACCCCACTGAATCTCATGGAAAGTATTCCCAGTACAGTGGAATTTTAAGAGCAAAAGATTGACTAAATCAGAATGGGATGTTCAGAAAGCACACAGATGTGATCGGGGGCAGATCCAGGAAAATGGGAAGAAGAGGGTGTCAACCCAGTAAGGCTGGGGGTCCGGGGGCTGCCAGAGGCCTCTGAAAGCTCTGGAGTTTTGAAATGTCAGGAGATGCATTTTGAGCTGTTGGAGACATGTTGAAAATGAAATCTCTGAAAGAAAATTACAAAATCAAACATGTTTTAAAAGTAGGGTTAGGGTTAGGGTTAGACTTAAACAAACAAATCTGAGCTGTTTTATTTATGATTTATTGGCCCAACAGTAGACTTGAAAGAAACCTGTGTGAGACTTGGCAAAAAACTGTGGATATAATGGATAAGTCTGTGCATGATCTGCGGACACTTTGAGGTAAGCAAACGCAAGAAATTCAGATTTAAAACATGCTAAATTGGCCCCAAGTTGATAACTGTATGAGGAGCAAGCCTCCCAGACCTCTACAATTTAATAATAATAATAATAATAATTTAGGATGGTTTGGGGCTTGCTCGCTGCTGCCAGGTTGGTTGTTGAGTAGCCTGACTGTTTTTTTTTTTCTTGCGTGTGGTATCATTGTTGACGCGAGGTTGTTTTTTGAACATGCCAATGCGGACACGATTTCCCCTGATGAGTTATGACTTCAGACGCGATGCGTGTGTGGAGGTGTGGAGTCCGCGTGATATGTGCGTAAGATAGGCTTCTCATGTGTTTGGAGATCCGCGCTCCGAGACAAACGCAAGCGCCCCCCCAGGGAAAAAAAGGGGCCCCCCGAAAATATCGGGATAGTTCGAACACTGAGTGTAGGCACTGGGTGTAAACAACAAATAGTTTACAATGTCTGGGTAGCAAACAGATGGCAGAATTGGTGTCCGGTCCTCCTTATGTATCTGACACGGAGAAATAATATAAATCGTGCTGCCTACCAGATTACAGTCGTCTGCTTTATTGTATCAGTGCTAGTATCACTTACTATACTCACTTGATTGATTAAATCAATCAATCAAACTTACTATACTCACTTACTATATCTCTTCTTCAAAGTTTCACCAAATGGTTTTATTTATGCAATTTAAAGCTCATAATACTGTATAACTTTGGTCGAGTAAAAACACGGAGCAAAAACATGGCTGAATCCTGAATGACTCCTATTTGTTTAAATAGGGGACTAGCTACATAGGCGGCAAAATGTAGTTTCTTTTTCCCTGCCATGGAAGCGCACTTGAGGAGGAAAGCAATTTGCATTACAGCCGTGAGGCGGCTCGGCTCGGTTTTCCCTTTCGGGCGCTCTCGTTTTCTGTTAGAATTTGGTAAAGAAAAAAATAAATATATTATTTACCAGCTTACCGGGTCCATTAACATAAATCTGACAGCTGACAAGGTCGGGATATAAACGAACTTTTGCGTTAAACTGTGTGCTTGGATTCACATAATTTTTTCTGAGTCTTATCATATGGGTCAAACCCATCAATCACAGCCAGTTTCTCCACATACCGTGCCCTTTCTGCAGCTGGTAATGTACTCACATAACCAGAATTATCAGCCATCGTGTCACTTTACTCTCGCTCGTACTTTGTTTTATATTGTGAGTGCATGTACTTGGTCTTCCAATATGGCACCTAACAAAATCTCGCGGCGCGGTGACGTCATGTGAAAGGGGTCTATACAAAGTCAGTAACTGTAGTCTGAGCTCCTGAGTCTAATAGACTGAGAGAACGATACGATTGTGTGAGTTGTGTGTGAACAAGTCCTATGGAGCACTTGCATGTGACGTTACAGCCGATCCAGATTGTGACAGACGCCATCGTGTCGGTCAAACGCCATATTCCGCCTTCTACTTCTACTTCTGGGTCTACTTCTGCTTTTACTTCTACCTTTTCTTCTAGAAAACCCTACTATATACAATTCTACTACAACGGCTGCGGCTACAAGCTTTCCCTACCTGTGCACGTTTTTTATGTTTTTTGTGTGTATTTTTGCGTGTTGTTCGTCTGTACCGGACTTCAATATCCACTACAACCGTATGGACTTACTGGACATTGGTTTCCAGCAGAAAATGACGGTTTGTAGCGATTTCCATCGCATGCACAACATTCCGGACGAGAAAAAAAAAATTCCGGACGAGATAGCGAGACCAGCGGGGTCTCCGTGGATTGTTATCGGAAGCAAAGCGAAGGAGGCGGCGCCGGGAGCGGAAGCAAAAGCGAGGCTACAGAGCGGCCTGTTGACTAAGCTCAGAAAACAGCCACTCAAACCTCCACTGCCAAGTCTCTACCTCTCCAACGCCAGATCCATGTAAACAACACGGACGATTTGGAATTACCTTATTCTATTCTATAATCGGCTGGTCAGTGCTATACTCAATACTTAAGTGACTTACCCATCCAATGAGGATTCTTGTTTACAAGATGCCACATCTGAGTTGCTGACAAATCCTGAATTTCTGTAAAGATAACTGTCCAGAGATTTATAAGCACGCAGTGCTTCACCACTGAACAGCGAGGGAAAGTTAATGAGGTAATTATACACGTCCGGGTATTCCGCTGGCAGTTCAAAATCCAGTCGTGAAAACTCCGTCCGGTAAGCCATAAGGGTCACAAATCTGTAGATTGTTTATTTTAGACATATATCTAGTTATCTGTTCATTAGAAAAATGAGCCGTGTAGTCCGTCGGTTGAAATTGATCCATTCTGTACACTAGTGCAGCAGTATTCAGCGGTGTTTTTGACCGACAAGATGGCGGTTGTGTACTTTCCGGTCATGTGACTGCAAGATCTCTATAGTAAAGTCTTAGTTCCCAAGACTCAGGGGATTTCAAGCAGATTTTCTTCAGAGCAAAAATCAACATCTCTCACAGACCTATCCAGCCAATGTCGTAAAAATCAAAGTGAGGCTCACCCCTAAAATGGCAGGTGTCCTATGTACAGTGGTGCTTGAAAGTTTGTGAACCCTTTCAAATGTTCTATATTTCTGCATAAATATGACCCAAAACATCATCAGATTTTCACACAAGTACTAAAAGTAGATAAAGAGAACCCAGTTAAACACATGGGACAAAAATATTACACTTGGTCATTTATTTATTGAGGAAAATGATCCGATATTACATACCTGTGAGTGGCAAAAGTATGTGAACCTCTAGGATTAGCAGTTAATTTGAAGGTGAAATTAGAGTCAGGTGTTTTCAATCAATGGGATGACAATCAGGTGTGAGTGGGCACCCTGTTTTATTTAAAGAACAGGGATCTATCAAAGTCTGATCTTCACAACACGTTTGTGGAAGTGTATCATGGCACGAACAAAGGAGATTTCTGAGGACCTCAGAAAAAGCGTTGTTGAAGCTCATCAGGCTGGAAAAGGTTACAAAACCATCTCTAAAGAGTTTGGACTCCACCAATCCACAGTCAGACAGATTGTGTACAAATGGAGGAAATTCAAGACCATTGTTCCCCTCCCCAGGAGTGGTCGACCAACAAAGATCACGCCAAGAGCAAGGCGTGTAATAATCGGCAAGGTCACAAAGGACCCCAGGGTAACTTCTAAACAACTGAAGGCCTCTCTCACATTGGCTAATGTTAATGCTCATGAGTCCACCATCAGGAGAACACTGAACAACAATGGTGTGCATGGCAGGGTTGCAAGGATAAAGCCACTGCTCTCCAAAAAGAACATTGCTGCTCATTTGCAGTTTTCTAAAGATCACATGGACAAGCCAGAAGGCTATTGGAAAAATGTTTTGTAGACGGATGAGACCAAAATGGAACTTTTTGGTTTGAATGAGAAGCGTTATGTTTGGAGAAAGGAAAACACTGCATTCCAGCATAAGAACCTTATCCCATCTGTGAAACATGGTGGTGGTAGTATCATGGTTTGGGCTTGTTTTGCTGCATCTGGGCCAGGACGGCTTGCCATCACTGATGGAACAATGAATTCTGAATTATACCAGCGAATTCTAAAGGAAAATGTCAGGACATCTGTCCATGAACTGAATCTCAAGAGAAGGTGGGTCATGCAGCAAGACAACGACCCTAAGCATACAAGTTGTTCTACCAAAGAATGGTTAAAGAAGAATAAAGTTAATGTTTTGGAATGGCCAAGTCAAAGTCCTGACCTTAATCCAATGGAAATTTTGTGGAAGGACCTGAAGCGAGCAGTTCATGTGAGGAAACCCACCAACATCCCAGAGTTGAAGCTGTTCTGTACGGAGGAATGGGCTAAAATTCCTCCAAGCCAGTGTGCAGGACTGATCAACAGTTACCAGAAACGTTTAGTTGCAGTTATTGCTGCACAAGGGGGTCACACCAGATACTGAAAGCAAAGGTTCACATACTTTCGCCACTCACAGATTATGTAATATTGGATCATTTTCCTCAATAAATAAATGACCAAGTATAATATTTTTGTCTCATTTGTTTAACTGGGTTCTTTGAAAATCTGATGATGTTTTAGGTCATATTTTTGCAGAAATATAGAAAATTCTAAAGGGTTCACAAACTTTCAAGCGCAACTGTATGTACACTGGGTATAGACCCTTTTCAGTCACGTGACCTTCGTAAACGCGACCGCCATTTTGGACATGTAGTGGACTTCGGCTCGAATCAGTTTGAATACGAGGAAGGCGACAAACGAAAAACATAAAAGAAAAAGGAGCGAGATGCAGAAAACACCTTCACTATCCAGCGACGTAGGGCATTTACAGGGCGAGCAGAGGGAGAGGTATTTGCAAAAATTGAGGTTAGCAGGCTTAGAGAACGACGTTTACCTGCTTCCACCAGGATTGTTCACTGACGTACGTAAGTACACGAAGCCCTCGTCTTTACCTGACTTCGGCCCACATGATCTGTATACCTATGTCGTTAAAAACCCATTGCCATGCCATACACATACACGCCAACGTCCGAGGTTCCGGAGCGCGCTCCGGCTTGCTCCAGGAGTGCTCCGTCCGAGGTTCCGGAGCGCGCTCCGGCTTGCTCCAGGAGTGCTCCGGCCGAGGTTCCGGAGTGCGGTCCGGCTTGCTCGCCCTCAAATTAAGCAGCGCGCTCTGGCTTGCTCGCCCTCAAATTAAGCAGCGCGCTCTGGCTTGCTCGCCCTCAAATTAAGCAGCGCGCTCCGGCTTGCTCCCGGAGTGCTCCAGCCGAGGTTCCGGAGCGCGCTCCGGCTTGCTCCCCATCAAATTAAGCAGCGTGCGCCGGCTTGCTCCGGAGCAAGCCGGCGCACGCTGCTTAATTTGATGGGGAGCAAGCCGGAGCGCGCTCCGGAACCTCGGCTGGAGCACTCCGGGAGCAAGCCGGAGCGCGCTGCTTAATTTGAGGGCGAGCAAGCCAGAGCGCGCTGCTTAATTCTCGGACGTTGGCTCCGGCAGCTATTTACACTGGATCCGGTGTAAATAGCTGCCGGATCATAATTACAGTAAACTAGTAAATACAGTAAAGGAAAAACTTGAGACTGAAAGGTTTTAACAGTCATCCAAATGACTGAACGTAAACATTGCTACAGTAACATACCAGCTATGATGATGCTGACATTAGCTAGTCAACAATAGCTACTACAGAAGAACAAAGAGGTTACAATGGGTTATTTTAACCTGTTTGGTTACACACTCGCCGCCACAGAATGTTAACAGCAATGTAATGCCTTTTCTGGCTAATTTTATTCGTCTTACCTCCAACAAAGTGGTCACTACACAAGCGTTGGTATGCCGAGGGCTGCCAATCTGTTTATGGCTGCTATCCATCTTCTCCGTCGGGATCCGATAAAATGATAAACCTTGCCTTGTTTGTTGATGGTTACTACATCCAGGTGCACAACAAATATAGTGGCATGATGGAAGTCTTGAAAATAAACACTTTCTTTGCTGCCGTTCCTCAATGTTGGCTGTGGTAAACTACTGGTAGTACATGTCCAAAATGGCGGCCGCGTTTGTCGTGACGTCACGTGAAAAGGGTCCATAGTGAGTACAGGGATACCCTATTAATGAATACGAACAGTAGCTAGACAGCCGACACGTGTGTGTATGCAGTAAGCCTGCTGCAGCATCTTATCATTTTGGCTTGTGAACATGTGTATTAATGATGCCATAAACATAAAAGGATGGCGCACACCCTTTCCATGTCATCTCCAGTGCACTTCGGGAATACAATATGTTATTATGTCGATCCACGAAGTTCTGGCGCCCTGTTTAAATCCAACAGGACTTGCCCAGCTTACTTTTCACTCCATTCATGTCACGAGTGAAAAACCCTAAACTAGGACCTACTATTAAATATACATTTATACCATAAGCTCTTTAGCTCAACCCCACATAATTTATCCATCCATCCATCCATTATCTGTAGCCATTTATCCTGTACAAGGTTACAGGCAAGCTGGAGCCTATCCCAGCTGGCTATGGGCGAGAGGCGGGGTGCACCCTGGACAAGTTACCAGATCATCGCAGGGCTGACACATCGAGACAAACAACCATTCACACCTATGGTTAATTTAGAGCCACCAATTAGCCGAACTTGCATGTCTTTGGACTGTGGGGGAAACCAGAGGACCTGGAGGAAACCCATACAGACATGGGGAGAACATGCAAACTCCACACAGAAAGGCTCTTGCCAGCTGCTGGGCTCAAACCCAGGACCTTCTTGCTGTGAGGCGACAGTGCTAACCACTACACCACCGTATAACAATTTTTTTTAAACCTTATTCATTCAATAAAAAAACAGCAGGCATATCTCGGTATCTGCAATATTCATCATCATCAGACACCCGTTAGGCATTAGTGCCTGTTTGCCAGAAAGCTCTCCATTCATCCCGGTTGGTGTATAGGGCAACCCTCTCGACATCCTCCACTGTCGACCCTCTTGCATTTACAGCATCCTTGATGCTGTCCATTCACCTCTTCCAAGGTCTCCCTCTAGGTCTCTTGGTCTTAGGGCGCCACTCAAGCCACCTTGCTGGAGTCCTGGTGATATCCATTCTCTTGACATGGCCATACCAACGTAGCTGGCTCTGCTGATTGTTGTCCATTGCCATTCCGGTCAGTATTCTGTGTATCTAGTCCATAATGAGGCTTTCTTTGTGTAGTTGTAGCAGGTAGGTAATCCATTGCTGGCTTGCTAGGCCTGTCACGACTTCACCAGAGCCCCTTTAGCAACAGTACCATGGTCAACCAAGGTGTTTGCCAGGCTCCACAACATGGATCTGGGATTGGATGATGGAGTATCTGCAATACTAAAACTTTTTTTTTTTTTTGTGAGGGGGCGAATCCACGCCAGGTGATGTTTTGTGTAACACTAGCTCAGGATGTTTGCCCTCCCCATCAACAGAAGTCCTGATTTCATGGATAGAAGCTCACAGTTTTCAGTAGTTTAGTGAAGTCTTGCCAATTCCCTAGTTGGACATCCATTTCCTGGTCTACTCACTTGATGCTTGATTGTGTTTTGTCAGCTCTTTTGGATTGGGAATTAGTATTGAGCTTTCCTGCATATAGAGTCTAAACCTTCTTCTGAGTCCAGTGTCTTACATTCAGCTTCAAGGATAAATAATGTGATTACCCAAATCCCCCGATGTAAACACTGAATCCGGAAAAAACACCAATGACAGGGCTACTCCCGGTTATGTATATATCTCTGTAGTTAATGCTAGATTAATGCTTTGTGTAATAGCTTGATGGTGCCGAGTTATGTCTTTATTGCCTGTTATGTCTGGTGTATTGAATAACAGTTTTGTTTTTTGTTTTTTCTCTGTGCGAATAAGTCAAATGTGAAAAAGTAGTTGAAAGAATGATGGATCTTGAGTTGTTCTTGACTTCATTTATCTTCTTTTATCATTGTTTGGATTGTTAAAATAATATAATTGTCTGTTATCAAAGTTTTATATGAGGAGAATATATTATGGTGTATATGTACAGTACACAGTTCCAGGCAAAAGTTTAGACACCCCTAGTCATTCATAGGTTTTTCAATATTTTGTATTTTCTACATTGTAGAGCAATATTGAAGACATCAAAACTATGAAATAACATCGGGAACACATATGGAATGTTTCATATTGTAGATTCTTCAAAGTAGCCAGTGTTTACCTTGATGACGCTTTACACACTACTGGCATTATCTTAACTAGCTTCATGGGGTAGTCACCTGGAACGCTTTTCAATTAACATGTGTGTCTCGTCAAAAGTTAATTAGTGACATTTCTTGCCTTCTTAATGCGTTTGAGATCAAACAGTAAATAGTAAATAATAAAAAATACAGTATACAGCCCTATTCCACAACTGTAGTAATCCATATTATGTCAAGAAACGACATCCATCATTACTTTAAGACAGGAAGTGACTTTTAATTAATAAAAATAAAGCAAAACATTGAATTAGAAAGTGTGTCCAAACTTTTGATTTGGTACTGTATATGTGGGAGAGAAACGATGTGCTGGATACCCTCTGTGTGTGTGTGTGTGTGTGTGTGTGCGCAATGGGATATGATGTGTGTCTGCATCCTGGTAGTATTCTGGCTCAGCTCCTAGTGTGCTCTGACTGATCTCTAGGTGACAGGTTGTGTCAGGAGGCTCATTGCCAACCTGTCAGTACCTCACCTGTCCTCCTCCCTCTCTCACTCCCCCCTCTCCCCTTGTCTTCAGTCAGGCTGTCAGAGATCAGGGCCAGCTCTTGTCCCCAAGGGTCCTGTCATTTCCAGCCTTGAAAGTTCTTGTTTCGGTTTTGCAAATTTATGGCAAAAAAAAAAAAAAATCAGTTCCTGTAATTGGACTCTTCAGTTCCAAAAGCTTTAAAGCTAGACGGCCTTTCGGTTTCATAAAATCGGTGAAATTTAGTTCCTTCTGAAACGTGGTCATTGTGATATATGTTTATTTCTGTAATATCTCACAAAATATCAGGCCATTCTGTGGCTGGGAAGTTATTTAATTTGAACGGATTCCTGAGCAAATAATGTGCATGAAATCGCTCGCTTCGCGCAGCCGAGCAGACAGAGGAAGTCCGTGTGTGTGCGCATGCGCAGGTTTACCATTGACCGTGCACTGACAGTTCCATCATTCCGTCGCTAAACGAACAGCTGATCACACCGAGGTGCTCGCTGACCGCCGATATTTATTAGTTTGGTCCTGCGTTTCCTTTCCTTCATATATAACATAACGTCTTTTCTTCTCACTTTCCATGACTGTAGTCGGTTTTTCACATTTCATTCGCACACTCACGTCCTCCGTTTTCCTCTCCTGTTTCACATTTGTATCCCACAATTCCTTGCGTGAACGGGGAAAGCCCACCACGTGATGCATGATGTAGTATCTTGAATTGGGTCATGGTGAAGCAGGAAAAAATAGTAGAGAATTTAGGGCCACGTGGAGATAAATTCATTAATTGTTCTATTTAAAAAAAAACTAATAAAAGTTTAAGTCTGTGATTCGAATTCAGAAGCTTTCAGTCCAGTACACAAAAATAATTGGGTGTCGGGAAAATTCTTTTTATGACCTACACTTGAAAAATCTGAAAGGCCGTCTAGCTTCAATGCACAACTTTACTCTGAGCTGGATAAAGTGAATCCTATAAACTATTCTCGTATTGGACATTTTTTTCAGAGAGTTGTCTCACAGTTACCTATTGTAGAATGTAGGATCAATGTAGTGGACTGTGGTGACTTGCTGTACATCTCTGATTATAAATTGCTTCTCACGATCAAGGCCAATGCAGAAACGAATGCAGAGATGACTGTCCTAGAGTGAGTCAGGAACACGGTGTCACCTTTACACAGAAAGCAAAGTTAGATCTGTTCATATTTTACCTCCCTGCCCGTCTCCCTCTGCGTCCCATTGTCCCTCCATCTCTCCCACAGAGCTGCACTAAAATACACCGGCTCCTGAAGTATATTACTCATCTCCACTCCTTCCTTATCCATCTCTCCTCCCACTCCTTTCATCCTCGACTATGTGCGCCAAGTCTGAGCTTCACACCTCTCCTGACTTTGTTTTTGTAATCATAGAGCCAGAGTATTCCTTTGATCACAGCTTCTCAGGGCTTGCTCAGTGCTACCTCATCTAAGATGAGGTATTTGCTGATGTGTCTCTGAAGACCCTGCGCTCCTGCTGCAGTCCCTAAGCAACCCTGCTCGCTAGTTTTTACTCTGTACCTCTCTGTAGGATGTATTTCTTGGGTCCTGTATTCAGTATATGACTTGTCATCGGTATGTCAGGAGTCAGCGATGGTGTCAGGGACGTATTCTGTAACAGTGTCAGTCCAGACACAGGGACATCTCTATTAAGCTTCAATTTGAAATATGGTGCATGTTAGGAAAGCAAGCTGACAACATTTTGCCATTTTGGATCTCAGTAGAGTTTCACCCACAGGAGACATAGCACAGTAATTCGATCATTGCTGTTGATCCGAAGAACTATACAACAGGTAGAAACAACAGAATGATGAGTGTCGTGGGTGGATTTATTTATTTATTTATTTTGCCCCAAATGGCACACTTGCAGTGTCACTGTCATTTTTTTTTTATTCAGACACATGAGATCCCTCTAAAGGGAAAGGGTATTTTAAAGAGAAAAATATCTTCAAATAAAGTTTGAGCCCGATGTTGTCTTTTGTTATTAATTTAACCCTCTAAACCCCAGTCAAACTCTAGAACACGGCAACATTTGACTGAGAACAGCAAAGAAATTCCTTTTTTTATCCTCCTGTAAACAAAGAGTTATAGTTAGAAAACTAAAGGAAAATTATAATTACAAGTTTGTTTTGTTTGGAAGCGCAAGGATTGTATTTTTATATGATATATATTAGTAACATTGACAAATATTAAAACACATAAAGGATATCACATGGCTGCGCAAAAATATGAAGTTTATCTTCGAGTGGCGAACGTATATATCACGAGTGAGCGAACAAAACAAACGATATATTTTTCAACACGACATATCTTCGCACCACCGTGTAAGTGTAATGTTCTTTATATGATATGGACACATCCACAAAAACAAATATTCAATTGAATCAAACAAATTTTAATTTTGAACCGGTTCGCCATTTTGACGTCGTGCATCTAATCAGCAGCAAAACACTGGGAGTGATGTCATCGGAGTGAAATATTGGGAATTATTATACATACAGGGCGGCACGGTGGTGTAGTGGTTAGCGCTGTCGCCTCACAGCAAGAAGGTCCGGGTTTGAGCCCTGTGGCCGGCGAGGGCCTTTCTGTGCGGAGTTTGCATGTTCTCCCTGTGTCCGCGTGGGTTTCCTCCGGGTGCTCCGGTTTCCCCCACAGTCCAAAGACATGCAGGTTAGGTTAACTGGTGACTCTAAATTGAGCGTAGGTGTGAATGTGAGTGTGAATGGTTGTCTGTGTCTATGTGTCAGCCCTGTGATGACCTGGCGACTTGTCGAGGGTGTACCCCGCCTTTCACCCGTAGTCAGCTGGGATAGGCTCCAGCTTGCCTGCAACCCTGTAGAACAGGATAAAGTGGCTAGAGATAATGAGATGAGATTATACATGTACATACAGGACAATTTTCGATGGAATAAAAACGTGTTCTATTCCCTTCTAGTGGATTTCATTCATTTGGTTTGATAGCATGCAGTATTGTTAGCATCCTTATCCTACATGTATTATGTCACTCCACCCAATGGAGTATAAGTGTGCAATATTGTCATAATAGTGCACGTTGTCAAGACAACTCGACGTCACACATCGGTGACGTAAAACTTCTGTGCTAGCGAGTGACTGTGACAATTTGTAAACAAACATGGCCGCCAGGTTTGCTTCATTAAATATGGAAGATTTTGAGAGAATTTTGGCTGCCAGGTCACTCCATTGTGTGTAGTTGTTGATGTTGATTTTAAAAGTAACTAAGTAAATTAAAAAGGGAAAATAATAAAAATAATAATAATAATAATAATAATAATAATAATAATAATAATAATTATTATTATTATTATTATTATTATTATTATTATATTCAGCTTGACTGCGCTAGCATTGGCCTTCGCTAACACTACATCAGCTGGAAGGTAACTGGACTGCTGCACTAACAGCACCGAGTCACTGGTAAGCTTGCGTTGGCCTTCGAGTACCCTGATATAAAGAGTGTGTATGTATAACAGTGTTGTAGTTGAGTCACTAAACCTCGAGTCCAGTGTCAAGTGCCCAGGGTTCAAGTCTGAGTCATTTAAGAAAATTTCGAGTCGAGTCCGAGTCAAGTCCACTATTGATCCGAGTCGAGCCCATCACTCCAACTGCACCATTTGATGGTGGCTGTTTTAGTGCCATTAACATTAGTTTGTTCCTGAACATGACGTATGAACAGGTGAATGTGCTTCTCTTTTTCAGGGAGTATGAAGTATTCTGTCAGAGATGGTTGGGAGATGGATGTAAGTGCAGAAGGTGTGTTTATTAATACAAGTGAAGACGGTAAACAATCCAGAACAGCAGCCAAAATCATAAAACAGTGAAACAGGCAACAGGTCGAGCGAGGAATAAACAGGTTATCGTAGACTCAGCAGAATCAAAGACGAGAAACAGAAGATCAGGGATCAGGAAACCAAACAAGGAAATAAGGCTCGGTAATGTGTCAGCAACGCAGCTCAATACTTCGCAAAGTAAGTGTGTTTTCACAGTTTTTATATCGGCGCGCTGATTGCGCCTTCATCCTGTGCAGGTGTGAGTCGTTTACGGTGCACATGAGAGTCTGCTTGGCACGCATGCTGTCTGGAGTGCTCCCGAGAGTCTATCTGATACATGCGCCAAGGCACACAGATGTGACAGTCTTTCACAAAATTAGTACAAAATTAATGTAGATATAAATATCTTGTGCCAAATTATTATGGCATGTTACAAAAAATAAAGAAAAAATCTGAGTCCTCGTCTCTAATTCACAGGTCTGAATGCAGTTAATGCACGAGCCCGAGTCATCAGTACTTCAGTCCAAGTCAAGTCACAAGTCCTTAAAATTAGGGCATGAGTCGGACTCAAGTACTACAAGCCTTATGTATTATAATAATAATAATAATAATAATAATAATAATAATAAATAATAATAATATTGACTGGCTTTTTTTCATGCTATATCAGATATATTCCATTCAGCTACTCATCTTTGACTCATTCAGCATCACGCTAGCTGAATGGAATATATCTGATATACCACTCAATACCAGCTAATGCTATTTAAATGTCACTCAGATCTGTGATGTATTTCATATGAAAAATGCGAGTTTTTCAATACGAGAAGATAAACTTCATATTTTCAAACCAAAATGTGATGCTCTTTTTATTATACAGACACATTCACAAACAAAAAGTACCAAATTTACCAAAACAATTCACTTATTTCCTCGCGAGTGACATATAGAGATTTATGTCACGGTTTGTTCTCCATGTCCCGGTCGGAGCTCGTATGAAAAATACAAGTGTTGTATTTCTGAGTAAAACACTCATGTCCTTATAATATACAGTGGTGCTTGAAAGTTTGTGAACCCTTTAGAATTTTCTATATTTCTGCATAAATATGACCCAAAACATCATCAGATTTTCACACAAGTTCTAAAAGCAGATAAAGAGAACCCAGTTAAACAAATGAGACAAAAATATTATACTTGGTCATTTATTTATTGAGGAAAATGATCCAATATTACATATCTGTGAGTGGCAAAAGTATGTGAACCTCTAGGATTAGCAGTTAATTTGAAGGTGAAATTCGAGTCAGGTGTTTTCAATCAATGGGAAGACAATCAGGTGTGAGTGGGCACCCGGTTTTATTTAAAGAACAGGGATCTATCAAAGTCTGATCTTCACAACACATGTTTGTGGAAGTGTATCATGGCACGAACAAAGGAGATTTCTGAGGACCTCAGAAAAAGCGTTGTTGAAGCTCATCAGGCTGGAAAAGGTTACAAAACCATCTCTAAAGAGTTTGGACTCCACCAATCCACAATCAGACAGATTGTGTACAAATGGAGGAAATTCAAGATCATTGTTACCCTCCCCAGGAGTGGTCGACCAACAAAGATCACTTCAAGAGCCAGACGTGTAATAGTCAGCAAGGTCACAAAGGACCCCAGGGTAACTTCTAAGCAACTGAAGGCCTCTCTCACATTGGCTAATGTTAATGTTCATGAGTCCACCATCAGGAGAACACTGAACAACAATGGTGTGCATGGCAGGGTTGCAAGGATAAAGCCACTGCTCTCCAAAAAGAACATTGCTGTTCATCTGCAGTTTGCTAAAGATCACGTGGACAAGCCAGAAGGCTATAGGAAAAATGTTTTGCGGATGGATGAGACCAAAATAGAGCTTTTTGGTTTGAATGAGAAGCATTATGTTTGGAGAAAGGAAAACACTGCATTCCAGCATAAGAACCTTATCCCATCTGTGAAACATGGTGGTGGTAGTATCATGGTTTGGGCCTGTTTTGCTGCATCTTGGCCAGGATGGCTTGCCATCATTGATGGAACAATGAATTCTGAATTATACTAGTGAATTCTAAAGGAAAACATCAGGACATCTGTCCATGAACTGAATCTCAAGAGAAGGTGGGTCATGCAGCAAGACAACGACCCTAAGCACACAAGCCGTTCTACCAAAGAATGGTTAAAGAAGAATAAAGTTAATGTTTTGGAATGGCCAAGTCAAAGTCCTGACCTTAATCCAATTGAAATGTCGTGGAAGGACCTGAAGCGAGCAGTTCATGTGAGGAAACCCACCAACATCCCAGAGTTGAAGCTGTTCTGTACAGAGGAATGGGCTAAAATTCCTCCAAGCCGGTGTGCAGGACTGATCAACAGTTACCGCAAATGTTTAGGTGCAGTTATTGCTGCACAAGGGGGTCACACCAGATACTGAAAGCAAAGGTTCACATACTTTTGCCACTCACAGATATGTAATATTGGATCATTTTCCTCAAGAAATAAATAAATGACCAAGTATAATATTTTTGTCTCATTTGTTTAACTGGGTTCTCTTTATCTACTTTTAAGACTTGTGTGAAAATCTGATGATGTTTTAGGTCATATTTATGCAGAAATATAGAAGATTCAAAAGGGTTCACAAAATTTCAAGCACCACTGTATTTCTGTTTCCAGAATATTGCCCCTACTTTCTTTTCTAAAATATACAATTATGCCCAAATGTTCAAACCAGTTTGAGGTTGTTGAATTTAAGCAAGGCAAGACGTGTGTGTGATATGTCTGAGGTGATTTCTGTGGCATCTGCCATCAGTGAACTATCTGATGTTAGCATGTTGGGCTCCGTCGTACCTCTGCAGAACTAAAAAAAAAAAAAAAATTGGTGTGAACGCACATTGCAACAGGACATATGTAAGAATGGGTAACTGCAAGTTTTCTGAGAGCTAGCAAGTTTTGCTGGTGTTCTGGGGCTGCCCCAGGCATGAACGATGGCAAATATTGTGTGTGTGTGTGTGTGTGTGTGTGTGTGTGTGTGTGTGTGTGTGTGTGTGTGTGTGTGTACTTCTCTGTCACTCAACCAGTCTTTGCAGCAGGATGCAACTGGTTTCCTCTGTTTCCATTGCCTTTTTTGTGTGTATGTGCTTATCAGAGGTGGACAAAGTACCCAACTTCATTACTTAACTCAAAGTACAGATCCCGCTGGTCAAATGTTACTCCGATACAAGTGAAAGTTGGACGGCCAAATTTTTACTTAAGTTAAAGTACTGAAGTACTTGCTTTTAAAAATGCTTAAGTATAAAACGCACATTTTCTGTCAATGCATCGTTGTATTATTGCCACAACGCTTACAAAACCTAACACCATTACCAAAGACAGAAATGTGAATTCACAAAATGAACACATGCCGTGCCATCATGGTGGTTTAACGTTAAGCTAGCTAGTCAGTGAAACTCCACCTGACATGCTAGCAAATTCTTTTCAAACTCGAACTCATACTGGGTAGCTAAAGTTATGAGAAAAGAAAGATTTATACACTCTGTTTATTTGGCAAGATTATGCTAAAACACATTTCTGAAAGCACTTCAGATGAGTTAACATTATTTGTGTTAGTGTAACTCTGTTTTTACATGCTAACTAACAGTGTCCAAGTTAACTAGCTATTGGCCCTTTTCCACTACCCTTTTTCAGCTCGCTTCAGCTCACTTCAGCCCGACACGGCTCGCGTTTCGACTACCAAAAAACAGCACGACTCAGCTCGCTTCAGCCCTGCTTAGCCCCTAAAACTCGCACCGTTTTGGAGTGGGGCTGAAGCGAGCCAAAGCGAGCCGAGTGAGGCTGGGGGCGTGAGCAGACACTCCCCTGTGCACTGATTGGTGAGGAGGAGTGTCCTCACATGCCCACACACGCCCCGCGAGCGCACTGGGATCTGTAAACACCGCAAACCCGGAAGGAGAAGAATTACGAATTACGAGAATTTCTGAAGCCTTATGCGCCTCGCCTCATCTATACGCTCTTGCCAGTATCTGTCCGCGTTGTCGGTGACAACAAGCCACAGCACCAAGACCAGCAACACTAACGACTCCATGTCCTCCATGTTTATTGTTTACTATTCGGGTCGTGAGACTACCGCTTAAAAGATCACTGATGTCACTGTTGGTGCTGCTTAACGACATCACCTGACGTCCACCCACTTTCGCTAACTCCACCCAATGTGTCCACCCACTTCCAGCCAGCACGGTTCAGCGCGGTTGTAGTCGAAATGCAACTCCAACAGCCCCACTCAGCTCGACTCAGCACGGCACGTCTCAGCCCGACTCAGCCGCATTTGTAGTGGAAAAGCAGCATATGTGTTAATGTTAGCCGTGGACAAGGCTATGGCAACTTGGCAGGTAAATCCATAGAAAGTCATTTGACTAATCAGACTGCATAGCTATTGCAATGTTATAGCTAGCTCTAAAAGCACAGACAACTTCATTGCAAGCTTTCTCTTGGAATAAAACCTTTACAGACCTCAATATGCTTCCGCAGGTTGGACGGCGAGTTTTTGTAGGCCATGATGTGGTTCGTTTTCTGCAAACAAAGCAAACGTTTAAAATGAAATGACTCTTTGATCCTTTCAGAAAACTGAAACATGGGTTCCAGGTAAAGCCATGGGTGCGTGCATTCTTCAGAAGAACCATCTCCTTCCATTCTGCCATCAACTGATCGTGTTAAATAACGCTGCTGAGAAATCATTGCACTTGATTTTATACAGTCTATGGATGTGATGTGACCCTAGTGATTACTGATCGTCTGTCTCAGTGTCATCTGCAGAAAAACCAATCACGTTTTATAAAAGAAAAGAAAAAACATCCACTTTCAAAGCTGCTTCATAGTAACGAGGACCTTGATAGAAATGTAGTGGAGTGAAAAGTACGATATTTGTCTTTCAGATGTAGTGAAGTTAAAGTCATAAGTTTCCAAAACAAAATTAATACTCAAGTAAACTACAGATACTCAAAAAGTGTACTTAAGTACAGTAATCAAGTAAATGTACTTCGTTACTGTCCACCTCGGGTGCTTATGACAGAAGGAGAGACATAAAAAGACAAAAGGGAGAGTGTTCTAAACTTTTTGTGACCAATGATTTTACATTTTATTCTCAGTTCTATGTTAAGTTTCCAAAATGCATTCTTTTAATGTCTGTTTATTATTTGACTTCATATCTAGTTCTTTGTTGAACAGTGTGTTAAACAGTGTTTACAGTAAACAGTTTTACTCCGTCTAATATTCAACGAAGCAAAGTCAGTGGACTTCTGTTCCCTTTTCTTTCGATGAGTTACGAATCAACATCCCTCCTGTTACGGGTAGAACGGTGGTGTAGTGGTTAGCACTGTCCCCTCACAGGAAGAAGGTTCTGGGTTCGAGCCCAGTGGCCAACGGGGGCCTTTCTGTGTGGAGTTTGCATGTTCTCCCCGTGTCTGCGTGGGTTTCTTCCGGGTGCTCCGGTTTCCCCCACAGTCCAAAGACATGCAGTTCGGTTAACATGGGGTGGCCTTGGGCTGAAGTGCCCTTGAGTAAGGTACCTAACCCCGAACTACTCCCCGGGCGCTGTAGTATACACTACCGTTCAAAAGTTTGGGGTCACTTTGAAATGTCCTTATTTTTGAAAGAAAAGCACTGTTCTTTTCAATGAAGATCACTTTAAACTAATCAGAAATCCACTCTATACATTGCTAATGTGGTAAATGACTATTCTAGCTGCAAATGTGTGGTTTTTGGTGCAATATCTCCATAGGTGTATAGAGGCCCATTTCCAGCAACTCTCACTCCAGTGTTCTAATGGTACAATGTGTTTGCTCATTGCCTCAGAAGGCTAATGGATGATTAGAAAACCCTTGTACAATCATGTTAGCACAGCTGAAAACAGTTGAGCTCTTTAGAGAAGCTATAAAACTGACCTTCCTTTGAGCAGATTGAGTTTCTGGAGCATCACATTTGTGGGGTCGATTAAATGCTCAAAATGGCCAGAAAAATGTCTTGACTATATTTTCTATTCATTTTACAACTTATGGTGGGAAATAAAAGTGTGACTTTTCATGGAAAACACAACATTGTCTGGGTGACCCCAAACTTTTGAACGGTAGTGTAGCTGCCCACTGCTCTGGGTATGTATGTGTGTGTGTTCACTGCTTCAGATGGGTTAAATGCCGAGAGGAATTTCACTGTGCTTGAGTATACATGTGACAAATAAAGGCCTCTTATTATTATTCTTCAAAAAGGAGGTATCAGTTCAGTTTTTCAAATGTCTCATCTCATTATCTGTAGCCGCTTTATCCTGTTCTACAGGGTCACAGGCAAGCTGGAGCCTATCCCAGCTGACTACAGGCGAAAGGCAGGGTACACCCACGAGGAAACCCACGCGGACACGGGGAGAACATGCAAACTCCGCACAGAAAGGCCCTCGCCGGCCACGGGGCTCGAACCCGGACCTTCTTGCTGTGAGGCGACAGCGCTAACCACTACACCACCGTGCCACCCTTTTTCAAATGTACATGGCAAAAACAGAATAACACGGCATTGTTTTAGCACTACAGCTTGAATAAAATGCTATGCATTGAACTTGTCTGCATTTGATTTGAATAGATTTGTATGATCTACAGCAGGGGTTTTCAAAGTGTGGGAGAGTCAGCCCCCCCTCGGAGAGCAAATAAACAACAGCGCCCCCCCCTTACAATTTTTGTTGTTGCTATACTTAATGTTCCATTCGTATTTTTAAAAAAATGGTTGTTGTACACATTTTTTTCTTTTTCACATTTTAAACATCTGTGCTTTTTAAAACATCTTGTTTTACACATTTTAAACATCCTATAGCATCGTTAGCTAGCATCTCTTGGCAGACAACACACTGTGGCCGTGGAGCATCTTCAGATCCAGTCCATGAAAATCCAAACTTTAAATAATCGTGGTCATACTTCCTTCTTTTTCCAGTCCCCCAGGATTCCGCGGGCCTTTTTTGTGATTGTTGTGGGCTAAAATGTCTGATGTTGCGGGGGGTTTTCCAAAAAATTGCGATGAAAGTTGCGGTGTTTTTTAGGTTTTTGTTGCAATTACATTGCGGGAGGAAGTGAAAGTTGTGAGAAATTGTTGCGATTTTCTCTTTTTGTGATTAAAATTGAGTGATATGTTAAATATTAAGTTATTACTGAAAAACTATTGATTAAAAAACAAAGAGAAATGATCCTATAAACAACTTTACCAATATAAAAGATTACCAGGATTACAAAAATGCAGAAAAATAGGCTTTACTTATCCAAATGCACCTGTTGGTTCAAAAGTTAAAGTGCAGAGAACCTCACAGCACAACATGAAGTTACCTTAAAATATAATATAAATGCCTCAGCTTTCATGTAAGAAAAAAAAACCTATTAATACTAGTACTGTGTGCAGGCAGTCTCTCCTGAAGACTAAATTAAACAATAATTATAAACTAATAAAATAAATGGCTCAGGCTTCATAGAAGAAAAAAACTATTTGAACAGAATCTCACAGTATGATGCTGAAGCTGCCTAAACAATGGAAAATAAAATACCATTTTGGCAAAAATGTTGGCATCCATTAACTTCTTGTATTAAGTAAAAAAAAAAATAAAGTGCACACAGTCCTTCACTGTAAACATAACACACTTCAGTGTTGCCAGATACTGCTGACGTTTTCCAGTCCAAAATATGTTCAAAACCCGCCAAAATGCACTTGAAATCATCCAATCTGGCAACACGACGCGCATGCTGCTTCTCTTGAACACACGGAAGTAAGGCGGAAGGTAGTTTGTCGACGTCACCTCAAGACGACGCCAACGATTGGTCAAATTTGCGGGAAAGTTGCGGTGATTGGATAGAATTGCAACACCGCCCTGAATTCGCGGGGATTGGTTGAATTTGCACTGAAGTTGCAAATCGCAACATCCTGGAGGCTCTGTTTTTTTGCTTGGCCCAGACTCTGTCTCCTCACTCACTGTAGCTTTAGGTACTAAAAACCATAGACAGCTAAAAACCGATCCATTTTGTCTCTCACGTTGCGCCCCCCCTGAAGAACTCTGGCGCCCCCCAGGGGGGGCACGCCCCACACTTTGAAAAGCCCTGATCTACAGGACCTCGCCACAGGGAGCCACAAGAATCATTACTTAGCAACATACTAGCTTATACGTATATTCACAATGTAACATACATCTGAACAGTTTGATGTTAAAATTTAAATAAATTTTATTTTAATAACAAATATCTAGTTATTTGTACTGTGGTGTCAAATATGGTCTGAAAAATGTACCGTCAAGTCTGGGAGTTTGAAATGGAAAATGTGGAGGAACCCTGCTCTCCAAATGGAAAATTAAGTTTTCTCCAGACATCAGATTGCGACCGATTATTTCTTGCTCAGCACTCATAGAAACAATCCACATCAGCATTTGAGTGAGCAATGACGGTGAGTGTGTAACTGTGCCATTATTGCTGAGACTTTTTAGAAGAGCCAGGCTGAACACAGCAGGCAACATCTGGCAATGTGATTAAGTTTTGATGGTCACAAATGTTTGCTTGTATACCCTTGCTCTCAGTCACTCGCAGGCCTGCGCCACCAAAGTTTAGACTCGGAGGAGGGCCACAGGTCTTAGGCTGCCACTTGGGACATGGCCTTTGTCATTTGGGATTCGGGAAGTGAGCAATACGCTGTGGTCTTGACATCCAGAAGGTTAGCTTATTTTACACAATTAAACTCATTCCTGCTGTCTTCCCTTAGGAATTCTCTCTGCTGCGACTGGATGATGTAGCTGATCAAAGGGTGAACATCATCGGCTTCTCAGTCTTCAACAGAACGCACCCCTTCTTCGACAATTTTCTTCTCAGCCTCAACCGCTCCTGGCAGGAGAACTGTGATCATGCCCCCTTCGCTGGCATGCCGGTATTTATTATTATTATTATTATTATTATTATTATTATTATTTTGATTAACCTTTATTTAACCAGGAAAGACTCCATTGAGATTAAAAATCTCTTTTACACGAGCGTCCTGGCCAAGACAGGCAGCAGCACAGTGAACAAAATATAGAGCCAATACATACATCCATACACACAACATTAAATAATTTACACAATAAAGAGATAATTTAAAAGTAATCAACAAAAGTTCATTAAAAGTAGCATTCCAAAAAATCAGGCAAAACATCTATAGCCAGGCTTGTAGTACTCGAGTCCGACTCGTGCCCTGATTTTAAGGACTTGTGACTTGACTTGGACGTGAGCACTGATGACTCAGACTCGTGCATTAACTGCATTCGGACTCATAAATTGGAGACGAGGACTCTGATTTTTTCTTTATTTTTTGCAACATGCCATCATAATTTGGCATAATATATTTATATCTACATTATTTTTATAGTAATTTCATGAAAGAGAATGCACATTCACCTGTTCATATGTCATGTTCAGGAACAAACTAACGGTAATGGCTAGGATTGTCCACTTTTTCCCACTGCACAGACTTCTTGTGCAGTGGGAAAAAATGCACTGCTACAGTATGTGTTCCATATGTAGAAGAACTATCAAGGAGATGACGGGGACAACCTCGAACTTCAATCGTCATTTGGTAAGACTCCACCCAGAGAAGGAAGTGACACGCTGTGTTCATTGCTCTGTTGATAGTGGGCGGGGCTTGCTGAGCGATGAACTAGCTAGTGTTAACCCTCTCTCATGTTATTTGCCCTGCTGATAGTGGGCGTGGCTTGCTGAGCAATGAACTAGCTTTTTATCTGTAGCCTGTTAACTAAAATGGGGCAGTCGAGCAGGAACGCTAGTCCAACACAGCAGCAGAGACGCTTTCACATAAAGGCAGCAACAGCCACCGTCAAATGCTGCAGTTGGAGTTTTGTTCTCGACTCAGACTTGACTCGAAATTTTTTTTAATGACTTAGACTTGGGGCGGCACGGTGGTGTAGTGGTTAGCACTGTCGCCTCACAGCAAGAAGGTCCGGGTTCGAGCCCCGTGGCCGGCGAGGGCCTTTCTGTGCGGAGTTTGCATGTTCTCCCCGTGTCCGCGTGGGTTTCCTCCGGGTGCTCCGGTTTCCCCCACAGTCCAAAGACATGCAGGTTAGGTTAACTGGTGACTCTAAATTGACCGTAGGTGTGAATGTGAGTGTGAATGGTTGTCTGTGTCTATGTGTCAGCCCTGTGATGACCTGGCGACTTGTCCAGGGTGTACCCCGCCTTTCACCCGTAGTCAGCTGGGATAGGCTCCAGCTTGCCTGCGACCCTGTAGAACAGGATAAAGCGGCTACAGATAATGAGATGAGACTTAGACTTGACTCGGACTCGAGGTTGAGTGACTCGACTACAACACTGTCTACAGCTGGATGTTTCTGTCTGCAAATCATTTAAAATCACTTTAAATACGTATTATGGGACCAACTGCTTAAGTTTCAAGTCAGTTTGTAACTGGTTCCAAGCAGAGGGCACAAAAAACTTCAATGCCTTTTTCCCCAATTCAGTACGGACCTTTGGAACAGAAAATAACAGATCCTGCGAACAAAGACTATAGTGGTCTTGCCCACACTTTTTTGACACATGTACACTTGAAGATAGGATGGAAGCAGACCTAAACTTTTAACACTTTTATATACGAGAACATACCACTGTTTAAGTCTACATATGGACAAGGCAGACCAACTAACACAAGCGTACAACAAACAATGATGAGTCAGAGCTTCGATATTTGTGATGGATCTTACTGCTCCATGGTAAACTGTGTCAAGAGCATGTAAACTCTGAGAAGATGCATGTACATAGATCACTATTTAATACAAAATGATTGTTGAATACTCTGCTATTTGTTTTGCCTTTTACTATCGATTTTTTTAAGACTTTTAATGTAAGTGGAAGAGAAAATGATGTGGAAAATGGAAGGTGACTATTTGCCATGGTTCTCTGACCACAAGGGCATTTTCCTTCTAAATCAGTGGAGTATTCGTGTTCAATATATTCTTGCATGTTTCAGATAGTAAAATCAGCATTGTGGTGTTTAGCATCTGTCTTTAGTTTCTGGATCCCAGCTTTGTGGAATAGTGTGAACGATAGGGCAGTGTGTGCAACAGAGTAATTGATTTAACTAAACACAATCAACTGATCAAACTGAACAATCTCAACATTATTGATAGCAGACCTTACTGCCTAAAAGTCGCCTGCTGCTTCAAAATATCCAGTTTGTGTTTCTGATATTCTCATGCCTCCCTGGCACTAGACACATTGCAGGCACTAGCAGCAGCACAGCATGTTTGTACCAGGCTTCTGGCAATCACATCTGAGCCAGCAGCTTGCCTGGGTCTGTTTGTATGTGTGGATATCGCTGCCCATTACACCTGCAGTTATGGGCAATATCTCATTAAGAGCCAGGAGAAACCTGGTGTTCTGGAAACAACCCACAATGCCATAGTATCATATACTATACGGATCATCATGTCAGTTCATTTGCATCTGGCTACATGCCATGAAGACATAAAAGCAGGGCTTCATTAGCTTATGCCACTAGTGAGACCATCTGTATCTGTATTAATGACATAAATCTCAACATTTGGCCACAGCTCCAATGTACTTTTGAGTGTGCGCAAGAGTGCACACTCAATTAATGCAGTTTATACAGTATATTGTGGGTTAGACAACTCACTTACGTACTTGGGTGACTATACCATAAGTTAGACCATTGCTGTGTCCGAAATCACTCACTCATTCCCTACTCCCTATCTAGGGAATTCTGTTTAGAGGACTATGTAATGAGCTCATTGGTAAAATGAAAAAACACTTTCGGACACTACTCCACCTCACCGTTATTTACGTCATTAAAACAGTGGGTTTTCAAAATAATAAATGCATGCATTTTTGCGTAAACTGAGCGTATTTCCCACATTAATAAATGCAAAGTGCTTTGTGTCTGCTGCATCTTTCAGTTCTTTTAAATCAAGGCTGAGTACTTTCTTCTTCGCCGCTGCCTTTTATTAAATCAAATTTGACAGTTTTGATTAATTCCTCGCTCTGCACTCTAACTTTTATTCTTGTATTTTATCCGTCTTATTCTATTTTAGCTTATTTTCTAGTCTCTTACTATTTTTAACTGTACTTGAACGTCCATTAATAATGTGTCTTCCTCCGTCCATTCACCCCAACACACTACAATATTCTTTCGATTACGTTCATTCTGTCTTATATTGAATATTGTTAGTTTTTTCTTTTTTATCAGACATCTAATTTTTTAGGTTTGTTTACCTGACATGTTTCGACGTACGACTGTCGTCTTCCTCAGAGTGTCACCGGATGTTATTGGTGACGCATCTTTTATCAGCTGATGTTTCCGAAGGCGTGGCCTTCCTGTCTGGATTGACAGGTCGGTCACGCCTTCTACTGTCAGTTCGTCCCCTGCAAGATGGCACTCCAGGTATGGGAGAGCATGTATGCTCCCTCATCTCGGTTGATGGTCCTCGGGCTTCGCTTACGGATCTCTATGGCCTCCCTGATCCAGCGCTGATGTTTATTATCTTCTGTGCGGATGACTCTGGCATTCCCCCAGTCCATAATATGATTTTCCCTTTTGCAGTGATCTGTTGTGGCTGACTTATAATTTTCCTGTTGTGCCTTTTCTTTTATTGTTCGGGTTTGTCTTGTAGCTGTCTCCTTTTCGCACTCTTTCTTATGTTCATTTTTTCTTGTGTTGAAACTCCTTCCTGTCTCCCCGATGTAAGTTTTATTGCATAATTGGCATGGAATCTCATATATGGTGTTGCATCTGTTGTCCGGATGTATTCTGTCTTTGGGATGAACCAGGATCTGACGGAGTGTTGTGTGTGGTTTGACAGGTGTGTTAATGTTGTATTTCCTCATTGCTCTTTGAATGCGTTCCATTATTCCCCTAATGTATGGTAATGTCACTACTCCCCTGTGTTCTTGTTTGTTGGTTTGTTTTTTCTCTTTCTTCTGTGTTTTATTGTTTTTGACCTGTTCCGCCCCTTTGGATATTGCCCATTGTGGATATTGACATGCCTTCAGTGCGTGTTGTATATGTTGTTTCTCCTGTTCTTTGTCCTGTGGATCTGTGATTATTGCTGTGCGTTCATGTAATGTTCTGACTACTGATATTTTGTGCATTATGGAGTGTTCGGAAGTCCAGTTTAAATATTGGTCGGTGTGTGTGGGTTTCCTGTGTACTTTTATTTTGATGTCCCCCTCTTCTGTGTGATGTATTTTTAAGTCCAAAAATGCTATTGACTGCTCCGTTTCCTCTTCATGTGTGAATTTTATATTGCCGGTATTGTCTATGGTGTTGAGATGGTCGGTGAGTTGTTGAGTGTGTCCCCTCTTTACTTTTTCCAATATGTCGTCCACATACCGTTTCCAGAGTGTTGGTCTGTATTCCGCTGGTATTGTAGTGAGTGCTTTCTGCTCCAGGTCTTCCATGAAAAAGCCGCACATGATGGCTGATAGTGGGTCTCCCATGGCAAAACCTTCCTTTTGTCTGTAAATTGTGTTCCTGAACTGAAAGTACGTGGATGTGGCGATGAATTGAAGGAGCTGAGTGATGTCTTGTACAGTGAGGTTTGTGCGTTTCTTGAGCGTCCTATCTGTTTTTAATTTGTCTTGTACTACCTGTATGGTGGCTTCGGTGGGTGTTCTGGTGAAAAGAGATATGACGTCGTGTGAAATGAAAACTTCGTCTTGTTGCATTTTTATGTTTTTTAGTTCTTCTGCCAGTTGTTTTGAGTTTTTGCAGTGTTGGTCTGTGAGTCCTAGTAATGGTTTCATTATTTCAGTGAGTGCTTTTGATAAGTTGTACGTCACTGAGCCAATGCTGTCTACTATGGGGCGTAATGGTGTTCCTGGTTTGTGTATTTTTGGTGTGCCGTAAATCCTGGGGATGACGTTGGCTGTGGGTACTAAATGATTATATGCCTGTTTATCTATTTTATTTTCATCGAGTAGCGGTTTGAGTAATGCTTTAAGTTTCTTTTGCTTGTCTTCTGTTGGGTCTTTTCTTAATATCTCGAAGGCATTGTCACTGAGTAATTCCATCATTTTGTGTTCATATTCATCGGTGTCCATGATAACTGCTGTTCTGCCTTTATCTGCTGGGAGGATTATAAGAAGATAATAAACATCAGCGCTAGATCAGGGAGGCCATAGAGATCCGTAAGCGAAGTCCGAGGACCATCAACCGGGATGAGGGAGCATACATGCTCTCCCATACCTGGAGTGCCATCTTGCAGGGGACGAACTGACAGTAGAAGGCGTGACCGACCTGTCAATCCAGACAGGAAGGCCACGCCTTCGGAAACATCAGCTGATAAAAGATGCGTCACCAATAACATCCGGTGACACTCTGAGGAAGACGACAGTCATACGTCGAAATGTCAGGTAAACAAACCTAAAAAATTAGATGTCTGATAAAAAAGAAAAAACTAACAACACTACAATATTATTTCCATTTTTGAACCACAGCTTATAAATTTTGTCTCATGCCCGTTGTCCTCAGGAAAAATAAACTACTGCTATACTTGATCTAAAGTACTTAACGGTCCTTATGAAACAGCGCGACCACGATGCATGATGGTATATATTGTTTGGCTAGTGACCATCGGTTGTACACTACTTTCCATGGTGCCTTGTGGGATACTCTGAGTCCACTATATAGGGCGTAATAATTCTCACTATACGTTCGGACAGCGCTACAAAATGGCGAACTCGCTATATAGTCCACTATGTAATGAGTGATTTCAGACACAGCACATGAGTTAGTTCTGCTTCATATCAGCTTGCAGGACAATGGGCACTGCTGAGCCACATTCTTGCATTTTAAGCATCGAGACACAGCCACTGAAAGTACATCAAGATCCGTCGCTGTATTCTCTACTTTCACATTACCCATAATGCCTTGCGCCTTGGGGGGTAACCAGGTGCTATATTTGTTTACTAAGTCAGATAACCTCAGCCATTTCTTCAAATTCACATGGGGAAAAATGACTTTTCCTGATTTATAGTTTCATAGAATACCTAAAAAGGCTAAGTCGAAAAGCACAGTTAGACAGAACTCGCCGTCAAAATTTTACACTGACAGACAGTACGCGACTGTGTTCTGCACACTTCAGTGGTGGAGTAACGTCTGATGATCCAAGCCATATGTCTTTGTGTTTAGTCATAAAAAGTGCAAAGAACAAGTCAAAGAACTGAAAAAGACAACATTATTGAAGGATCAAATCCCAAAACAAAGCTCAAACGATGCAGTGTAAGTAAGCGTACATGCCCTTCACTTGTCAGTGTTTCTGTAGGGAGATCGAATGTAGTATTTGACCCTGTAGTCCTAACAGTTTCCTCGAACAGCCCAAAGATTGTCGTAATCTGGTAGCGTATAAGCTTGAGGAAAATCAGAGTGAAGGAAATCAAAATCAACTTCAAAAATAAATCTGACAGTCCTGCTGTGTTTGCAGTACTAACTTGACTGAATGAACTCCTTGCTTGTGTTCCCCTTCACAAAACTTTTTTTTTTTCTTACGGCTTTCTCATCGTAACCATCTCATCTCATCTCCTCTAGCCGCTTTATCCTGTTCTACAGGGTCGCAGGCAAGCTGGAGCCTATCCCAGCTGACTACGGGTGAAAGGCGGGGTACACCCTGGACAAGTCGCCAGGTCATCACAGGGCTGACACATAGACACAGACAACCATTCACACTCACATTCACACCTACGGTCAATTTAGAGTCACCAGTTAACCTAACCTGCATGTCTTTGGACTGTGGGGGAAACCGGAGCACCCGGAGGAAACCCATGCGGACAACATGCAAACTCCACACAGAAAGGCCCTCGCCGGCCATGGGGCTCAAACCCTGGACCTTCTTGCTGTGAGGCGACAGCGCTAACCACTACACCACCGTGCTGCCCTCGTCGTAACCAGCACCCAGCAAAAAACATTTCACTGTGGATTCTTCTATGATCAGTGTCGATCTTTCTCAGCTCTTCTGCCAATCTTTTAACTTGTGCAGGTCAGTAATTGCTGGAACCCCCGTGTTTACAGATGAAGGGCACTAAGTCACTGTCACCTGAACTAGAGATGCTCAAAACGTTCGAGACGATATTTGCAAGCGCTTTTTTACCGATTGATTTCTCGAAGTCCACAGAAAAGGCTTTGCAGATTTCTTTAAGCTTTAGTTTAGTTAGTTTTGACACTTCTTTGAAGGTTTTAGGGAGATTTAAATTTGAAAGATTACTGTCCGTGTGCGACTGCATGTTGTTTTAGTTTGTTTATATTTTGGTTACCCCCCAAGGCACAAAGCATTATGGGTAATGTGAAAGTAGTCAATGTGACATGACTGTATGCTCCTTCAAGCTCTGCACTTCATTGCACTGTTGCATTACCACTAACAGCTTCTGCAATTGGCTCATACAGGCACTCGCTTATCCTCTGTCATGGGACTGATAAGCCAAGTTTCTGGCTGTTTCTATTCCTGCTGCTGTGACACCGTGAAGGAGCTTACATTTTTCTTCCCAGATGCCTCTGCAGCTATCCTTGCTGTGGCAGCGCAGTACTAGAGGTGATGAATAGCCAGCAGTATATCCATAGCCTGAAAGGTGCACTTATCACATCGCTATTATGCCGCAGTTAGGACAAGGCTCTGTACGGTAAATGCCTGTCGCAGACATTCAGAACCTAAACAATTTGGACATTGATCATGTCCATTGTCCAACTTCATCAGGGCTTGGCAGAGCTAACAACTTGCCATCCTGCTCTGGAATACATAAGCTATGTGTTTATGGATTTATTAAGATTATAAGATTAGCTGGTCCCATGCTGCTGCACATCAAGACCATGTGTCTGGTTTGGTGAAAGAGCCAACTGTGGCTGCAGTAGTAAGGTCAAACAATCAAATTATCATTACTCATCATTATCAACACACTATCTCTATCTAGAGATTATAGATTCAACAATATTAACAATTTTTATACATACAGGACACTTTTTTGATGGAATAAAAACGTGTTCTATTCCCTTCGAGTGGGTTTCATTCATTTGGTTTGATAGCATGCAATATTGTTCGTATATCACTTATCCTACATGTATTATGCCACTCTACCCAATGGAGAATGAGCGTTGAATATGGTTTACGATATTGCATGGTTGTCGAGACAATATGACGTCACATGTCGGAGATGTAAAACTTCCGCAGTAGCGAGCGACTGTGACAATTTGTGAACAAACATGGTGGCCAGGTTTGATTCATTAAATACAGCAGATTTTGAGAGAATTTTGAAAGAGAAAGATGCGTTGAACACCTGAAAGGAATGTATAATAATAATAATGGCTTTTTTTCATGGTATATCAGATATATTCCATTCAACTTGTTTTATATCATGCTAGCTGGATTAGTCCTGGGTAAGGTATTAGGCAGAGACCCGTCCACCCGTAAATTTGACGGGCGATTGCCGATTTCAACGGGCAAGTATACACACAGACGGATACTGAAACGGACGATAATGCCGAAAATTTTCACACATGAATACTCCCACATGTCATCCGATAAATCCAGTTATGTTCCGCCCACACACGGACTGGCCATCGGGAGTAGCGGGAGTTTTCCCGGTGGGCTGGTGGTTCAGCGTGGGCCGGCGGAGAAAAAAAAAAAAAACAGTTGCGCGCTGGCCTTTAATATGATAAGCAATGTTAACAGTTTCTTTAACAAACTGTTAACATTGCTTATTACAGTTGCGCGCTGGCCTTTAATATGATAAGCAATGTTAACAGTTTGTTAAAGAAACTGTTAACATTGCTTATCATATTAAAGGCCAGCGCGCAACTGTTTTTTTTTTTTTTTTTTCTCCGCTGGCCCACACTGAACCACCGGCCCACTGGGAAAACTCCCGCTACTCCCGATGGCCAGTCCGTGTGTGGTTCCGCCATCATTTACAAATCGTAAGAAACACAGTTTAATACGAAAAATACTGAAAACTTGAAATGAAAAATCAGAATATTTCATCGTTTCCGCCATTTTGGCCCGCACTGAATCTTGTAACATGCGGACTGAATAAATCGCGAATTCTGATTGGTCGAAAATTGCCAAACACCCTGCGTTGTAGTTTCCTCTTTCTTGGCGGGAGAACCGCATTTTTTTTTGCTGACTCACTCTTCTGGATCAAGATGAATCCCAACAAACGCCCCAAATTGAATGTGACAAAAACTGATTCGTTTTTCCACAAAAAGACAGAAAAGGTATGTGTGATACATTGATTAACAAGGGGGGTTCATTGGGGTATGGTAAAATAGAATACTGTTGGGTTTTTTTTTTTTATTAAATACTGTAACTAGATCAAAAGATTATATACAATTCATTGTTGTTTATTTTCTTTTCACTTTTGTTACCAAATCAAACACCATACATACATCTGATACATTCAGGAGTGAAACTGAAAAAAATACAAAGTAAAAATATGCAATATTTCTGATCAAAAATTACACGCCATTTCACCCTGAAAATGTCCTAGAATGCAGGAAATGAAGTCTAAATTTCAAAAATTTTCTGGGGGGGCATGCCCCCAGACCCCCCTAGAGGGACTTCGCGCCTGCGGCGCTCGTCTTCGCACCTGCGGCGCTTATCAGGATTATATAAAATATTATTTTTGACTGGTAAATTTCTTTTTCTGCCTAATACCCTAGTCCTGGGTATGGCTTTAAACTGCAACTGGTGGTGAGTCTCAGGTCCGGGAGGACTTGAGTATTGGGGATACTTGAGTATTGGGGATTAGTAATGGTGATATAATCACCATTGCCCCAGGTCCGCTCTGACCCGGAATGGTAGCACCTGCCTGGGTTTCAGCTGTGGGTTAAATAGTACATCACCAATAAGGTGCTGGCAGCAGGGCACTTTTCGGTGCAATGTGGCAGATGAACCCAACAGGGTCAATGGCACACCACCAGATGACATGCGGAAGAGCCACTCAAATGACCAACAGATGGCATCATTTGGCAAGTCAGTTGTCACTGCGAGGCAAATTCCATACCCGTCAGGTCTGTGGCACTTTTGTGCACCACTTGGGATCAGGTCTGGAGGTCCGGAGAGACAACACAATGGGGGCATGATGTCGTTTGTCTTACCTTACCATGCAAGGTGCTTCATTAGGAAAGGAGAATAGTATGCAAGAGCTCACAAGGCCAGATATTCCATGGCGGCTCAGCCGGGCCATTTGTGCCACCGCTGCGAACGACTCTGTCACACTGGTGCGGACCTTGCGGCCCATCCGTGCATCCTAATGAAGCAGTGATCATCACTAGCGATGGACAGCCAACGACAACGATGACTATCATGCTAGCTGAATGGAATATTAAGGCTAAGGTTCTTTTATTTGTCATTTCAACCCTAAACAGTTGGTACAGTATGCAGTTAAAACGGAACAATATTTCTCCAGGACCATGGTGCTACATTAAACATCACAGGACTACAATCTACAATCTAAACATCACAGGACTACAATCTACAACATAAATAAAGTGCAAGCGTGCAACAAGTGCAATATTGCAGACAATAAACGACACAGACAACATAAAGTGCAGAGTATTCATACAGGTAGTCGTCGACTTACGACTGCGTTTGGTTACGACTGACCGGTCGTAAACCGATCTGGTCGTAAGTCGGCCTATGTTAAATGAACGTAAGTATATTGTGATGTGTAATGATATTGTAATCATCTTAAAGTCTTATTTTATCAACATTTTCTTATTTCATTACCTTGGCTCATTATTTGGTTTAAGTCAAACACTGCATACTACACTGCGTACAGTACAATTCGTTTAATATGTGCAAAACAAAAAATATGAAATACAGGTGTGAAAAATAGAAAACCTTTTAGTTTGAAACATACCAAAATAGGCGGCACGGTGGTGTAGTGGTTAGCGCTGTTGCCTCACAGCACGAAGGTCCGGGTTCGAGCCCCGTGGCCGGTGAGGGCCTTTCTGTGTGGAGTTTGCATGTTCTCCCCGTGTCCGCGTGGGTTTCCTCCGGGTGCTCCGGTTTCCCCCACAGTCCAAAGACATGCAGGTTAGGTTAACTGGTGACTCTAAATTGAGCGTAGGTGTGAATGTGAGTGTGAATGGTTGTCTGTGTCTATGTGTCAGCCCTGTGATGACCTGGCGACTTGTCCAGGGTGTACCCCGCCTTTCGCCCGGAGTCAGCTGGGATAGGTTCCAGCTTGCCTGCGACCCTGTAGAAGGATAAAGCAGCTAGAGATAATGAGAGAGACATACCAAAATACAAATGTAAAACATAGCAAAATACAAAACTTAGTGACCGCTGGCATCACTGGTGCTTGGCTGTGGGTCGTCTACATCATCATCAGCTGTTGCAGCGCTCAGGCTAGCGGGAGGATTTGCTCGTTTCATAAACCAGGAGCTGGGGCGGAAACTGTCATACGTGTTGAGAGGCTGGATGCTGGGCGGGGCCAGGAGCTGGGGCGGAAACTGTCGTACGCGGTGTGAGGCTGGATGCTGGGCGGGGCCAGGAGCTGGGGTGGAAACTGTCATACGTGGCAAGAGGCTGGATGCTGGGCGCTGCTGGGAGCTGGGGCGGAAACTATCGTACGCTCAGCTAGCTCAGCTGGGAAACACTTGCCAGTCATAACCAGACGGTTGTAAAGTCGATCAGTCGTAAGTTGCATAGGTCGTAAGTCGACGACTACCTGTATTGAGGTAGTATATGAAAAGGAAATAAATAAATTTAAGCCTTGTGTGTGTGAGAGACATTGTAAACATTGTAAGTGATGGTGCATTATTGATATTAAATATATCTGATAGGCCACTCAACACCAGCCAATATTATTTAAATATCAAAGCATTGGCATGCAAAATAATTCTTTGATTCCAAGACAAGGATGGGAAAGAGAATGAGGATGTCATAGTGAAGGCCTTTTATAGGTTAACCACATGCAGTCCTAATCACAAGTTGACAGCTTTGCTATCAGCGCTTAGCAAGAAAAGGATCAAAAAACTCATATTCCTCTAGTTCTGAAGGAAATTGCCTTGAGGATCCAGAACAAATGGGTTAGAACTGTTTACATGGCTGTTTGTAGACCTCTGGATAACCCTAAAACTGAGGAACAAAGCTTTTATTATTTATCACACACAAATGCTCATACATCCACATAAACAGGAACTTCTGTGTTCTTTGTTCCCTCTGCTCTCGTTCTGTGCTTAAATTCCTTCAGGTCATGTAAAGATTATAAGGTACTAAAAAATTTAAGATAATCCTTGTTTCATGTCATGATTTCACAGGAGTAGAAAGCAGTAACATTTGGGAGTTTTAAGATACACGAATTTGTTGGTGCATTTCATTTACAGGGCTACACGTCACCTGGATCAGCATTTCGTGACAGCTGCCCTTAGCCTGTCTAAACTTTTATAAAGAACTTTTCCAATTTTGATGTCAAGTTGATATAATGTCTTGGATTTCTGTTGACATTGGCAGAGGTGGACAAAGTACCCAACTTCATTACTTAAGTCAAAGTACAGATCCCGCTGGTCAAATGTTACTCCGATACAAGTGAAGGTTCTCCAGTCAAATTTTTACTTCAGTTAAAATACTGAAGTACTTGCTTTTAAAAATACTTAAGTATTAAAATTACATTTTCTGTCAACGCATTGCTGTATTATTGCCACGACACTTACAAAACCCAATGCCTCTGAAGCAACTGACTGGATTTACTGACTAGCTTGTAGAAACTGTAGAATAAACGCCTGGTAGAACGTTACAAAATTAAACACAACTGAACTGAAAAAGAGCCACTGTCATTTTCTTTCTCATCTCATCTCATTATCTCTAGCCGCTTTATCCTGTTCTACAGGGTCGCAGGCAAGCTGGAGCCTATCCCAGCTGACTACGGGCAAAAGGCGGGGTACACCCTGGACAAGTCGCCAGTTCATCACAGGGCTGACACATAGACAACCATTCACACCTACAGTCAATTTAGAGTCACCAGTTAACCTAACCTGCATGTCTTTGGACTGTGGGGGAAACCGGAGCACCCGGAGGAAACCCACGCGGACATGGGGAGAACATGCAAACTCCACACAGAAAGGCCCTCGCCAGCCCCGGGGCTCGAACCCAGGACCTTCTTGCTGTGAGGCGACAGCGCTAACCACTACACCACTGTGCCGCCCCCATTTTCTTTCTTTTTTTTTTTTTTTATTGTAACACTCCTCCCCACCCCACAAAGCAGCATGGTCGTGTTCTGACCCAGCTCTGGCAGTGTGTGCACACATGCATATGTATATTAATCAGGAGGACAGTGGAATAGCTGTAAATGCAGCTTGCTCAGAAAATAAAAATAACAATTCAACCTGATTAAAACCCGGGTCCACACCTCTAGCTTCATAAAGGCCCAACAGCAACACTACTTTAAGCAAGACCATCATCTGACATCAAAATAAAAAAATTCCAGCAATTTGTTGTGACTGACTCGTACAATACTGTCCATCTCACAGGTCTCATGTACGCAAGTGTATGCATTCATGCACATATGAATCTGCCTGTGGAATCATGGTGGTTTAATGTTAAGCTAGCTAGTCAATGAAGCGCCACCTGACATGCGAGCAAAATCTTTTCAAACTTGAAATCATATTGAGTAGCTAACGTTACGAGAAAAGAAAGATTTCTACATTTTGTTTATTTGGCAAGATTATGCTAAAACATATTTCTGAAAGCACTTCAGATAAGTTAACGTGATTCATGTTAGCGTAACTCTGTGTTTACATGCTAACTAACAGTGTCCAAGTTAACTAGTTATGTGTTAACGTTAGCCGTGGACAAGGCTATGGAAACTTGGTGGGCAAATCCAGAAAGTCATTTGACTAACCAGACTGCATAGCTATTGCCACGTTATTGCTAGCTCTAAAAGCACATAAAATTTATTTGCAAGCTTTCTCTTGGAATAAAATGTTTACAGACCTCAATATGCTTCCGCAGGTTGGACGGTGAGTTTTTGTAGGCTGTAATGTGGTTCGGTTTAGGCAAACAAAGCAAACATTTAAAACAAAATTAATCTTTAACCCTTTTAGAAAACTGAAACATGGGTTCCAGATAAAGCCATGGGTGTGTGCATTCTTCAGAAGAACCGCCTCCTTCCATTCTGCCATCAACTGATCGTGTTAAATAATGCTGCGGAGAAATCATTGCACTTGATTTTATACAGTCTATGGACGTGACCTGACCCTAGTGATTACTGATCGGCTGTCTCAGTGTCACCTTTGAAAAAAACAATCACATTTTAGAAAAGAAAAGAAAAAACATCCACTTTCAAAGTCACTTCATAGTAATGAGTAACGAGGACCTTGATAGAAATGTAGTGGAGTGAAAAGTACGATATTTGTCTTTCAAATGTAGTGAAGTTAAAGTCAAAAGTTGCCCAAAAAATTAATACTCAAGTAAAGTACAGATACTCAAAAAGTGTACTTAAGTACAGTACTCAAGTAAATGTACTTCGTTACTGTCCACCTCGGGTGCTTATGACAGAAGGAGAGACATAAAAAGACAAAAGGGAGGGTGTTCTAAACTTTTTGTGACCAATGATTTTACATTTTATTCTCAGTTCTATGTTAAGATTCCAAAATGCATTCTTTTAATGTCTGTTTATTATTTGACTTCATGTCTAGTTCTTTGTTGAACAGTGTGTTAAACAGTGTTTACAGTAAACAGTTTTACTCCGTCTAATATTCAACGAAGCAAAGTCAGTGGACTTCTGTTCCCTTTTCTTTCGATGAGTTACGAATCAACATCCCTCCTGTTACGGGTAGAACGGTGGCGTAGTGGTTAGCGCTGTCACCTCACAGGAAGAAGGTTCTGGGTTCGAGCCCAGTGGCCGACGGGGGCCTTTCTGTGTGGAGTTTGCATGTTCTCCCCGTGTCTGCGTGGGTTTCTTCCGGGTGCTCCGGTTTCTTCAACAGTCCAAAGACATGCAGTTCGGTTAACATGGGATGGCCTTGGGCTGAAGTGCCCTTAAGTAAGGTACCTAACCCTGAACTGCTCCCCGGGCGCTGTAGTATACACTACTGTTCAAAAGTTTGGGGTCACTTTGAAATGTCCTTATTTTTGAAAGGAAAGCACTGTTCTTTTCAATGAAGATCACTTTAAACTAATCAGAAATCCACTCTATACATTGCTAATGTAGTAAATGACTATTCTAGCTGCAAATGTCTGGTTTTTGGTGCAATATCTCCATAGCTGGTTTGATGTACACCTTGCAAGTGGAATAAATCCATCCATCCATTATCTGTAGCCACTTATCCTGTACAGGGTCCTGTCCCAGCTGACTATGGATGAGATGCAGGGTATACCCTGGACAAGTTGCCAGATCATCACAGGGCTGATACATAGAGACAAACAACCATTCACATTCACACATACGGTCAATTTAGAGCCACCAATTAGCCTAACCTGCATGTCTCTGGACTGTGGGGGAAACTAGAGCACCCAGAGGAAGCCCACACGGACACGGGGAGAACATGCAAACTCCACACAGAAAGGCCCTCTTCAGCTGCTGGGCTTAAACCCAGGACCTTCTTGCTGTGAGGCGACAGTGCAAACCACGACACCACTGTGCCACCTGGAATAAATACATTTGTGGCTAAATTAAGAAGAACAAGTCTTTATTCTTGTCACGTTCCTCCTTTGCATTTAAACACACACACACAGAGCATGCATGCGCAGTAGGCAGAATAAATAAATATGTTTGTGGGTAAATTATATGGATCTGTGATGCCTGCTGGAAGAGAAGAGCAGGGAGGATTGAGAATTGAACAGCTGTGGTTTGTTTACACCCGATACTAAAACTTGTAGCGTCCTAGCAACCATCGCAAAGACGTGTACAAAGCCCAGAAATTCCTCCTTACCCAGGCAAAAACAATACAGGATTTATCTTGTAGTGTTTTGATCCCCAGATCTTTAACCCAACCACCATACTTGCCAACCCTTCCGATTTCGGCGGGAGGCTCCCGATTTTAGCCTCCGTCTCCCGCCTCCCGATCGTATTTGTTAAAAACTGGATAATCTCCCAGTTTTGAGGAAATCCCTACTGCCAAGTTAAAAATACTCCCGATTATGTCCAATCAGAATCGTATGAGAAACACTGCTGACATCAACTGATTTTTAACCAATCAACGAGCAGAACGACAGTCACTTCCGTAATGTAGGATTCACCTAGGCTGTCCGACATTTTTTACAAGCAGTCATTCATCATGGCTACTAAACCAAATACCAAACGACAAAAATATGAATGCAAATACCAAGTTGCATGGGAGAATGAATTTCCATGGATAAGCAAATGTTCACCCAGCCAGACCAATGCATTTTGCAAGGTAAGACTACAAAGCGATTCATTTATCCCAATTATTCAATTGTGATTCAATTATCCCAATCTTATGGTGGGGTAAAAGCAGGTAAATTACATTTTCTTCAAAACTATAATAGGTCATTCACACCCTTTTATGTAAATGCTTAATGTTCTTATTTTTTAATTAAAAATAATTGATCATTTGTACGTGTGTATGTAACAAGTACTTATGAGACATTGAAATTAACTTAAGATTTATGTTTTGTATTTTTTTTTGTAGTAAGAAGTATAATTAAATTGCATATACGGTACAGTAGGATCTGCACCTCTGTATAAACGAAATATATTTATCGTATTGAAATGTTTTTAACTCTTGAGAATTTCTTTTTGCAGTTGTGTCGCAGAAATTTTATTCTTAGTGCTATTTTGAATTTATGTTTGAAAGTTTTAAGTGAAAGTTTACAAGTGAAATTATAAACATTCTTCTAAAGCATCACTTGTGTTGTTTTCTGTGTATGTATACAATATTCAGGCACGAGATTTTTCAGCTAAATCTGATTTAAGCAGACTTCCCTTTCATAGTTATTATATTAAAATTCAAGACGAGTATTATTTCAGATTTTTCACTCAGCTCTCTCATGCCTGATACATGAATCCCATAACCGATAGTAATTGATAGAACAAAATCAACAATTCAAAAACTCTTTAATTATATAAATTTAAAATGGCTTGCAATTAATTGGGATCCACTGTTTTTATCGTTTCAACCGCGCATCATACCCTCGTCCAATTGAAAATGTCATTCACGCACTTTTCTCCCCCATGAGAATTTTGAAAAGTTGGCAAGTATGAGCCACATATAAGAAGTTGTACTTGTGTTAGAACAGGTTGAGAACCCCTGTTCTAACACATTTCCCAGACTAATCCAGAATATTATGACAACTGATTTTGTAGCCAAGTATACTTGTGGAATGCAGAATCGCATAATACTGATGAGTAATGTAACTGATAAAAATCGACAACCGATGCCTATTGGAATAAGCATTGAGAAATGTTTAAATAGGTTTATCATATGTAGTTGTCATGTGCAGGTATCATGCATGAGCACTTTCCTTCAAGGTGACATATTATACCCCTTTTCCACAAGTTGACAAACTTCCCTGAAGTCTTAATGAATTTTATTTTTTTCGCGGTCCGGTTTCCATCAAATCCTGCGCTCTGATTGGCTGGCGAGTGGGTCAGTATCCTACGGTACGGACCCCAGTTACGGACCCCAGTTACGGACCTCTGGCGACTCGCTCGTTCACAACAATAAAAAACATAGTAGCAATTTTTGTCAACATTTATTTTCGCATTTCTCAGAAGAATAGCATTAATTGTACAGCATGGATAGTGATAATGACAGTCTTCACAGCAAAAGTGAGTTTTACTACCCTGAGGAAGACAAAATAAAATAAAACCTTTCAGGAGAAAGCTAATAACCTCTAACTTGCTAACACCAAGCAAAAACATGGCTAAATCCTGAAAGACTCAATTTTGTATAAATAGGGGACTACATAGGTGGCAAAATGTATTTTTTTTTCCTGCCATGGAAGTGCACTTGTATACCGAGGAGGAAGCCATTTGCATTACAGCCGTGAATGAGGATTCAAAATGTCGGCTCGGCTCAGTTTCCCCTTTCGGGCGCTCTCATTTTCTGTTAGAATTTGGTAAAGAAAAAAATAAATATATTATTTACCAGCTTAAGGTCGGACCGTATAGTAAAATACCGTGACCTCGGCCTTGAATACTGACCTCAGCCCAGAGGGCCTCGCACAGTACTTTCAAGACCTCGGTCACGGTATTTCACGATATGGACCTCCCAGTAGAGCCCTGCACTCCCACGAGAGTCCCGCAGGACCCGCTGCAAAGCAGTGCGGCGCAGGACAAATTTTGAAAGCTCATTGCGGGCGCGGGCAGGAATGCACATATGCGGGCGCGGGTGGGAGCGGTGATAAGCTGCAGTCCCGCTAACTAAAAATGTGTTTAAAATAAAATTTATAAATTAATTTACGTCTATCATATATAATTTGTGCTGGATATTTTATTTGGCATTAATAAAAACATTTTAAGATGCCTAAATTTGCAGAGAGAGTCAGATTGCCAGATTGAGTGAGGAATGGCATCTTAAATTTGCCATTGATCACCCTAATGGGCGATCCTTTGATCGCTCTAATGACTCGCCGTTCACACCCAGCCTCCAGTGACCCACACTAACATGATGCCTTAATGACACCTTAGATGAGCTGGTCATCAGAATTCTGATTCTGATCCAGGAGAGGATAAATAACTCTCATACGTTTCCGATTCCTTTCCTCTTCCGTGTTTGAGATCTCCGATCATGGCAGAAGAGCAGAGCTCCTTTACTGAAGCTCGCAGTGCTTCAAAAGTAAGTGCTGCTTACTTTTTTTTATCGCGAGATTAACGCTCTGTGACATGATGTAGGTTTTTCATAAGCTTTTGAAACTGCCAGGAACTTGGAACTGTTAGGGTTTTGCTGGGATTTGAACCTGGTTCGCTGGTGTGATAATCCAGCAAACCCCCACTAGGCCACCAGGGGGATGACTCAAATGCAGAGGCGTGAGGTGGAAGTAGAAAAAGTATCAAAAGGTTTATTTACAATATTTACAAAAATCCAAAAAGTATAATCTAAAACGCTCAGAAGATCTTAAGGGAAAAAATAAAAAAATCCAAAAGTTCAAAGTCAATACAAAAGCCAAAAAAAATAGAAAAGAAAAGGCAAAAATACCAAACGCTCAGAAGATTCACAAAGTCAAAAAACAAAATCCACAAAGTCCAAAAGAAAGCAAAAATACAAAGAACACAAGGACATGGATGAGGAAATCGGAACAGAGGTAACTGGAGCTTAAACATAACAGCACAAAGACTCCGTGACAAGAGGACTGAACTCAGGGGGTATAAATACACAAAATAAATTGGAAACAGGTGACACTAATGAAAACAGGCAATCAACACCAACCCAAAACACAGGACACAGTGGCGACCTCTAGAGGCCAAAACAAACATAGACAAAAAACAGGAAATAACACCTCTAGAGGCCAAAACAGTCCCAGTCCTAACAGGAACAGAGACTTTGCTTCGAAAAACGATAGCAGCTAGACTGTAAAGAGTGTGATCCATCTCTCCTTTCACACTAATTATTCATAGGAGACGCACCACAGGAGAGCGCATACTTAAATGATTAGCCTACTTAAATAATTATTATTATTAGGTCTACATGCTGCCATTTCAACATTCCAAATTCAGAAACAAGGTAAATAATAACAAACGTGAACGTGAGCTGTAGATATTTATGCTCAAATCCACTCAAAGTAAGGGGGGGGCACCATCACGCTGTGTCAAGACAAGAACTTTCCTGAGAAATAACGCGAACGTCTGCATCATGCGGGATTTGCGGGCGGGAGAGGGACAAAATATGGCAGGCGCGGGCAGGAGCAGGACTGAAAATCATAATTCTTTGTGGGCGCGGGTGGGAGCGGGACTGCACAATGCGGGCGGGAGCGGGACTGAAAATCATAATTCTTTGCGGGCGCGGGCGGGAGCGGGACTGCACAATGCGGGCGCGGGCGGGAGCGGGACTGAAAATCATAATTCTTTGCGGGCGGGAGCGGGACTGCACAATGCAGGCGCGGGCAGGAGCGAGACTGAAAAATCCGACCCGCGCAGACCTCTACCTCCCAGCTGGTAAATAACATATGTCTGTGACATGCTTTGGTCAAAATCCCACAAGGATAAATCAATCACCACAGCTCCCTTCTCACCCTGTCGAAACAGCTCTGTTCAAAACGGTTGATTTGAGTGCTTGTTCCTTTAAATGATAATGAGCCATTGCTCAGCCCACCCCACTCTTCCGCCAGCCAATCAGGTAGCACTTTCCCCAGTGAATATTCATTCATAAAGGCAGTTCTCATGCTGTGAGTAGAGATACTCAGATTGTAATGAGCTCCTCTTGTGACATAGTAAGGAGAGCCGAATCTGAACAGCTTGTTGAAGCACATGTTTTTTGAAATAGGCAGAACAAAAGAAACTAACTAAAGGCCACTAAAAAGTGGCCTGTATGTATGATAATATGCTGTCTTATATGCATGTCATACGTGTATGATAATAATATGCCGTCTTATATTTTTATTGTATACAAAATGAAGAGGAATTTTAGAAAACAAATGTTTTTTGAGACCAGCTGTATTTTTCCTGTTGAGGTCAGTATATAATGAATGATTAGAATATTTAAGTTGATAGTATTGTAGATGAAGAGAGCATGCTTAACCGAACAGTGACTCTAGGCAAGGTGTGAGATACACTGGCCTTGAAAGTGCAGACTGTTTAAAATGCAGAGCAGTCAGCCTGTGTTCTCATGTCCTTGCCGAAGTGGATGTGCAGGAGTACAGTTAAGCCCTGGATTTCAGTACTTTCTTTTATTAGCATGAGGTGGGTCGGTGCAGAGCTTAACCAAAAGACCTGTATCTCATCGTAGCATGCTACTTCCTTCTTCAGCAGCATGAGCTACACTCACAAATTCACCCCCTGGTCACCAGATCACTTACTGACAAGAGTAGTCATTTTCCCTTCCGTTTTGCTAGCTGTTCAATAATAGCATGGAAAAACATGTTGGAGTCCACCCAGGCACACACACACACACACATCATCAAAAAACTTACCCACATTGTTCCCTGACCAAGCCACCTTTGAGTCGTCATGTGTTATAAAGTGCATTCACTTCATTCAAGCATTCGTGAGGATGATGGTATTAAGAGGGGAGAGGAAGCCCGACGGTCTGCTCAGTGGACAGTGGAGCGTTACATCGAGTGTTGCCAGTTATGGAGTTTCACACTGTCAAAACCAGCTCCTTTTCAAACCATCTTTTAATATATGTCGAATTTATTAAATATAAAATACTAAAATGCTCTGGCGTTCCTGGACTGAACTGTTTCAGTCTTTTGCATGGATTTTAACCAGAAGTAACGTTATATCTTTTTAAAATCTGCCCCCCCCCAAAAAAAAAAGTAAAAAGGGAGAAAATCTCATCTCATCTCATTATCTGTAGCCGCTTTATCCTGTTCTACAGGGTCGCAGGCAAGCTGGAGCCTATCCCAGCTGACTACGGGTGAAAGGCGGGGTACACCCTGGACAAGTCGCCAGGTCATCACAGGGCTGACACATAGACACAGACAACCATTCACACTCACATTCACACCTACGCTCAATTTAGAGTCACCAGTTAACCTAACCTGCATGTCTTTGGACTGTGGGGGAAACCGGAGCACCCGGAGGAAACCCACACGGACACGGGGAGAACATGCAAACTCCACACAGAAAGGCCCTCGCCGGCCACGGGGCTCGAACCCGGACCTTCTTGCTGTGAGGCGACAGCGCTAACCACTACACCACCGTGCCGCCCCAGGGAGAAAATTACATGTAAAAATTCCAGTTCAACTCCACTGAGGTGAAAGTGAATCCGCAGGCATTTTGACAGCCACTGTTTGATTAGAAAGTCAATTGATTAGGCTTGTATCCTTTTTTTTTTCATTTTCCTCCACTCCGTTGAGGAAATCACACTTATCGAGCAAGGTTTTAATCACGTTTAGGCACACTGACTGTTTTTACCGCCATGTTTGTCAAAATGGCGTCTTATCTACCTGATGCGATCTTTCGAGAAAGCTTGGACAAGGTTATATAGCTCATAAAGAAATTAATAAATTAATTAATTTAAAAAAACTATCCACATTGTTCTCGAGAAATATATTGATGTTTTCTTAAAATTGTGGTATCAAGAACCTCATTTTGTCCAAAATATACAGTACCAGACAAAAGTTTGTACACCCCTACTCATTCATAGGGTTTTCTGTATTTGGACTATTAGATCAATACTGAAGACATCAAAACTATGAAATAACAGATGGAATTATGTGGTAAGCAAAAAAAAGTGTGAAAAAAATAAAATGTGTTTCATATTTTCGATTCTTCAAAGTAGCCAGCGTTTACCTTGATGACACTTTGCACACTACTGGCATTATCTTAACCAGATTCATGAGGTCGTCACCTGGAATGCTTTTCAATTAACAGGTGCCTTGTCAAAAGTTAATTAGTGGAGGAGTTTCTTGCCTTCTTAATGCATTTGAGATCAAATAATATACAGTAAAGAATAAATACGGTAAATAGCCCTATTCCACAACTGTAGTAATCCATATTATGTCAAGAACCGCTCAACTAAGTAAAGAGAAATTAAATCCATCATTACTTTAAAGGTAGACGGCCTTTCAGATTTTCAAGTGTAGGTCATAAAAAGAATTTTCCCGACGCCCGATTATTTTTGTTTACTGGACCGAAAGCTACTCAATTCGAATCACAGACTTCCACTTTTATTTTATTTTTTAAAATAGATCAATTCATATATTTAGGGCCATGTGGCCCTAAATTCTCTGCTATTTTTTCCTGCTTCACCATGACCCAATACAAGATACTACGTCATGCATGATGTAGTGGGCTTTCCCCGTTCAAATACAAATTTGAAATGGGAGAGAAAAATGGAGGATGTGAGTGTGCGAATGAACCATGAAAGACCGACTACAGTAACAGAAAGCGAGAGGAAAAGACGTTATGCTATATACGAAGGAAAGGAAACCCAGGACCAAACTAATAAATATCGGCGCTCAGCGAGCACCTCGGTGTGATCAGCTGTTCATTTAGCGACAGAATGATGGAACTGTCAGTGCACGCTCAAAGGTAAACCTGCGCATGCACACACGCACACACGGACTTCCTCTGTCTGCTTGGCTGCGCAAAGCGAGCGATTTCATGCACGTTATTTGCTCGGGAAACTCCTCAAATTAAATAACTTCCCAGCCACAGAATGGCCTGATATTTTATAAGATATTACAGAAATAAACATATATCACAATGAGCAAATTTCAGAGGGAACTAAAATTTCACCGATTTTACGAAATTGAAAAGGTGTGAATAAAAAGAAAGAAAAATCATTGAATTAGAAGGTGTGTACAAATTTTTTGCCTGGCACTGTATATCCTACTCAGTGAGATTTAACTACCTGCACTGTGCTGCATGTGTTTGTGTCCCAGCTCTCATCTGCACTGCTGTTTGATGCCGTACACACAGTAGTTGCTGCTGTGCAGGAGCTGAACCGCAGCCAGAATGTGGGGGCAACTCAGCTCTCTTGCAAGTCCTCAAAGATCTGGGAGCATGGCACCAGCCTGATGAACTACTTAAGGATGGTAAGACACACACTGCATCAATTTGTCAACCTCAGATGGGTACAAACACTCATTATTGTCCATGTGGCACATTCATTAAAGTCCACCATGGTAACCATTATCAAGACAGAAGAATAGTTTATCCTGAAATTCTGACAAGTGCTGTTTGTCACGCTGCAGTGAGCCATACTTTAGTATAATTCTTTAGAAATTATGAAGCGTTTTCTCACTGCTAGAGAAGTGACGAGCTTTCCTGCCCACACTTTGGTCGAACGTAAACAATAAGCCATTAACAGTGTTACCGCTTCAGTAATATTAATGTGGATAATGAGTTTCAGGAACACAATAAACTCCATACTCTCACATTGGGTTTTAATCAGATGATCCTAATGCTTTAGGGCTACTACATATCTTAACACTTTTATAGCTAAAAAAAAAAAAACACCAGGCCATTCTGTGGCTGGGAAATTATTTAATTTGAAGAGATTAAAGCAAATAATGTGCATTAACTCATTCGCTTCGCGCAGTCAAGCAGACAGAGGAAGTCCATGTGTGTGCGCATGCGCAGGTTTACCTTTGAGCGTGCGCTGACAGTTCCATCATTCTGTCGCTAAACGAACAGCTGATCACACCGAGGTGCTCGCTGACCGCCGATATTTATTAGTTTGGTCTTGTGTTTCCTTTCCTTCGTATATAACATAACGTCTTTTCTTCTCGCTTTCCGTTACTGTAGTCGGTCTTTCACGGTTCATTCGCACACTCACGTCCTCCATTTTTCTCTCCGGTTTCAAATTTGTATCCCACAATGCCTTGTGCAAACGGGGAAAGCCCACCACACCGTGACGCATGACGTACAGTAGTATCTTCAATTGGGTCATGGTGAAGCAGGAAAAAGTAGCGCAGAATTTAGGGCCACGTGGCCCTAAATTTATTAATTGTCCTGTTTTAAAAAAATAATAATAATAAAATTGGAAGTCTGTGATTCAAATTCAGTAGCTTTTGGTCCATTAAACAAAAATAATTGAGTGTCAGGGAAAATTATTTTTTCTAACCTACACTTGAAAAATCTGAAAGGTAGTCTATCTTTAAGGATATATCATATTTTGTTTTCCTATACACTGAAAAGACATTTGGGTTTGAGAGCAAATATGAATATGACATGTTAGATCTGTATTTCAGTTTTCATTTCCTGAAACTAAAAGTACATAAACTGCACACATTTTGCAGTTAAAGTGCAAATTACACAATGGGCATTGTGACACAATGGGACAGCCATGCAACTCAGGAGAGGTGTTCCTACCTAGAGAGAAAAGCACTTAGAACAAAAACCTATCTCACCATTTTTAATCCTTTTGACGGAGAATGTTATTGGTGGCGTTTTTCTTACCATTCTGTATACAAATGAATGATTTTAATGGTGTAATATTTCCATTCCATGCAAGATACAGTCATGTGAAAAAGAAAGTGCATCCTCTTCCAGTGACATGGTTTTACCAATCAAGACATAACAAATCAAAAAATCATCTGATCCTTACCAGGTCCTAAAATTATGCAAATCTAACCTCAACACACAACAGATTCCACCGTGTCATTATTTAATAAACAAAAATTAAGCAAAAATGCAGAATCTGTGTGTGAAAAAGTAAGTACACTCCATGATTCAATAGCTTGTAGAACTACCTTTTGCAGCAATAACTTGAAGCAATCGTTTTCTGTATGATTTTATCAGTCTCTCACATCATTGTGGAGGAATTTTGGCCCGCTCTTCTTTACAACATTGCTTCAGTTCATTCATGTTTGAGGGCATTTGTTTATGCACAGCTCTCTTAAGGTCTCGCCACAGCATTTCAGTTGGGTTAAGGTCTGGACTTTGACTTGGCCATTCCAACACCTTGATTCTTTTCTTTTTCAGCCATTCTGCTGTAGATTTGCTGGTGTGCTGGGACCATTGTCCTGTTGCATGACCCAGTTGTGGCCAAGCTTTAGCTGTTGGACAGATGGCCTCACGTTTGCCTCGAGAATACTTTTTTATACAGAGTTGTTCATGGTTGACTCGATAACTGCAAGGTGCCCAGGCCCTGTGGCTGCAAAACAAGCCCAAATCATCACCCCTCCACCACCGTGCTTGATGGTTGGGATGAGGTGTTCGTGCTGATATCCTGTGTTTAGTTTTCTCCAAACATGGTGCTGTGCATTATGGCCAAACATTTCCACTTTGGTCTCATCTGTCCAAAGGACATTGTTCCAGAAGGCTTGTGGCTTGTTCAGATGCATCTTTGCAAACCTAAACCATGCTGCCATGTTCTTTTTAGATAGAAGAGGCTTTCTTCTGGCAACCCTTCCAAACAAGCCATACTTTTGCAGTCTTTTTCTAATTATACTTTCATGAACTTTAACATTTAACATGCTAACTGTGGCCTGTAGAGTCTTAGATGTAGTTCTTGGTTTTTTTTGCAATTTTTCTGAGCATTGCACGATCTGACCTTGGAGTAAATTTGCTGAAATGTCCACTCCTGGGAAGATTGGCAACTGTCTTGAATGTTTTCCACTTCTGAATAATCTTTCTCACAGAAGAATGATGGATTTCAAATTGTTTGGAAATGGCCTTATAACCCTTCCCAGACTGATGTGCAGCAACAATTGTTTCTCTCAGATCATTCCTGATCTCTTTCCTCCTTGGCATTGTGTTAACATACACCTGAGTGCTCCAGACCAGCAAACGGCCAAAACTCCTGCTTTTTAAGAGGTGGCCACACTTGCTGATGATCAATTAATCAAATTCATTTGATCAGCTCCACCTGGCTGCTAATAGTCTTCATAATTTCTATGGAAGTAGTAAGGGTGTACTTAATTTTTCACACACTGCTACTGCATGTTTGGCTTACTTTGTGTTAAATAAATAATGACAGGGTGAATATATCATGTGTTATTGGTCATCTGAGGTTGTATTTGCCTAATTTTAAGACCTGGTAAGGACCAGCTGATTTTTTTTATTATGTCCTAACACTTAAAACCTAGACTTGAAAGAGGGGGGTCCTTTCTTTTTCACATGACTGCATTTCAAATGTTTTATGTGTAAACGTATCAATAAAAAGTTCACAGCCAATGAATCACATGACATTCTCGTGAATATCCTTTGCCTCCATATAAAAGTGTATTATAATACTAATATAATCTAATGTGTTCCCCGTCATCCCAGTATTATTGGTTTGGTTTTCATCACTTTATTCACCAACATGATGCACTATGACACGCTTATCGTGATCAGATATTGTGTCTCCGTCCTGGATAGGTAGAATTGGAAGGTCTAACAGGCCACATCGAGTTCAACAGCAGGGGCCAGCGCTCTAACTATGCCCTGCGTATCATGCAGAACAGCAGGGATGGCCTAAGGCAGGTAAAGTAGTTCTCCCAGTTACCTCCTTCTCAGTTGCAGGTAAACACCATTCCACTTTTGTTTTCTCTCTCGTAGCAGGAATTCAGTATGCTTCATCACTCGTGGATGCCATGTTGAGCTGCCATACGGTGCTGCCAGGAGGCTTATTGACCTGTTTCACTTGTGTTTACTGACTAAAAACATCTCTTTTACTCCCCAAAATCAGTGTGTCTAACAGGTTGGCTGGTTATGAGGACGATCTGACCTGCAGAGACATCGGAGCTGAACACACCCATAACATTCTCTCTAATTATCTTGGCAGTTGGGAATTAGTTCTCCGAGGGCAGTTAATTCTTTTTTTGTCGACTTTGACAATAATGGTGCCATTCTGTTGACCCTGAGACAGCTGCTGAAAGTGGATCAGAGCACGTTCTGGGTTTGCTACGACAGGGTCAGTGTAAAGAGCTGGATGAGGTCAGTAAATTTGTAGTTTTTGTGAAGCAAAGGAAATTGAGTTTTGCGGAGGGGAAAGAATCATAATGGTTGCCACTAAACGAGGACATAACCTCATTATTATAACAGAACGTGATACAAGGTGTCAGAATGAGTGTTTCAGTTGAACTGAATGCTTTGTATAACACTGCAGTCACTGTCACTGTGTTGTGTATTGCGCAGCTTCTTCCAGCTTCGCCCTAGGCTTTGTCTGACTTTGCCATTTAAGACAAACATTGTCGACGGGAATGTCTGTTCTGCTTGGTGACTTGTTGTGTCTCCGATTTGACAAACAAACATAGGCTATAGCTGTCACAGAAGCTTTTGCTTGAGTGACAGTCCAGGGCTGGACCCTGAGTGGCCTGTCGTCCATCCACAGATCCACAGATACATGCAAACCTCCTGGCATTTAACTCGATTCCACTTTTAACCTCCTTATACTAGGCATATCAGGTGAAAATTCAATCCAAATTGCTTGAAACTGCTCTCATTGAATTCAGAATTGAATGCACAAGATACTTTTTACGGGCGGCACGGTGGTGTAGTGGTTAGCGCTGTCGCCTCACAGCAAGAAGGTCCGGGTTCGAGCCCCGTGGCCGGCGAGGGCCTTTCTGTGCGGAGTTTGCATGTTCTCCCCGTGTCCGCGTGGGTTTCCTCCGGGTGCTCCGGTTTCCCCCACAGTCCAAAGACATGCAGGTTAGGTTAACTGGTGACTCTAAATTGACCGTAGGTGTGAATGTGAGTGTGAATGGTTGTCTGTGTCTATGTGTCAGCCCTGTGATGATCTGGCGACTTGTCCAGGGTGTACCCCGCCTTTCGCCCGTAGTCAGCTGGGATAGGCTCCAGCTTGCCTGCCTGCGACCCTGTAGAACAGGATAAAGCGGCTAGAGATAATGAGATGAGATGAGAAAATATGTTTATCCGTTCTTGAGATATTGCAAACCAAAGACAGAAAAAAAAGGCTTAATTTTTAGAAAACTGGAGTAATATTCTGTCTGAGGATCACATGGTGCAAAATGGGCCTCGTTAACCAATGAGATCAATTTTTTTTTTCTTAATAACTTTGAAATTGGCAGGCACATAGATGGTTGTATACCGAATACAAGGTTTGAAAACTTTGTAAAAACCAATTGTGCAAATTAGTATTTAATTAGTATTAATGATGCTAATTAGGTAAAAACATTAAATCGGTACACTCTCTTCATCAATGTTTCACCAAATGGCTTTGTTTGTGCAATATAAAGCTGATCTTAACTCTCATTTATACATTACAAAGAAGGAGAAATCAATGTTAATTATAAAATCTGCATAATTAAGCATTGAATGTCATTCACATCGACCGTTCTCTATCAAAATAAAAAAGTAATAAAAGATTATTTCTAATACCCTCTTTGTGCTCTGTAGGCCTTTGTATTTCTAAGTAGGGCCGACTAGTTTTTGTATGAAAGAATATAAATGATTATTTCGATTAATATTCACAGCTTTCAAGGCGAACCTCGAAAAAGCTGTGCGATCCACATCCAATAAACAATTCACATGAACTGAATTGAAATTGACACTCGCGTTTCTGACTTCTGGTTTTTTAAATCTCATTCCGACCACTAAGATTTCAGTATTTTTCATCAAAACGACTACAGTTATATTCGAAAACGGTTATTTGTTTGCATGAATCAGCTTGATTTGAAAAAAATAAGTAGGTAAAGCTATGAAAACTCACTTCAAAGTCTCCTGTGAATCATAACATCAAAACTAGCAGACGGAAAATTTTGATGAATCCTTCATCAGAAACAGTGAGAGCGAGAGAACATCCCTATAAAAGTTATCTGATTGATATTGACGAGTAATCCAGTCGGAAACCGATCAGAAGAGAGAAAGAGAGAGAGAGACTGACTGCTTTCCCGTGACTCAAAAAGAAAAGCACCGGCAGTTTCCCGACGTCCCGCAAGCAGAGAGTGAACTCTGTTGTACCAACTTCAACCTGCTATTACTCCCAAAGTACTGAACAGGTCTTAACCAGATACATTTCTTTAGAAAGCAGAGATTATATGCTTTTTAATGATAGTAGTCACGATAGAAAATATTCAAGAGTTGAGCAATGACAGATTCGGAAACTTAGATGAGCGTCTGCACGCACAATTTTCACAACAAGGCCAGCGAGCGTCTGATACGCCTACTTACACACATACTGTATATAAACACATGGCACGTGTGCTGAGATTTTTGTGGGAGTTGATTGATAGCTAGCAAAGGGCATTTATTCAGTATTTTGGACAGGCAGACAAATCAGACTGGCAGCTAAAACCAGACACATTTCCATTTATTAGACTCCTTTTGATGTCCCTATGCTGCTTGTTGCACAGTTCATATCTAATGACTTGATTTTGATGAAGTCAGTGTCCCTTAAGGCCAGGCAGGATTATGGAGTGAAAGTCATGCCACGATGACATCGACAGACATTTGTCTTCCGGTTAGTGTCAGTCTCAAGGCACGTTTGGTTATTTGGAAAATATTATTTCTGGGGTCTCGCTTGTTTTCTGGCGTGTTTGAATGCATTTACAGTTCCTGATAGAGAATGTTCTCATTTAATGAATGGCATTTTGGAAAGGGCAATGTCACCTTAAATGATTATGCTCATTGCAGACAGACTCTGGGGGTGAGTGAACCAATAAAGCGGCACATATAAGCTAATGTTGCGTGATTGCAGTCATAGGCATTATGAACAGTCTGCTATTAGTGATAATGACCACTCAGTGCCAGATGTACTAAGCTGTTTGCACCAGTTTTCAGACATAATTAAGGCATATTATGTAAGTAAGAAAAACATTGCATGCGACATACAAAACTGCCATGCAAGTCTCAATGCAGAGCTTATGTGCTGTGTATGTGCAGACAAGCAAAGTGCACTTCTGTCCCCGTCATGTGCATTTTAGAGTGAGATATTGTCACAAAAATGGGTGTAGAAATATTGGATATTATTGAACTGCCAGTACAGGTTGTATTTTTTATAATTATTATTAATTCTTCATTTATTTGTTTATTCATTCAATGAGCTTCAGTAATCCTGGTCAGGGTCTGGAGTAGGGCTGTGTACCGGTACTGTACCGTGAAAATCGATTCAGTACAGGTCCAAAATACCGGATCATGAAGTACCAGTACTGTACCGATATAAATTTACACCAAGTATCTGCTTATTTTGTGACTGAAGATGCGTAAATCCTACCACAAAGATGAAAATTTAGCACTGGAAAAGACGTAAAATGCCGCGCTGAAACTTGAAATCAGAGCCATCTTTGATTTGAGATCCTCTCGCCACAGTCTCACGAGACACTGTGAGAGCTTGGCTGATCCAGCGTTCTGATTGGTCAAAAAGACTCAAAAGCAGGTCAGCCATTTTTCCTTTGCTGGCATTGCCAGTCTTTGTTGCTTTGTGTAATTTTGCCGCATAAGTTAAAAGCCGCGGACTGCGCGTAGTCTGTAGTACTCTAGTGTAGTCACTTCTCGCTGTGAGACAACTTATGACTTTTTATCCCAAGTTAACTATAGTGTGAGACTGAGAGGGTGACTGAGAAGTGAGGTAGGAAACCTAGTTATGTTCGGTTTTCTTTGAATAAAGATACTGACAAGCTGTCAACAGTTTATTAATGTTTCTGTCATTATTAAAGAAGTTCAGAAGAATTTGTCAAATTGTTCAGGTACAGGTCCGGACCTGTACCTAAACCTCTGTACCGGTACCTGTACCTGATGTTACGTTTAGGTACACAGCCCTAGTCTGGAGCCTATCCTGGGAATACTGTACATGAGGTGGGAACACACCTTGAATGCGACACCAGTTTGTCACAGGGTGCCATGCACACACAAACTTACACACTCATTTTTATTTGTTTTTGTCAGGGACCATGTACAACAGACATTGAACTCAAATATATGAGAAGGTGTATTGCACCAGCGTATAACTTTTTGCTAATTTCTGTCCGTAGTCCCTGCAACAAGAGGACACAAGAACAATATGTAGGTTAGGGCAGGTAGACACAAGCACAATAGTACAGTAGGAAGGGTAAGTCAATATAATATTGCAGACACAAAGACAACAACTCGATGCAACAATAACACACAAAAAAAACAATAAAAAAGGTAGACAGTATAATAAAATAGCATAACAATATCAAATCAAATCAAGTTTATTTGTACAGCGCTTTTAACAATAAACATTGTCGCAAAGCAGCTTTACAGAATTTGAACGACTTAAAACATGAGCTAATTTTATCCCTAATCTATCCCCAATGAGCAAGCCTGTGGCGACGGTGGCAAGGAAAAACTCCCTCAGACGACATGAGGAAGAAACCTCGAGAGGAACCAGACTCAAAAGGGGACCCATCCTCATTTGGGCAACAACAGACAGCCTGACTATAATATTAACAGTTTTAACAGGTATAACCCTCAACTGTCCTCATGGGGCCGTCCTTCACAGGAGTGGGGCGATAAAACTCCGACCAGACACAGGGCACCAGGATGGATCAAGCAGGTCCGAGGGGCAGAAGAGGCCAGCATCTCAATCCCAGGATCAACATGTAACTCAGAGGGACAGATGGGGGGGGGAAGAGAAATACCTGTGACCCTGTTCCCATTCTCTGGCTACACCACCACCCTCCTTCCTGGCCCGGAAGAGCACATACCCCCACAAGCCAAACTCACACCTACAGGATGTGAGAGGCAGCAAATAGCTATAGCAGCCGCTAAAACATCCAAACAAAACTTTAAACACTAAAATGTTTCTAATCATACAGCCCCCACCCTCCCTCGATACCCTGCAATGTGCAAACAAAGATATAGAGCATTTAAAAAGCATGTGCAGTGCATTTATAAAAATGTATATCATGCATAAAAATAGTTTTATCGTGTTAACGCTAGACGGCCTTTCGATTTCATAAAATCGGTGAAATTTAGTTCCCTCTGAAATTTGGTCATTGTGATATGTTTATTTCTGTAATATCTCACAAAATATCAGGCCATTCTGTAACTGGGAAGTTATTTAATTTGAAGGGATTCCTGAGTGTGCATGAAAATCACTCGCTTCGCGCAGTCAAGCAGACAGAGGAAGTCCGTGTGCACATGCGCAGGTTTACCTTCTTCTTTTGGGTTTTACGGCAGCTGGCATCCACAGTGTTGCATTACTGCCATCTACAGGTTTACCTTTGAGCATGCACTGACAGTTCCATCATTCGGTCGCTAAACAAACAGCTGATCACACCGAGGTGCTCGCTGAGCGCCGATATTTATTAGTTTGGTCCTGCGTTTCCTTTCCTTCATATATAACATAACGTCTTTTCTTCTCACTTTCCGTTACTGTCGTCGGTTTTTCAGGTTTCATTCACACACTCACGTCCTTGAGCTTTCTCTCCTTTTTCAAATTTGTATCCCACAATGCCTTGCGTGAACGGGGAAAGCCCACCACGTGATGCATGATGTAGTATCTTGAATTGGGTCATGGTGAAGCAGGAAAAAATAGCAAAGAATTTAGGGCCATGTAGCCCTAAATACATTAATTGTTCTATTTTTAAAAAACGAATAAAATTGGAAGTCTGTGATTTGAATTCAATAGCTTTTGGTCCACTAAACAAAAATAATTGTGTGTTGGGGAAAATTCTTTTTATGACCTCCACTTGAAAAATCTAAAAGGCAGTCTAGCTTTAAGGAAAAAAAAAACTGATATACATTTTTATAAACGCACTGCATATACTTTTTAAATGCTCTGTATCTTAGTTTGCACATTCACATCTATGGGCAGTTTAGACAAGCCAATCTACATGCTACCATGTGTTTGGGAGGTGGGAGAAAACTGGTGAATCGAGAGGAAACCCACACAGACAAAAGGAGAACATGAGGACTTCCACACAGATAGAAACCTTCCCTGTGTCCAAAATCACTCACTCGTTCACTACTCCCTAATCTCTATATAGGGAATTACTATATAGAGGACTACCGTATATAGTGAGCTCATTGGTAAAATGAAAAAAAAAAACACTTTCGGACACTAGTCCATCAAGCTGGTATTTATGTTATTACTGTTGCACAATTAAAACGTGCCAGATCAATCGGCTGGTGGGTTTTCAAAATAATAATACATGTACAGTGGTGCTTGAAAGTTTGTGAACCCTTGAGAATTTTCTATATTTCTGCATAAATATGACCTACAACATCATCAGATTTTCACACAAGTCCTAAAAGTAGATCAAGAGAACCCAGTTAAACAAATGAGACAAAAATATTATACTTCGTCATTTATTTATTGAGGAAAACAATCCAATATTACATATTTGTGAGTGGCAAAAGTATGTGAACCTTTAGGATTAGCAGTTACTATGAAGGTGAAATTAGAGTCAGGTGTTTTCAATCAATGGGATGACAATCAGGTGTGAGTGGGCACCCTGTTTTATTTAAAGAACAGGGCTCTATCAAAGTCTGATCTTCACAACACATGTTTGTGGAAGTGTATCATGGCATGAACAAAGGAGATTTCTGAGGACCTCAGAAAAAGCGTTGTTGATGCTCATCAGGCTGGAAAAGGTTACAAAACCATCTCTAAAGAGTTTGGACTCCACCAATCCACAGTCAGACAGATTGTGTACAAATGGAGGAAATTCAAGACCATTGTTACCCTCCCCAGGAGTGGTCGACCAACAAAGATCACTCCAAGAGCAAGGCGCATAATAGTCAGCGAGGTCACAAAGGACCCCAGGGTAACTTCTAAACAACTGAGGCCCTGTCCACACGGCAATGGATTCAGGTGAATCCGATACAATTGTTTATCGTTTCGGCCTGGCGTCCACACGGCACTGGCGTTTTGGGTGCCCCAAAACGCAATCTTTTGAGAACGGGTTCCAGAGTGGAAAGATCTGGCAACGTTGCCGTTGCGAAGTCGTCTGGATGAGTAGAACGGATTTGTTTACGATGACATCACAACCACATGACTGTGAGTGATTCACGCCGGGTAGAAGTGTAATGAACTCGATGCGAGTTGTCAACAAATCCTATAACTTGGTTCATGAAACGCGCTTACAAAATATTTTCACTGTGAATATTTATTGTGTAATGGTGCAAAGTGAGAGAGAGAGAGAGAGAGAGAGAATAGCCCTTAGGGCAGAGTCAATCCTGCCAGCAAAAATAGGGAAAAAAAGGAGCGATCTCACCTCTTCAGATGTTGGTTTAAGTCCTACAATACATTCCTCAAAAAGGGCGTAGAAGAACAAATTAATCCATCAACGTGTAGCATTCAATTTATTCCGGACCATTAAAGATGCCGCCTTCCGCGTAGAATCATACATCATCCTCGCCGCCATATTGGATGGGTCAAAGCAGAGAATAAAGATGCCTCATTCATGTGCTGCGTTTAACTGTACCAACAGGTTTACCGTCCAAACGAGATCACATGGGATTACCTTTCACAGGTGAGACTGGAAAAATACTTTTCATTGTATTTGGTCATTATAATGTAATTTTACGAACAGATTTTTCTGACTTTGTGGCTAATATGAAGTCTCGCGCATAATAGTTTATGCGCATGCATCCTTACTTCTTCTATTGTTCTGGTGTCTCCGAAGGGACCGTCTTACAGCGCCCCTAGAGGTGTGGCATGTGTATTGCATCGTTTTCAGCAAGCGTTGCGTTGCCATATGGACCTGATATTTTACTGATTGTTGCCCATTTGGACGCGATATTTTTTTAAATAACATCTCGTTGCCGTTGTCGTGTGGATGTAGCCTGAAGGTCTCTCTCACATTGGCTAATGTTAATGTTCATGAGTCCACCATCAGGAGAACACTGAACAACAATGGTATGCATGGCAGGGTTGCAAGGATAAAGGCACTGCTCTCCAAAAAGAACATTGCTGCTCATCTGCAGTTTGCTAAAGATCATGTGGACAAGCCAGAAGGCTATTGGAAAAATGTTTTGTGGATGGATGAGACAAAAATCGAACTTCATGGTTTAAATGAGAAGCGTTATATTTGGAGAAAGGAAAACACTGCATTCCAGCATAAGAACCTTATCCCATCTGTGAAACATGGTGGTGGTAGTATCATGGTTTGGGCTTGTTTTGCTGCATCTGGGCCAGGATGGCTTGCCATCATTGATGGAACAATGAATTCTGAAATATACCAGCGAATTCTAAACGAAAATGTCAGGACATCTGTCCATGAACTGAATCTCAAGAGAACGTGGGCCATGCAGCAAGACAACGACCCTAAGCACACAAGTCGTTCTACCAAAGAATGGTTAAAGAAGAATAAAGTTAATGTTTTGGAATGGCCAAGTCAAAGTCCTGACCTCAATCCAATCGAAATGTTGTGGAAGGACCTGAAGCGAGCAGTTCATGTGAGGAAACCCACCAACATCCCAGAGTTGAAGCTGTTCTGTATGGAGGAATGGGCTGAAATTCCTCCAAGCCGGTGTGCAGGACTGATCAACAGTTACCGCAAACGTTTAGTTGCAGTTATTGCTGCACAAGGGGGTCACACCAGATACTGAAAGCAAAGGTTCACATACTTTTGCCACTCACAGATATGTAATATTGGATCATTTTCCTCAATAAATAAATGATCAAGTCTCATATTTTTGTCTCATTTGCTTAACTGAGTTCTCTTTATCTACTTTTAGGACTTGTGTGAAAATCTGATGATGTTTTAGGTCATATTTATGCAGAAATATAGAAAATTCTCAAGGGTTCACAAATTTTCAAGCACCACTGTATGTATTTTTGTGATAAATCCATATTATACTGAGCGTATTTCCCACATTAATCAATACAAAGTACCTGCATCTTTCAGTTCTTTTTTATAATAATAATAAGTTAAATTTATATAGCGCCTTTCAAAAAACCCAAGGACGCTTTACAATTATAGACAAGGAAAGAAAAACTAAGTAAATAAAAAATAATACAAAAATAAATAAATAAATAAATAAATAAGTCCACCAAGTAGGGGTCAGGATGTAATTCCCGTGGTGTAGGAGCCACAGTCCCACCAAAAGGCGCACGAAAACAAGTCCCACATCTCCAGCACCGCCGCTGTGACGCCGCCAACAACATCGTTTGAACACCACGCCATGGATCCACAAAGCGAGCAGAGAAGCTCCGCCACGCAGAGCGCTGGTGTGTCCCAAACCACCTGCACAGCCGCCGCGACGCCACCGAGCAACATCGCTCGGAACATCACGCCAAGCGTTAAAGCGCAGAGCGCTGGACAACCACGATGTAAAATGAGCAGCGAGCTCACTGCAGTCCACAGCTGGGAGCGCAGGCATCGCCCACGGCGAACCAAGGCCTGGAGGGAACCAACGCCCAAAACTGGGTCCGGAGCTACACCACAACCAGGTCCGGAGCTACACCACCACCGGCGGACAAAACACTCAAACAAACATCAAACTGCACAAACACACAGAAAAAAAATAGAAAAAGAAATAAAATAAAATAAAATAAAGCTCTGGTGAGACGCGGCAGCCAGAACGCGCACGACGTACTCTCAACCGGAAACGGAAACGAAAAAAAAAATCAAGGCTGAATACTTTCTTCTTTGCCGCTGCCTTTTATTAAATCAAATTTGAGACTTTTAATTTGATTTCTTTCAGCACGACTGCAGTGCATGATGGGATATATTGCTTTGGTTAGTGACCATTGGTTGTACACTACTTTTCGTGATGCATTGTGGGATACTTTGAGTGCACTATATAGGGTGTAAATAATCCTCACTAAGGTTTCAGACAGCACTACAAAATGGCATCCTCACTATATAGTGAGTAGGGACTGCTTTCAGACACAGGGCTTGTGTCAGGTTGCAGTGCTACCCATGGTGTCACCCTGCTACTCATTTAAATTCTTATCAAAACTATTTGAGTCAAAAGGCTTAATTATGAACTTTATTCACAAATGTTTAGCAAACTACAGTATGTGTTTTAACCTCCTAAGGCCCAAGCTGTTTTTTTACATGCATTTTTTATTTCTCTTTGCTATTTGGGCTTAGAATAAAAACTAAGCATCATCTTTTGATAAGATGTACTTTTAGAGAAAAAGTATGTCCACATATGTGGATTCTTGTTCCAAATTTCCATAAAGTGCTGTCCACGCATGTGACCGCTAAGCCCTAGGAGGTTAATACTGTTTCTTCACTGGAAAGCTTTTCTGCAGAACTGGCAACCCTGGTGATAGCACATAAGTCACAAACTCTTACGTGAATTTCCTCAAGTGAAGCAAAATGGCATATGGGCTATGTTAATGCTCAATGTACTGTTTACTTGTTCTGACACAAGTCTTAATTTACACATTGCACACATTCATCAACATGTTGTCATTGTTACTGCGGTTTCTTTTTAATCCTAAGCTTTTTTGATGGTTGACCATTTCCACCACTTTACAGTGGCTTTTAACAGTTTTGCATAATGCATTTAGCAGTCAGTTCCAGACACAGTTTGCTTAATAGCCTTAGTAAACTGAGTATTACTGTCAGATGTATTAAGAGCGCATTTTTGAGGTTGGATCAAGACATGTCTTACAAGATGCCTCTTCATATAGAGTGGGTTCAGAAATTATTCTCTAGCACTTCAGTTTTCACACCTTTTACTGCTGTAGATTTCATTTAGAATGGATTAAGTTTACTTAATGTACTAATTAATGTACACACAATAATTCATAATGACAAAGAAAATAATTGTTGTTTTTTTTCAAAATGTATTAAAAATCAAAAACATAATCTTTCACTGAGCTAAGTATTCAAACCCTTGGCTAAAGGCACACCAGACTGAGTTCAGGTGCATCCTCTTTGCTCTAATTACCTTAAGATGTCTCTAGAACTTGACTGGAGTCCACTTGTGGCAAATTGAACTACCTGGATGTGAAATCATAAGTCCCATGATTTGTTCGACCAAAAACCAAACCATGAAGTCCATGGAACTGTGCTTAGACCTCAATCCATTATCTGTAACCACTTATCCTAAGCAGGGTCGCAGGCAACTTGACTTACTTGACTTAATCCCTTCGCTCTTTCGAGGAGCATAGGTCATCCACTATCATCTCATCTCATTATCTCTAGCCGCTTTATCCTTCTACAGGGTCGCAGGCAAGCTGGAGCCTATCCCAGCTGACTATGGGCGAGAGGCGGGGTACACCTTGGACAACTCACCAGATCATCACAGGGCTGACACATAGAGACAAACAACCAATCACACTCACACCTACGGTCAATTTAGAGCCACCAATTAGCCTAACCTGCATGTCTTTGGACTGTGGGGGAAACCAGAGCACCCAGAGGAAACCCACACAGACACTAGGAGAACATGCAAACTCCACACAGAAAGGCCCCCGTCTGCCACTGGGCTCGAACCCAGAACCTTCTTACTGTGAGGTGACAGTGCTAACCACTACACCACCGTGCCACCCTGTGCTTAGCCCTGTGCAATCAAATTTTGTTGAGACAGATGTGAGTAAGGATTTATTGTGAAATGAAAGAAGTTTGGAAACACCGGGGCTCTTCCTAAATCTGGCCTGTCTGGCTAAACTCAAGAACCAACTAGAAGTGCCTTGGTCAGAGTGGTGACCAAGAACCCGACTACCACTGTAACAGAGTTCAGAACTCCTTATCAGAGATGTGAGAACCTGTCAGAAGGACAACCATTTCAGAAATGCTTCATCAATCAGGCCTTTATGGTTGGCTAGTGTCTAGATGGAAGATGGAAGTCACTCTTTAATAAAATGCATCAAAATCCCTCCTGTGCCAGGACCTGGTCTTCCCAGAAAGTATCCTGTACCAGTCCTAACCAGGGCCTTAAGGCACATTGAGTAGCACCAGTCTCCGTTTCTATAGCCCATGGCCGCTCACATAGCTAGGGTTACAGTGGGGGTGGCTGGTCCTCTGGTAACTGTGAGAGTTTGACTCCCTATTCGCATCTGTATTGCAGCATGCCTTACCAGATGGCAGTAGGTACCATTTTTAGCTCATCTGACTGCAGGCCAGGCCAGATGAGTTTATGCAATCACACGTTGTCTGTCCATCCTTGTCTGTCATTGTCATCTGTCCACAATTTACAAAAATCGCTTCTCCTACAGGATTGATCAGACTTCAATCAAACTCTCAATGTTCCCCAGGTGGGTGTGCATAAAAGTTGTCAAGATGGTGGTGCCATCTGTCATATTTATGATTTTATGGGCATCTTAGCCGGTATGAGCACCAGCCTCATTGAGGCTATTTTTATGATGGTCTTTGGTATGATTGACCTCGAGTAGAACTCGCAATCTTGCAGTTGAGAGGCAGGCACACTAACCACTAGGCCAGCTCATGGTATAATAAAAGGTATTAAAGGATTCTGAGAGCATAAGGAAAAAAATTCTGTGGTTTGATGAGACAAAAATTGATCTCTTTCGGCTGAATTCAAATTATTACACATAGCAAAACTAGGTATTGCCTTTCAACTGATAAGACACATCGATATGGTGAAGCTTGGTGGAGCTAGCATCATGCCATAGGGATAGTTCTCAGTGACAGGGACAGGAAATTGAGGGAAAGTTGAAAGCAGCCAAATACAGAGAGACCCTTGAAGAAAACCTGCTCCAGAGTGAACAAAATAGCAGACTGCCGGTTCAGCAGCAGATTTACCTTTAACCATGAAAGTGACTTAAAGTATGCAGCCAACGAGCCAAGACAATGCAGGAGTGGCTTTGGGACAAGTCTGTGAGTGGCAAAGTCAAAGCCTAGGCTTGAACTCCATAGAATATCACATCCAATATGATTGAACTAGGAAGAATTGAGGAAATTGCCCAAATCCAAATCTGCAAAGCTTGTCCTAGAGATAGTACTTACCCAAGAAGACCCAAAACTGGAATAGCTACTAAAGGTGCTTCTGCAGACTAGGAGAAGGTTCTTCTTCTTCTTGTTTGCTGTGCATGCATGGACAAAAACATGTGCATGATTGAATCTCATATTTAATTGATGGTAAGAAGTGACAGTGGTAAGGTGGTGCAGTAGGTAGCATTGTCCCTCACAGCTCCAGGGTCCTTGGTTCTACCCTGAGTATGGGTTGCTGTTTGTGTGGAGTTTCATCCATTTTCCCTGTGGCTCTTCTGAGTTCTCTGGTATCCTCCCACCTCCCAAAAACATGCAAGTAGGTGTATTGTAGGTGCTAAAGAAGGCAACTGGACTTGCTTGAAATTCTTGAAGATGTTTCACCTCTGATCCGAAAGCCTTCTTCAGTTCTGTCTAACTAGTGGGCACCTCTTATCCAAAAGGCTTCTTCGGTTCTGTCCGACCTAGTGGGCACCTCTCATCTGAAAGGCTTCTTCAGTTCTGTCTGCCCTGAAGTCAGACAGAACTGAAGAAGCCTTTCAGATGAGAGGTGAAACATCTTCAAGAATTTCAAGCAAATCCAGTTGCCTTCTTTAACACCTACAGTTTACTATGACCTAGATGACGGAGAACCTTCACAGACACAAGTAGGTGGATTTTCTACTCTAAATTGCCACAGAATAACAACATTTGATTCTTGCCAGGCCACAATGGAAATAAGTGTTATACACTTTCTTGTGTTATCCGTGTATCTTAATGCACACTACAGTGGCATGCAAAAGTTTGGGCACCCTTACTGAAAATGTCTGTTACTGTGAATAGTTAAGTGAGCAGAAGATGAACTGATCACCAAAAAGCATAAAGGTAAAGACAACACATTTATTTTCAGTGTTTTCTGCAAGATACGTGTATTATTTTTGTTTTGTACAATTGGAGAGTGAAAAAAGAAAAGGAACACCATGTGAAAGTTTGGGCACTCCAATACATTTGAGTTCTCAGGTAACTTTTACCAAGGTTCCAGACCTGAATTAGCTTACTGAGCTGTGGCTTGTTCAAATTCTTCATTAGGAAAGGCCAGATGATGCAGATTTCAAAGCTGTATAAATTCTCTGACTCTTCAAACTTGTCCCTAAAATCAACAGCCATGGGCTCCTCTAAGCAACTCCCTCGCATTCTGAATAATAAAATAATTGATGCTCACAAAGCAGGAGAAGGCTACAAGAACGTAGCAAAGTGTTTTCAGGTAGCCGTTTCCTCAGATCGTAATGTTATTAAGAAATGGCAGTTAACAGAAACAGTGGAGATCAAGGTGAGGTCTGGAAGATGAAGAAAACTTTCTGAAAGAACTGCTCGTTGGATTGCTAGAAAGGCAAATAAAAACCCCTGTTTGACTGCAAAAGACCTTCAGAAAGATTTAGCAGACCCTGGAGTGGTGGTGCACTGTTCTACTATGCAGCAACACCTGAACAAATATGACCTTCATGAGAGAGTCATCAGAAGAAAACCTTTCCTGCATCCTAGCCACAAAATTCGGTGTCTGAAGTTTGCAAATGAACATCTAAATAAGCCTGATGCATTTTGGAAACAAGTCCTGTGGACTGATGAAATCAAAATAGAACTTTTTGGCCACAATGTGCAAAGGAATGTTTGGAGAAAAAAGGGTGCCAAATTCCAGGAAAAGAACACGTCTCCAACTCTGAAGCATGGGTGTGGATCGATCATGCTTTGGGGTTGTGTTGCAGCCAGTGGCACAGGGCACATTTCATTGGTCGAGGGAAACATGGATTCAAATAAGTACCAGCAAACTCTAGAAGCGAACATCACACCATCTATAAAAAAAAAAGTTGAAGTTAAAAAGAGGATGGGTCCTACAATAAGACGATGATCCAAAACACACCTCAAAATCCACAATGGAATACCTCAAGAGGCACAAGCTGAAGGTTTTGCCCTGGCCCTCACAGTCCCCTGACCTAAACATCATTGAAAATCTGTGGATAGATCTCAAAAGAGCAGTGCATGCAAGACAGCCCAAGAAACTTGTAGAACTGGAAGCCTTTTGCAAGGACCAATGTGTGAAAATCCCCCAGGTATGAACTGACAGATTATTAGCCGGCAACAAAAAGTGTTTACAAGCTGTGATACTTGCCAAAGGGGGTGTTACTGGGTACTAACCATGCAGGGTGCCCAAACTTTTGCTTCGGGCCCGTTTCCTTTTTTGTCATTTTGAAAATGTAAAAGATGAAAATAAAACATTTTTTTTGCTTAAAATATAAAGGGAATGAGTCACTTTATGCCTTTTGGAGATCACTTCATCTTCACTCTGCTTAACTGTTCAAGGTAACAGCAATTTTGACCAGGGGTGCCCAAACTTTTTGCATGCCACTGTATATTTATGTATTTTGTGCATTATTTTACAAAATAAAATCAATTAACAGAACTCTGACCTACACACGCATGCATAAATGGCTTCACACATCCCCTCTCAATGCCCGCTCCACCTTTGTCAAACAGAATATTAATGTAGGGTGTCTCAGATGTCACTCAGTGGCAGCAGCAGTTTCACTTGTTTGTGAAAGACTATTTATTCAGTGTTTCAAAGAACTCAGCAAGTGATGTAACATATAGTGGTTTGCGTATATTATCTGTAGTGACAGATAATTTAGAATTATTATTCATTCTAGTCCTCAGTGTGTGCAAGTATGTCAGAGCGGTGTTAATTAATTATGTTCTTCGCTACTATTTTTTTTCTCCATGTTTTGCATTTCAGAATGGGTGTTATACACTGATATCTAACTCCGTCTTTATGACAGTTTATGACTATTATGTGTGAAGCACCTGAAAACCCTGGCTGTCTTTTACAAGACCTAATTAGCAACAAACCTTCACACATCACAAAATGGATTCTATTAAGAAGAGTGTTACTTCAGAGTGCAAACATTTCTTCTTTAGTTACTGATCGGAGGTCAGTTTCCATGGTTTATTCCAACTCTTGCCAGAAGGAGACAGTTTCACAGTCTGTGTGATGGTTCATCTCACTCAACAGAGCCTTCACCAGCAGCGTTCCACATAAAAAGCCACAGACATCTTGAACAAATGGGTATTAACCTCGTGTCTATCTCCAGAACTAGTCAGAACTAGTAAATATCTCATCTCATCTCATGATCTCTAGCTGCTTTATCCTGTCCTACAGGGTCGCAGGCAAGCTGGAGCCTATCCCAGCTGACTACGAGCGAAAGGCGGGGTACACCCTGGACAAGTCGCCAGGTCATCACAGGGCTGACACATAGACACAGACAACCATTCACACTCACATTCACACCTACGGTCAATTTAGAGTCACCAGTTAACCTAACCTGCATGTCTTTGGACTGTGGGGGAGACCGGAGCACCCGGAGGAAACCCACGCGGACACGGGGAGAACATGCAAACTCCACACAGAAAGGCCCTCGCCGGCCACGGGGCTCGAACCCGGACCTTCTTGCTGTGAGACGACAGCACTAACCACTACACCACCGTGCCGCCCAACTAGTAAATATTTCTTATGGAAATATTCATGCTTTAATTTATGCCAGGCTGTGTTCGTATTATTAGTGAGCTGATTTAGCAATAGTTCTCTCACTTTTTACTGCAAGGACCCTGTTAGCTGTAAAAGTCATCCACAGACCCTCTCTGTACATATTTATTTCATGAACTATTCAATTATTATGTTTATTATTACCTCATCCAGCTGACAGGTGATGAGGTTATGCAGTCATGTGTTGTCCGTCATCGTCCACATTTCACGAAAATTGCTTCTTCTCTCTCAGTTCTTCACTGATTTTTATTCTTTTTGGCAGAAAGATAGGTCTGCCTCGGGTGCATATCAATAGCTTCTACCCAAATTTGCATAATTGTGATTAATCATGAATATATGGAGTAATTAAGCCCGAATGAGCAGTTTCCACACAAATCGCTTCTTCTCCCTCAATTCTTCACCAATTTTGATTCTTTCTGGCATGAAGGTAGAGGTACCTAGGGTGCATATAGCTTCTACCCAAATTTGCTTGATTACAATTATTAATAAAGTTGTGGACTAATTAAGCCTTAATGAGCAGTTCAACAAAAATTGCGTCTTCTCGGTCAGTTCCTCGCCATTTTGGATTCTTTCTGGCAAATAGGTCAGTATTCCTAGGGTGGCTATAGTTTCTACACAGATTTGCTTCATTACAATTATTAACAAAGTTAGGGACTAATTATTATTATTATTCCATATAATATATTTAATATCTCATCTCATCTCATTATTTGTAGCCGCTTTATCCTTCTACAGGGTTGCAGGCAAGCTGGAGCCTATCCCAGCTGACTACGGGCGAAAGGCGGGGTACACCCTGGACAAGTCGCCAGGTCATCACAGGGCTGACACATAGACACAGACAACCATTCACACTCACATTCACACCTACGCTCAATTTAGAGTCACCAGTTAACCTAACCTGCATGTCTTTGGACTGTGGGGGAAACCGGAGCACCCGGAGGAAACCCACGCGGACACGGGGAGAACATGCAAACTCCGCACAGAAAGGCCCTCGCCGGCCACGGGGCTCGAACCCAGGACCTTCTTGCTGTGAGGCGACAGCACTAACCACTACACCACCGTGCCGCCCTATATTTAATATATTATAAATATTTGTGCTGGAATGGTTGAGAGTGGCCCATTTTAGATCATTCCTTCTGGACTAGACGAGGTCGGAGTGAGCTGCACCATCATTAACAGTCTTGTTCAAATTATGTGATAATCTCATCTCATCTCATTATCTCTAGCCGCTTTATCCTGTTCTACAGGGTCGCAGGCAAGCTGGAGCCTATCCCAGCTGACTACGGGTGAAAGGCGGGGTACACCCTGGACAAGTCGCCAGGTCATCACAGGGCTGACACATAGACACAGACAACCATTCACACTCACATTCACACCTACGGTCAATTTAGAGTCACCAGTTAACCTAACCTGCATGTCTTTGGACTGTGGGGGAAACCGGAGCACCCGGAGGAAACCCACGCGGACACGGGGAGAACATGCAAACTCCGCACAGAAAGGCCCTCGCCGGCCCCGGGGCTCGAACCCAGGACCTTCTTGCTGTGAGGCGACAGCGCTAACCACTACACCACCGTGCTGCCATTATGTGATAATATAATGGTTATTTATTTATGAACTTTCCTCTGAAAGAACAGCTCCAAAGTGGCATTATTTATATTTATTGGCTTTTTTCCAGTTATTGAGTTTTTGATTAAAATTAATTGATATCACAGTGTTGTTGTATTCTTGAATCTGGTTGGCCAGAAGGTGTTGATTGATTTTATATAATAGCATGGCTCTGAAAATATTTCCAGCTGTAAAGTAAACGATAGGTTAATATTAATATGTTATTGTTTCTAGAGTAACAGCTCATACACGGGGACTTGTGTGGTGGACAGTCTACATGTTCTCAGCCTAAAAAAATCAGTTGAATATAAAGAAAAATACATACTCATTGATGTGGTGGTGTTTCTATGAGTAGACATTTCTGGAAGGAGTCTCAGGTGTCAGCACTTCACACAGTCTGTCAGCTTTCTGGGGTGGGATAGTCTTCAGGACAGAGGTGTTCGTGCTTTCTGGTTTCTCAGTAACATGACAAGCTGTGGATTTTTTTTGTCTTATTAACTTCAAGAGAGAGAGAAAGACAGGCTGGTGAGGGAATGACTGTTTACAGCTGTTGTAACGTAAGTGATAATTAATTCCTGTTAATTTTTGTTATCATGGGCATTCCCTAACATTAAATGTATCGGTTAAAAAGCAAATCATTCAATAATGAATTAAAATAATATGATTTTATTTTCAGAAGGTTAATGACCAGTTTAGCTCATGCTAATCTCACACTGGGCCTTCAGATTTGGCATAGGTTTTACACTGGATGTCCTTCCTGATGCAACCCTCTGCAATCTATCTGGGCTTGGGACTGGCACCAAGTATGTACTGTCTTGTACAACCCCAGTGGCTGGGTATTTTACCGAATCTGCATTTCTCTGGACTGTAGGGGAAACCGGAGCACCCGGAACATGCAAACTCCACATAGAAAGGCCCCCGTTGGTCACTGGGCTTGAACCCAGAGCCTTCTTGCTGTGAGGTGACAGTGCTTACCACTACACCACTGTGCCACTCAAAAATTGAAGGGTTTACTTCCAAAACCTGTCAGTTCAGAGGAAATGAGGAAATGGGAGACAGGCTCATGACAACTCAAGGTGCATGTTCTTACCTTGGAGGGGGTTACGTTTTCATCTCTGTTTGTTTGTTAGTTTGTCTGCTCCAACCATGACTCGAAACCTAGTGAACGGATTTTGATGAAATTTTGAGGAAAGGTGGGCCATGGGGCAAGGAACAGTTGATTAGATTTTGATGCAAATCTTTATATGGGGCTTGGTGGAGGTATGCACTCTACCGAATGCCCTTCTAATTTTCTCTAAGTTTTGCTTTTCAGTGATTTGCATTTCACTCTATGCACACACACAAAACACTGGGCTGTTCAACTTTCTCTCTCTCTCTCTCTCTCTCTCTCTCTGGTTACTGGCTCCTTTCTGCAAACACAAAGAAGGGGGGAACCAAAAATCTTGTCCATCTTAATGTCCAATTCAATTCAATTTTATTTGTATAGCATTTTAACAATGGACATTGCCACAAAGAAACTTTAAGGAAATATATGAAGTCTGAATGTAGATTAAGCCTAATGTGATGATGGCAAGGAAAAACTCCCTCGGATGATATGAGGATGAAACCTTGAGAGGATCCAGATTCAAAAGGGACCCCATCCTCATCTGGGTGATCACAGGAGTGTGATTATAAATAACTCACTTCCATAACTGTGTCCTATAGAGTCACAAAGTACAATTGTTTAACGAGGAAATTCATTATACTTTGAACATGAAGTCTATTTTGTTGAAGTTATAAACTGTTCACTGATGGAGACTTGAGGGCAAAACTGTTCATGACAACTGCAGTTCTAAAGTCATCATAGCAATTATAGCCCTAAGCCATTGTAGAAAAACGAATAAATAAGTGTTACGATCAAAACCGCTTCAGTCCAACATTAGGAGCCTATATAAAGTTTATTTGGTTTTCAAAATCTGTCCCAGCAGCTGTCAGGTTCAAAACTCGCTAAGTCCTTCATCCAGTAGATTCTGTTTTAGTGAGTCACAGGCACATGCAACTTATTTATTTATTTGATAATAATATGCATAGGTTTGACTTTGAGGAAAAATATTTGAACACTATATAAAAGTCGGTATTCTGCCCCCTGAAGCAGAATGCTGAAGTGTTTTCTCATCAATGCTGGACATAGTTGTGTGTAATTTGACTCTCTCACACAAGACTCAAAAGGAGAGAGACGTCCATCCCACTTTAGCCTTTTTTACATGCGAAATCTATAATTGTATGAGGTAAAATCAACATAGATTATCCATTATCTGGAACCGCTTATCCTGTACAGGGTCACAGGCAAGCTGGAGCCTATCCCAGCTGACTATGGGTGAGAGGCGGGGTACACCCTGGACAAGTCGCCAGGTTATCACAGGGCTGGCATATAGAGACAAACAACCATTCACATTCACACCTAGGGTCAGTTTAGAGCCACCAATTAGCCTAAGCTGCATGTCTTTGGACTGTAGGGGAAACCAGAGCACCCAGAGGAAACCCACGCAGACATGGGGAGAACATGCAAACTCCACACAGAAAGGCCCCCGTCAGCCACTGGGCTCGAACCCAGGACCTTCTTGCTGTGAGGCGACAGTGCTAGCCACTACACCACCGTGCTGCCTTCAACATGGACTAGATAACACATTTTCATTCCCACTCAGTCTTCCATAACAGATATTATGTATACCCCCATGGAGTTAATGGAATGCTACAGAGCACGAACCTCTGCAAGACGTGTAAAACATGAGAGACCAGATATGAGGTATAATTTGAGGCAGCAAGTCCACTGTTGTGAAAAGCCCAGGCTGAGACATGAGCTAGTTAGCAACATGGCATGAGTCAAGTTGCATCACATCTCCTTTGAGAGCGTTCTCTTCCTGTTTCTGAACATTTTTGTTCAAGCAAAGGATATTTACAACCCCAGTTCCTAAAAAGTATGGACACTGTAAAACATAAATAAAAATGGAATGTGAAGATTTGCAAATCATGGAAACCCTACACTTCATTGAAAATAGTACAGAGACAACATATCAAATGTTGAAACTGAGAAATTTTATTGTTTTTTGAAAAATGTGCTCATTTTGAATTTGATGTCAGTAACACGTTTCAGAAGAGTTGGGACAGGGGCAACAAAAGACTGAAAAAGCTGTGTAATGCAAAAAAAACCCCAAATTTGTTTAATTGGCAACAGGTCATTAACATGATTGGGTATAAAAAGAGCATCCCAGAGAGGCGGAGTCTCTCAGAAGTAAAGATGAGGCAGGGTTCACCGCTCTGTGAAAGACTGCGTGGGCAAACAGTGCAACAATATAAGAATAATGTTCCTCAATGTAAAATTGCAAAGAATTTGGGGATCACATCATTGATGATACATAACATCATTAAAATATTCAGAAAATCTGAAGAAATCTCTGTATGCAAGAGACAAGGCTGAAAACTGACTTTGGATGCCTGTGATCTTCAGGCCTTCAGGAGACTCTGCATTAAAAGCAGACACGTGTCTGTCGTGGAAATCACTGTATGGGCTCAGGAACACTTCAGAAAACCATCGTCTGTGAAAACAGTTCATTACTGCATCCACAAATGCAAGTTAAAACCAGATATCAAGTCAAGTCAACTTTATTGTCAAATATGCTATACATGCTCGACATACAGCACAGATGAAATTTCAGTCCTCTCTGACCCACGGTGCAAACAGGCAATGCAATAAATAAAAATAGAATAATTGAAATAAACAATATAAACAGTATAAACACTCTAGATAAGAACTAGACATAGACTAAACACTCATATATATACACACACACACACACACACACACGTACATACGTACGTATACACACACACACACACACACACACACACACACACACACACATAAATTGGAGCAAATAAACAGTCAAGGGCACTTGAGGTATAGCAGGTAAACATGAAATAAGCAGTATAAACAATAAACTAATGGCTGTTAAGGTGAGGTAGTGCGGAAGAGTGCAAACGAGCGAGGTAAAGTGAAATGTGCAGTCCCTGAGTTCAGTGTGTTAATGAACGTTGAGAGTATGTGTGTGTGTTGGGGGGGGGAACTGTGAGGGTGACATGTCAGATGCTGAAGGGGGGACAGGGGGGTGTGCGAGCAGAATCTGTGGCAGGGGGCAGAGGGGGGAGGAGGGGCAGAACAGGGAGGGAGTTGAGCCTCCTGACCACCTGGTGAAAGAAACTGTCCTTGAGCCTGCTGGTTTTGGCCCGGAGACTCCGCAGTCTCCTCCCCGACAGCAGCAGACTGAAGAGGCTGTGAGATGGGTGGGTGGGGTCACCTGCAATCCTGATGGCTTTGCGGGTGAGGTGGGAGTTATAGATATCCATTAGAGAAGGGAGAGACACACCAATGATCCTCTCAGATGCTCTCATGATGCGCTGCAGAGTCTTGCAGCAGGACACGGTGCAGGCGCCATACCACACGGTGATGCAGCTGGTCAGGATGTTCTCCATGGTGCCTCTGTAGAATGTGTGCATGATGGGGGCCGGGACTCTTGCTCTCCTCAGTTTGCGGAGGAAGTACAGACGCTGTTGGGCTTTTTTGGCCAGTGATGCGGTGTTGTTGCTCCAGGACAGGTCTTCAGAGATGTGCACACCCAGAAACTTGGTGCTGCTCACCCTCTCCACTGCAGCACCGTCGATAGATAGTGGAGCATGCTGGGTGTGCACTCTCCTGAAGTCCACAACAATCTCCTTCATCTTCTCCACGTTCAGGCGGAGATTGTTGTCCTTGCACCACATGGCCAAGCGGCTCACCTCACTCCTGTAGATTGTCTCATCGCCATTGTTGATGAGACCCACCACAGTCGTGTCATCCGCAAGCTTAATGAAGAGATTAGAGCTGGATGTTGGTGTGCAGTCATGAGTCAGCAGAGTGAAGAGGAGGGGGCTCAGTACACATCCTTGGGGGGCCCCTGTGTTCAATGTGATGGTGCTGGAGGAGTTGCTGCTGACCTGTACAGCCTGTGTTCTCCCCGTCAGGAAGTCCAGCAGCCAGTTGCACAGGGTGGTGTTGAGTCCCAGCTGGTCCAGTTTATGAATGAGCTGCTGAGGAATGATTGTGTTGAATGCTGAGCTAAAGTCTATGAACAGCATTCGGACATACGAGTCTTTTGTCTCCAGGTGGGTGAGGGCTAAGTGGAGGGCAGTGGAGATGGCGTCATCAGTCGAACAGTTGGAATGATATGCAAACTGGAAAGGGTCCAGGGTGGGGGGGAGGGCAGACTTGATATGCCGCATGACTAGCCGCTCGAAGCACTTCATGAGGATGGGAGTGAGTGCGACAGGGTGGTAGTCATTGAAGCAGGAGGGAGACGGCTTCTTCGGGACCGGGATGATGGTGGTGGCTTTGAGGCATGTGGGGACAACAGCCTGGCTCAACGAGATGTTGAAGATCTCTGTAAAGACATCTGTGAGCTCCTTGGCACAGTCTCTCAGGACACGACCAGGAATGTTATCAGGACCCGGGGTTTTCCGTGCATTTGTCATCCTGAGAGCTCTCCTCACACTGTCTGGGGACAGCGTCAACACCTGGTCACTGGGAGGTGGTGGGGTCTTCTGTGCCATGGTGCTGTTGTCTGCCTCAAAGCGAGCGAAAAAGTCATTCAACTGATTCAGCAGAGACGCGGAGTTGTCACAGGTCTGCAGCGAGGGATTGTAGTCTGTGATGGTCTGAATCTCCCGCCACAGGTTCCTGGTGTCTCTGCTGTCATTGAAATAGTCAGCAATGTTCCTGGAATACTGTCTCTTGGCCACCCTGATGCCTCGTGACAGGTTGGCCCTAGCTGTCCTCAGGCCCACCTCGTCCCCAGCTCTGAAGGCCGGCGTTCCAATATAAACAATATCCAGAAACCCCACCCCCTTCTCTGAGCTTGAGCTCTTTTATGATGGACTGAGGCGAAGTGGAAAACTGTCCTGAGGTCTGACGAATTAAAATTAGAAATTATTTTCAGAAATCATGGACACCACGTCCTCCAGGCTAAAGAAGAGAGGGACCATCCAGCTTGTTATCAGTGCATAGTTCAAAAGTCAGCATCTGTGATGGTATGAGGGGGCATTAGTGCACATGACATGGGTAGCTTGTACATCTGGGAAGGCATCATGTCAATCCTGAGATCGAGATCCTGACCTCTTCTGCTCCTCGGACCTGCCTGATCCATCCTGATGCCCTATGTCTGGTTGGAGTCTCATCACATCGCTTCTGTGGAGGACAGCCCCATATGGATAGTCGAAAGTCGCGCTTGGAAGACGGCTCTGGACACTTACAGTAATGCTTTTATGGCTGAGGACTACAGTTAACTTGCTAACTTCAAGATTACAGTTGTCATGAACAGTTTTGCACTTAAGTTTCCATCAATGAACAGTTTATAATTTCAGCAAAACAAAGTTCATGTTAAAACTGTTAAAATGTTATCATCACACTATCTGTTATCACCCAGATGAGGATGGGTTCCCTTTTGAGTCTGGTTCCTCTCTAGGTTCCTTCCTCATATTGTCTGAGTTTTTTTTTTCTTGCCACCATCACCACAGGCTTGGTCATTGGGGATAGACTAGGGATCAAATTAGCTCATGTTTAAAGTCACGAGAATTCTGTAAAGCTGCTTTGCGACAATGTCTATTGTTAAAAGCGCTATAAAAAAATTGATGATGATGATTAATGCTGAATGACATCTACACATTTCAGAGCAATAGGCTGCCATCCAGACAAAATCTTTTTCAGGGAAGATCTTCCTTCTTTCAGCAAGACAATGCCAAACTGCTTTCTGCACATATTAAAACTGCATAGCTCCGTAGTAAAAGAGTCCAGGTGCTAAACTGGCCTGCCTGCAGTCTAGACCTGTGCCCAATTTAAAACATTTGGCACATTATGAAGCACAAAATATGACAAAGGAGACTCCGAACTGTTAAGCAACAGAAATTGTATATCAGGCAAGAACAGGACAACATTTCTCTTTCAAAACTACAGCAATTGGTCTCCTCAGTTCCCAAATGTTTACAGAGCGTTGTTAAAAGTAGAGGTGATGCAACACAGTGATACAGTGCCTTGAAAAAGTATCCATACCCCTTGAACTTTTTCACATTTTTCCACCTTACAACCATGAACTTAAAAGTTTTTTTTTTATTGAGATTTTATGTGATAGACCAACACAGAGTAGCACATAATTGTGAAGTGAAACGAAAATAATAAATGGTCTTCAAAATTTTAAACAAATAAAAATCTGAAAAATGTGGTGTGCATTAGTATTCAGCCCCCCTGCATCAATACTTTGGAGAGACACCTTTTGCTGCAATTACAGCTGCAAGTCTTTTGTGGTATGTCTCTACTAGCTTTGCACATCTAGACACTGAATTTTTGCCCATTCTTCTTTGCAAAATAGCTCAAGCTCAGCCAGATTGGATGGAGAGCGTCTGTGAACAGCAATTTTCAAGTCTTGCCACAGATGCTCAGTGGGATTTAGGTCTGGACTTTGACTGGGCCATTCTAACACATGAATATTCTTTGATCTAAACCATTCCATTGTAGCTCTGGCTGTATGTTTAGGGTCATTGTCTTGCTGGAAGGTGAATCTCCTTCCCAGTCTCAAGTCTTTTGCAGCCTCCAACAGGTTTTCTTCCAGGATTGCCCTGTATTTAGCTCCATCCATCTTCCCATCAACTCTGACCAGCTTCCCTGTCCCTGCTGAAGAAAAGCATCCCCATAGCATGATGCTGCCACCACCAGTGGGGATGGTGTGTGCAGGGTGATGAGCAGTGTTAGTTTTCCGCCACACATAGCACTTTGCGTTTAGGCCAGAAAGTTCAACTTTGGTCTCATCTGACCAAAGCACCTTCTTCCACATGTTTGCTGTGTCCCCTACATGGCTTCTGGCAAACTGCAAATGGGACTTCTTATGCCTGTCTTTCAACAATGGCTTTCTTCTTGCCACTCTTCCAAAAAGGCCAGATTTGTGGAGTGTACGACTTATAGTTGTCCTGTGCACAGATTCTCCCACCTGAGCTGTGGATTTCTGCAGCTCCTCCAGAGTGATCATGGGCCTCTTGGCTGCTTCTCTGACCAGTGCTCTCCTTGCTCGCTCTGTCAGTTTAGGTGGACGGCCATGTCTTGGTAGGTTTGCAGTTGTGCCATACTTTTTCCATTTTTGAATGATGGATTGAACAGTGCTTCTTGAGATGTTCAGAGCTTGGGATATTTTTTTATAACCTAACCCTGCTTTAAACTTCTCCAGAACTTTATCCCTGACCTGTCTGGTGAGTTCTTTGGTCTTCATGATGCTGTTTGTTCTTCAGTGTTCTCTAACAAACCACTGAGGCCTTCACAGAACAAGTGTATTTATGCTGAGAGTAAATTACACACAGTAGGACTCTATTAACTAATTAGATGACTTCTGCAGGCAGTTGATTGCACTGGATTGTATTTAGAGGTATCAGAGTACAGGGGGGCTGAATACTAATGCACACCACATTTTTCAGATTTTTATTTGTTTAAAATTTTGAAGCCATTTATCATTTTCGTTTCACTTCACAATTATGTGCTACTCTGTGTTGGTCTATCACATAAAATCTCAATAAAAAACTTTTAAGTCCGTGGTTGTAAGGTGGAAAAATGTGAAAAAGTTCAAGGGGTATGAATACTTTTTTCAAGGCACTGTAAATATGTCCCTGTCCCAACTTTTTTGAAACGTGTTGCTGACATCAAATTCAAATTGAGCATATATTTTTCAAAAAACAATAAAATTTCTCAGTTTCAGCATTTGATATGTTGTCTTTGTACTATTTTCATTTCAATTAAATACAGGGTTTCCATGATTTGCAAATTATCACATTCTGTTTTTATTTACAGTTTACGCAGCATCCCGACTTTTTTGGAATTGGGGTTGTATAAGATTTTTGTTCATATCTACTAATGTTTGCTTGTTGTTTTGACTTTGCAACCGGTTGCTTTACACTGAGGTGATATGAGTACTTCAGTCGCAATATCACTGCATCATTTACACTACCACCATCAATATCATGACCAGTCACAACACATAAATCTGATGGTTCCAGTTCCCACTGGAGCCATGGCAAAAGATTTCCGTAAATCTTACCAGGTTACCAGGAAAATAGATCAAGGTTTCAACTTTGTTATTTTACTCCCATTCCTGCACAACACCATTACACCATATATTTTCTGCGATTATGATTTCCAGTGTGAGTGTGACTGGGGTAATGGCCACCTGCAGGGTGTCTGTTCCACTCTGCTGTTGTCCATGGTAACCTGACAACCCCAGAAAATGTCCTGTCTAAAATGTCTGCCATATTTCCCATACACACATTGAACAGCCTCAAAGCACAAACAATGGTGAATATGATTATACTGCCATGCTCTTTATGAGGTAAATATTAGTGTTTCCCATTGCTTACATTTGGATTCAGTTTTATTTATCTATTCTATTTACTGGCCTGCTTAGTTTTCTTTTGTCATTTTTTTCCCCCAATGATGACATTTATGAGGTTACAGGGTTATGGATTTTTTTTTCTTTTTTATGACAGAGAGATGTGTGATAAATTATGAAGGACAGAGCGTGAGTAGTGGAGGTCGCCTCCCCGTGGGTTACAGGAGGAGATAAAGGAACAGAGAGAGGCAGAACAAACGTGAGAAGGCTAGCACATTGTAAAGGTTAGGCTAAAAAAAAACATGTTAAAAAAGACATGACTTCTTCAGACACTTCCTCTGAAGTTTTTAACAAGGCCATCTCCCAGTCAGCATGTCATCATTTGACGAAGTCTTGATCGCTAATTGGTCAGTGCCAGCTCAACTTTAACACGATACAAGAAGAGCAGCTCTGACTCCCAGAATAAAAAGTGTGGAAAAGCAAGAGGACAAGAGAACTGGGTCCTAAGGAAGTTCACACAGTGTAATTTGCAAGACCTGGCTTGCTTTAAATGAGGATATTAACCCTCGATTGTGTGGCTTTGGTCTGTGTTTTCAATCACTAATTGGAGGGTGTGAGCATGATTTACATGGTGTTGCCCATATGGAAAAAAAATAGAAGAAACTTATTAAAAAAATATAACTTTCCATCACCTTCAGTTTATGTTTCATGTATTGTGCATCATATAAGGAATATGATTTACTCCTGAAAGTGGCCACTTTTGCATTACTGTCATATATTGTTCGGATAAATACGCAAATCATACAAGTTTCATTTTGTTCAAATTTACTAAGGATCTTATATCTGGTTTCACTGTTGTATGCTTTACACTGAGTGCAGAATTATTAGGCAAGTGAGTATTTTGACCACAACATCCTTTTAATGCATGTTGTCCCACTCCAAGCTGTTTAGGCTTGAAAGCCTACTACCAATTAAGTATATCAGGTGCTGTGCATCTGTGTAATGAGAGGGGGTGTGGTCTAATGACATCAACACCCTATATCAGGTGTGCATAATTATTAGGCAACCTCTTTTCCTCTGGCAAAATGGGTCAGAAGAGAGATCTGACAGACTTTGAAAAGTATAAAATTGTGAGATGTCTTGCAGACGGATGCAGCACTCTTGAAATTGCGAAGATGTTGAAACGTGATCACCGAACAATCAAGCATTTCATTGCAAATAGTCAACAGGGTCGAAAGAAGCGTGTGGGGAAAAAAAAGGCGCAAAATAACTGCACATGATCTGCGGAAAATCAAGCGTGAAGCTAACAAGCAGCCATTAGCATCCAGTTCTGCCATATTCCAGAGTTGCAACATTCCTGGAGTGTCAAAGAGTACAAGGTGTGCAATACTGAGGGACATGGCCAAGGTAAGGAAGGCTGAAAAACGACCACCACTGAGTAAGGCACACAAGATAAAACGTCAAGACTGGGCCAAGAAATATCTTAAGACTGATTTTTCTAAGGTGCTGTGGTCTGATGAGATGAGAATGACTCTTGATGGGCCAGATGGATGGGCCTGTGGCTGGATCAGTAATGGGCACAGAGCTCCACTCTGACTCAGACGCCAGCAAGGTGGAGGTGGAGTACTGCTATGGGCTGGTATCATCAAAGACGAGCTTGTTGGACCTTTTCGAGTTGAGGATGGACTCAAACTCAACTCCCAGACCTACTGCCAGTTCCTGGAAGAAACCTTCAAGCAGTGGTATAGGAAAAAGTCAGCATCTTTCAAGAAGAACATGATTTTCATGCAGGATAACGCTCCATCTCATGCGTCCAAATACTCCACTGCGTGGCTAGCCAGTAAAGGTCTGAAAGGTGAAAAAAATAATGACATGGCCCCCTTGTTCACCTGACCTAAACCCCATAGAGAACCTGTGGTCCATTATAAAACGTGAGGTCTACAAAGAGGGAAAACAGTACACCTCTCTGAACAGCGTCTGGGAGGCCGTGGTTGCTGCTGCACACAATGTTGGTCGTGAACAGATAAAGAAATTGACAGAATCTATGGATGGAAGGCTTTTGAGTGTCCTCATGAAGAAGGGTGGCTATATTGGTCACTGATTTGTTTTTGTTTTGTGTTTGAATGTCAGATATGTTTATTTGCAAATCTGGAGTTGTCATATCAGTGTACCTGGTGAAAATAAATAAGTGAAATGGCTACATATTTGGTTTTTATTAAGTTGCCTAATAATTCTGCACAGTGAAAGTTACCTGAACACATACATATTCTCCTAAAATGGCCAAAACTAAAAACACCCCACTCTAACTTCCATACATATTCAGCTTTGATATTTATGAGTCTTTTTGTTTGATTGAGAACATAGTTGTTGTTCAATAATAAAACTAATCCTCAAAAATACAACTTGCCTAATAATTCTGCACTCCGTGTACATACAAGTTTCAGACAAAGGACATACTAATTTTATAAGATTTATCTACCGGTACATCTTTTCCATATGGGTGGGTAAATTGATAATTGGTGACCAGATTTAGTCTTCCTTTCCTGTTATAATAATCTCCAGTCTTCTGGAAAGGTATTGCATTAAATTCTGGAGTCTGGCTGTGGGTGAGATTAGTACTGAGGTTGGGCAAAGAGGCATTCCAGTTCATCACAAAAGTATTCAATGAGGCTGAGGTCTATTCCTTGCTAATTCTTAGCAAACCATGTGTTCATGGAATTTCAGTTCAGTCAGTTCAGTTCAGTTTTATTGATTGTATGTTAACACAGGGTCAGCTTACAATGAAATGCATTGGGCAAGATCTTTCTCTTGTGTTCTGCCCGCAGGCAGGTCCTTCCCTATAGTCCCTGTTCCATGGCACTCCGCTTGACTAATACGTAGAGGCTGCCATTCTTTATCCTGTCTAACATTCCTATCTGTGGTCTTCCTGGAGGCCTCCTCCAGTCCATTCTCCCCTCTATGGCTACAGGGAGAAGATCCCCATGATGCAGAGTATGGCTGAGCCAGGCATTCTGCCTCCAACTGGACGATATAAACAAGTCTCTCAGCATTGAAGCCCTATAGGAATTTAATAGAACAGCAATAAAAATAAAAAAAGATTCAAAGTCCTAAAAATAAAAATGGAAGTAAAAATAAAGTGAAAATAGAAATAATTAAGAGATGTGCATGCACTGTCTTGGGGAGTTGTGTGGGGAGGGGGTGTAGCACAAGCACCAGTATTGCACATCGGAAAAAGTGACACGGGCGAGTACCAGTAATTGCACATTGTTGAAGACAAGTACTGACTGCGTAAACAGAGTTTTGTGATGTGTTGGTAACGCATGCCATTTTTAATGACCATTAATTTGCTTTGTGCATGGGGGCATTGTCATGCTGGAACAGGTTTAGGCCTCCGAGTTCCGCTGAAGGGAAATTGTAATGCTGCATGATATAAAGATATTCTGTACACTTTTGTGCAAAAGTTTGGGGAGGGCGTTTGAACCATATCTTTAATCAAAAGTGTTATGGCAGCTGACCTGATTTCACAGAGCAGTATCAGTGAGTGTGGGTATTACAGAATGAATTTAATTGCATTTACTTACTTACTTACGTATTTATTTAACCAGGTTAGTCCCGTGGAGATCAAGGATCTCTTTTACAAGGGACACCTTGCCAAGACAGCAGCAACACAGTTACAATAAAATAAGGTGGGGTTTACATTAGACCGTATCAGCGGATCATCAGATTAACGTTTTTAAAACGATTAGTGTGCACACAGCAATGCCAATACACGATTCGCGTGCACATAGCAACGCCAATACACGGATACGCTCGGCTCCGCAGGCATCCTGCGCTCCAAATCACCCCGTCCTGAACAGCGAGTGCCCTCTGGAGGGTGCGCACTCCGGCCCTGTGCAGCTCACAGAGCGCGCGAGTGAAGCGCATGAGCAGTGATTCGGGACTGAGCCGCTGTGTGTGTGATCTCAGTGCATATCGGGCATGCGCGTCACTTACCACTTGCAAGTGGAAGGATGGCAAGCCTAAAGACAATCATAACTACACAATGGGCAGTATTTGCATCAGTATTTGCAGTATTTTCATACTTTTATACTGTTTAATGAAAGGTGATACAAGGCGGAAGTCCGCGCCGTTTTTCAGCAGTCGCGTCACATGACCAACGCCAGCGAATCAGGAAGGTGGATGTCACAGTGATGTTGTCCAATGATGACGCCAGCTCGAGCTCAGCACAGCGTATCCGCGTATTCTCAATGTTTACACAGCACCGGACCAAACACGATCTGGACTGAATACGTGGACCCTGGCGGATTCCCGTTTCCCGGCATTTCCAGGCGTTTTAATGTAAACGGACAGTGCATCCGCGAAGAAAACGAGACAGATACGGTCTAATGTAAACTTGGCCTAAGACATCACATAAATTGGCGACATTAAAACTTTACTCATACAGTGGTGCTTGAAAGTTTGTGAACCCTTTAGAATGTTCTATATTTCTGCATAAATATGACCTAAAACATCATCAGATTTTCACACAAGTCCTAAAATTAGATAAAGAGAACCCAGTTAAACAAATGAGACAAAAATATTATACTTGGTCATTTATTTATTGAGGAAAATGACCCAATATTACATCTCTGTGAGTGGCAAAAGTATGTGAACCTCTAGGATTAGCAGTTAATTTGAAGGTGAAATTAGAGTCAGGTGTTTTCAATCAATGGGATGACAATCAGGTGTGAGTGGGCACCCTGTTTTATTTAAAGAACAGGGATCTATCAAAGTCTGATCTTCACAACACATGTTTGTGGAAGTGTATCATGGCACGAACAAAGGAGATTTCTGAGGACCTCAGAAAAAGCATTGTTGAAGCTCATCAGGCTGGAAAAGGTTATAAAACCATCTCTAAAGAGTTTGGACTCCACCAATCCACAGTCAGACAGATTGTGTACAGATGGAGGAAATTCAAGACCATTATTACCCTCCCCAGGAGTGGTCGACCAACAAAGATCACTCCAAGAACAATGCGTGTAATAGTTGGTGATGTCACAAAGGACCCCAGGCTAACTTCTAAGCAACTGAAGGCCTCTCTCACATTGGCTAATGGTAATGTTCATGAGTTCACCATCAGGAGAACACTGAACAACAATGGTGTGCATGGCAGGGTTGCAAGGAGAAAGCTACTGCTCTCCAAAAAGAACATTGATGCTCGTCTGCAGTTTGCTAAAGATCACATGGACAAGCCAGAAGGCTATTGGAAAAATGTTTTGTGGACGGATGAGACCAAAATAGAACTTTTTGGTTTAAATGAGAAGCGTTATGTTTGGAGAAAGGAAAACACTGCATTCCAGCGTAAGAACCTTATCCCATCTGTGAAACATGGTGGTGGGAGTATCATGGTTTGGGCCTGTTTTGCTTCATCTGGGCTAGGACGGCTTGCCATCATTGATGGAACAATGAATTCTGAATGATACCGGAGAATTCCAAAGGAAAATGTCAGGACATCTGTCCATGAACTGAATCTCAAGAGAAGATGGGTCATGCAGCAAGACAACAACCCTAAGCACACAAGTCGTTCTACCAAAGAATGGTTAAAGAAGAATAAAATTAATGTTTTGGAATGGCCAAGTCAAAGTCCTGACCTTAATCCAATCGAAATGTTGTGGAAGGACCTGAAGTGAGCAGTTCATGTGAGGAAACCCACCAACATCCCAGAGTTGAAGCTGTTCTGTACGGAGGAATGGGCTAAAATTCCTCCAAGCCGGTGTGCAGGACTGATCAACAGTTACCACAAACGTTTAGTTGCAGTTACTGCTGCACAAGGGGGTCACACCAGATACTGAAAGCAAAGGTTCACATACTTTTGCCACTCACAGATATGTAATATTGGATCATTTTCCTAAATAAATAAATAAATGACCAAGTATAATATTTTTGTCTCATTTGTTTAACCGCGTTCTCTTTATCTACTTTTAGGACTTGTGTGAAACTCTGATGATGTTTTAGGTCATATTTATGCAGAAATATAGAAAATTCGAAAGCGTTCACAAACTTTCAAGCACCACTGTATAAAACACTTGCACACAGACAGCCTGGCCTCCAAAGTTTCCACCATTCATCCATCCATTTTCTTCCGCTTATCCAGAGTCGGATCATGGTGGCACAGGCTAAGCAGGGTATTCTAGGCATCCCTCTCCCCAGAAACGCTTTTCAGTTCTTCCTGGGGGATCCCAAGGTGCTTCCAGGCCAGATGAGATATATAATCTCTTCAGTGTGTTTTGGGTCTACCCCAAGTCCTCCTCCCAGTTGGCCGTGCCCAGAAAATCTTCAAAGGAAGGCACCCAGGAGGCATCCTAATCAGATGCCCAAACCACCTTAGCTGACTCCTTTTGACATGAAGGAGAAGCAGCTCTACTCCAAGATCCCTCCAGATGTCTGAGCTCCTCACCCTAGTTTGCACGAGTTAAAATTTTCATAAGTGCTTTAAATTCAGTCAAGGGTACAAGGTTTTGAAGTTGAAGTTCAGGTTGTAAATTGTTCCAAGCATCAGGCGCCGAAAACCTAAAAGCTTTCCTTCCCAATTCAGTTCTTGCTTTGGGAACAACAACTTGCAAAATGTCCTTAGAGCGAAGATTGTGGCCTCCTTGTTTCCATTTTAAAAGAGAAGATAAGTAAGAGGGAATTTTTCTCAGAATGATTTTGTAGATGAACACATACCAGTTTTTGAGGCAATGAGCACATAAGGATGACCAATTCACATTAGAGTAGAGAACATAGTGGTGAGTAAAAGAACCATGCCAATGATGCATGCCATCCAGCATGCAAAGACAATGAGCAGATGCTTTCATATACACCATATCTCCATGATCAATAACAGCAAAAAGGTCAATTCCACTAGTTTCTGTTTAACATGAAAAGAAAAGCAAGACTTGTGGCTGGGTGGCACAGTGGTGCAGTGGTTAACATTGTTGCCTCACAGCAAGAAGGTTCTGGGTTTGAGCCCAGTGGCTGACAGGGGCCTTTTGGTTGTTTGTCTCTATGTGTTTGTCTCTACATGTCAACCCTGAGAGCCACGCCTCTCGCCCATAGTCAAGTGGGATAGGCTCCAGCTTGCCCGCGACCCTGCACAGGATAAGCGGTTATGGATAATGGATGGATGGAATATTCATTGGTTGGTAGTGGAGGGTTTTTTTTATTATTATACAAGTATGAACAAATGAGTACACTTTTGGACTGTAACTTGATACCACTATCAACACCATTCCACATTTTTAGCCTGCAGTCTGAGGATGAAGAATAGATCAAATGCACAATGCATGAGATACATTATGCAATCTCCCAGTCTTAACAGATTTCATGGATGACTTATCTTTCATCTGTAGTTTTGTGAGGTTTGTGTGTGCATGTGTGTATTTTTGCCTCCTGATGCTCAGGATCTTCAACTTGGCTGCAAAGCTAAAACGGCTCTGCGGTCTGATTGGCATGTCGAATACATTTGCTGGCAATGTGTCCCTAGTTCTCAAGAAAGGAGGGAGAGAATGAGAAACGGAGATGGCGAACAACCCTGATACTGCTTTAATCCCTTTTGTCTAGTTTATCTCTCAAAAACTTTCTTTCACCAAAAGCTATTCCCATCCTCTGCCAGAGAACAGTCCCTGAGAGCACTGAGATGATAGAGATGGACGAAAGAACGGAGAGAGAGAAGAAAAGTACAGACAGAGATAGTGTGATAGAGGAGGTGAAAACGAATGAGTCAGTGAGTGATTGTGATAGTGTGAGATAGTGTAAAATCTGCCCCTAGCTAATCTCCCACCCTCATATTAACAGACAGAGAAAAGGGTCAGCAGTAGAATGCTGGCAAGTTTGTGGAGGTTATTGTGCCAACTTTGTGGATTTTAGTTCTTGTTATGGGAATAGTATTGTGGCTAAATAAATAAATAAATAAATAAATGAACGAAAAAGCAGAATTTCTTATGTTGACGAGGAGTGTTTGTGGTTGTGTGTTTTCCCCAAGCTGAAAGTTTGTGGCAAAAGGTCACTTCTTGAAAAGAAGTAAACTGCGCTGACCTTTCTGTCTGGCCTTTCCCTAACTCGTGCATTTATTATGCTTCTGCGAGGATAGACACTTTTCTGCAACACCAAAGCAGGCTGAACAAGCCATCAGAACCACTGACATCTGGGAATGACATTCTGATGGCAGTCTTCAGAGGCAGAGTCACCTCTTTTAAAAAAATAATAGCACAAAATATTCCCATGACGCCATGTGCATTTTTAGAACAATCCACCAGGTGTAACATTATGAGCTTGAGCTCGTGATTTAATCTTTAATTAATTAACCTGATTAATCTGGGGGCAGCCATGGCCTAAAGGTTAGAGAAGCAGCCTTGAGCTCAAAGGGTCACTGGTTTGATTCCTGAGTTGGGCAGAAAAACCATGAGGGGAGCTGAGTGACTGAACAGCGCTTGCCCCTTCCTTTGTATCATGGCTGAAGTGCCCTTGAGCAAGGCATCTAACTCCCAATTGCTCTGTGGGTGCCATTCTCAGAAAATGTGACAAATTCAGTTTTAAACATGGTTGTGGGTTTTTTTTCTCTGTAAAACCGTTAATCCTGGCCCTCGATTATACATTTATTTGAAGAAAGAAGAATTTAACAGAGCAGTAAAAAAAAAAATTCAGACAACTTGTCTGCATTTGCAAAAATTTTATTTAGCCTAAATATTGTATACCAAAATGCCATATGTCTAAATGAGGATTAGTGAAATTTGAATGAAAATAATTCATTTCGTATTAATTTCATCTTCACTTTTCTTTCAGAAATATTCCCTCTATACCTTCACTTTTTATTGTGAAAAATATCATGATCTTTGCTTCAACAGTTTTTGGTGTATAGCCTAAAATATATGCACAAGAATGTGTACTTTCTTGATGTCTTTACCGTTACCCAAATGGTAAAATCATGCTGTAACTCAGGGCTTTGACATTAGAGGGCAGTGCAGCTGCATGAGGAAGGACCAGGATGTTGAGCAGCCATTTTGAAAAAATCACTGGTACGTGAATGTTGGAATTCAGGATACTGATCAGGTAAATATGAAATTTCGAGATGTCAAAGAAATGAACTGTCTTTGCTGTTGTTACCCAAATGATAAAGATAATGACGCTGCATGTTGAAAAAGTTTAGTTAGCCAAGTAGCAAGTTAGGATGGGACAATAAATGCATAATTTGTTAATCTTTTTTCTGCACTCAGTGACCCAAAACTGCCATGAGATGAGTGTTGCCTTTACCATTACTCTATCGGGTAACAGTAAAGACATTATGGATAATGGTAAAGACAACAACTGGGCATTATTTTTTCAGCATAATGATATGTCTTGCTTTGTGAATTTGTGAAATATGCTTTTTTGTCCATGAAATATATTTACAGGGATTAACTAAAATTAGTGCATACAAAATTTTTTTTAAATGTCTTTACCATTACTCATCACATCTTCTGAGAATGGCCCGTGCATGTGCGTGTTCACTGCTTCAGATGGATTAAATTTTGCTGTGCTTGAGTGTACACACGACCAAATAAAGGCTGCTTCTTCTTTTTTTTTTATGTGTTGCTCTTGTGGTTTTGCAGCGTGTCGAAACTGAGGCAGGCTGTTTTATGATGAAAGAGAAAAAAATAAAATCAGACTTACTTAAGTTTTCCTTTTTTGTAAAGTATGCTGTAAAAAAGAGGCGATAATAAGCAATTAAACTGGACCTGAACATTTTCCTTTTGTTGTTTCGTAACCATTCACTTCATTACAATTATCATACTGTTCAAGGGTTGTTACATTTTCGAAAATGCTTCAACATTGAACCCTTTTTTTCATTTTGGAAGCATTCTGGTCTGTCAGATTCTATGTAGTATTTTTCTTTGTACAAAAAGCCTCTTAAGAGTTCAAGATGTCCCTTTTTGTGGTTTCTGATCAAATGTAGAGTGTCAGTTGTAAGATCTCCTTTGTGTTGTGTTGTTCAGGGGTTGGTAGAGAAAGTAAAAACTGGACTCAAGTAAAAGTATTGTTACTTTAATAATAATAATAATAATAATAATAATAATAATAATAATGACTCCAGTAGAATTAAAAGTATTCATCAAAATAAATACTTGAGTATGATCAAAAAAAAAAAGAATCTCATAAAATGACTACTCAAGTATTGAGTAACTTTATTACATGTATAATGTATTTTATTCTATCCACATTCACTGAATATGAACAATCGCACGCTCTGATTGGCTACACTGCTACTAGGATATCAGCTCATATACGGTGAGTAGAGAAAAACAAAATAGCGGAGTGTGTTGCTGAACCAACTGAGGATGAATTAAAAACTCTACTCGAAAACAAAATCCCAAAAAATACAAAAAGCAACAAAATATGGAATGAAAGTATTTAGTGGTAAGAATGTATCTTTTTTTATTTTTCAAGAATTATCATTATAGCATTTTTCACAAATTGCTCCTGTCATTTCGCCGGTTTGTTTACAGTCTAAGCAGAAATGATTTTGTCAGACACTTTTTCCAGTGAATGTGACGATAATAAAACCATTATTCCACTCAATCTCGTCATACACAGCTTATAGTCAACTCGGTGCTGCGTGCCTCATCGGCTATCAGCTCATGTACGACTCCCTTTTGTGGAATAATTTTTAAATGTTCAAAATATACCAGAATGTTAGCAGTGCCCAAAATAAAAATTTTAAGTGTATGTCTAATAAAGATAAAATCTGCTCTTTCAAATGCTAAATATATTCCTAATTTACAAATAACAAAAATAAATTACAACCCCAATTCCAAAAAAGTTGGGACAAAGTACAAATTGTAAATAAAAACAGAATGCAATAATTTACAAATCTCAAAAACTGATATTGTATTCACAATAGAACATAGACAACATATCAAATGTCGAAAGTGAGACATTTTGAAATTTCATGCCAAATATTGGCTCATTTGAAATTTCATGACAGCAACACATCTCAAGAAAGTTGGGACAGGGGCAATAAGAGGCTGGAAAAGTTAAAGGTACAAAAAAGGAACAGCTGGAGGACCAAATTGCAACTCATTAGGTCAATTGGCAATAGGTCATTAACATGACTGGGGATAAAAAGAGCATCTTGGAGTGGCAGCGGCTCTCAGAAGTAAAGATGGGAAGAGGATCACCAATCCCCCTAATTCTGCGCCGACAAATAGTGGAGCAATATCAGAAAGGAGTTTGACAGTGTAAAATTGCAAAGAGTTTGAACATATCATCATCTACAGTGCATAATATCATCAAAAGATTCAGAGAATCTGGAAGAATCTCTGTGCGTAAGGGTCAAGGCTGGAAAACCATACTGGGTGCCCGTGATCTTCGGGCCCTTAGACGCCACTGCATCACATACAGGCATGCTTCTGTATTGGAAATCACAAAATGGGCTCAGGAATATTTCCAGAGAACATTATCTGTGAACACAATTCACCGTGCCATCCGCCGTTGCCAGCTAAAACTCTATAGTTCAAAGAAGAAGCCGTATCTAAACATGATCCAGAAGCGCAGACGTCTTCTCTGGGCCAAGGCTCATTTAAAATGGACTGTGGCAAAGTGGAAAACTGTTCTGTGGTCAGACGAATCAAAATGTGAAGTTCTTTATGGAAATCAGGGACACCGTGTCATTCGGACTAAAGAGGAGAAGGACGACCCAAGTTGTTATCAGCGCTCAGTTCAGAAGCCTGCATCTCTGATGGTATGGGGTTGCATTAGTGCGTGTGGCATGGGCAGCTTACACATCTGGAAAGACACCATCAATGCTGAAAGGTATATCCAGGTTCTAGAGCAACATATGCTCCCATCCAGACGACGTCTCTTTCAGGGAAGACCTTGCATTTTCCAACACGACAATGCCAAACCACATACTGCATCAATTACAGCATCATGGCTGCGTAGAAGAAGGGTCCGGGTACTGAACTGGCCAGCCTGCAGTCCAGATCTTTCACCCATAGAAAACATTTGGCACATCATAAAACGGAATATACGACAAAAAAGACCTAAGACAGTTGAGCAACTAGAATCCTACATTAGACAAGAATGGGTTAACATTCCTATCCCTAAACTTGAGCAACTTGTCTCCTCAGTCCCCAGACGTTTACAGACTGTTGTAAAGAGAAAAGGGGATGTCTCACAGTGGGAAACATGGCCTTGTCCCAACTTTTTTGAGATGTGTTGTTGTCATGAAATTTAAAATCACCTAATTTTTCTCTTTAAATGATACATTTTCTCAGTTTAAACATTTGATATGTCATCTATGCAGGGCCGCGTTAACCCTTGCCGAGGCCCTGGGCAGACATCCCCCCGAGGCCCCACCCCCGCCTGTTGTCAACTGCACTCAACAAATTCACCCCCTCAGACGTGCCTGTCTAACTAGACACAGAAACTTAAATAATGACAGTAGCACAATTAGAAATACTATTGAACGATAAAACTTTATATCCATCAACACCTATTTAATCGAGAAAAAGCAATGGTGAAATAGGCAATTGCATGGTGAAAAAATCCATCAGACATCACGGTTAACAAGTCTGGTTAACTAAAGTTTAGCCTCAAGAAGCCTTTGAATGAGTGAGTCAATGAACAACATGTCAAGAACATAACCGAGGCCTACAACAGTTTCTTTAGTATTCAGAACAAGAACATTCATTTGGTATATAACCGTTCGTTTTCATTTTGGAATCCAGGCGACTTTTAACTTGTGAAAACAAAGAGTGATAACAAAGAAAGAAAAATATCTTGCTAGAGGTCTGCGCGGGACAGAATTTTCAGGCCCACTCCCGCATTGTGCCGTCCCGCTTCCGCAAAGAATTATGATTTTCAGTCCTGCTCCCGCCTGCGCCTGCCATATTTTGTCCCACTCCCGCCCGCAAATCCCGCATGATGCAGACGTTCGCGTTATTTCTCACGGAAGTTCTTGTCATTGGCTTGGGGAATTAAACATGCTGAGCTTAGCTGAGCTCTCCACTGACCGATCCTTCACCTAGTGCACGTAGCGAGGGTGCGCGTTGCCAGGCGGCATGCGCAGCTGAGGCTTTACAGAGATGCCCAACACACCTACCAAAATCTACAGTGGATATTAAGCATATTGTACATTGCACATAGCTTATATGTCACTCCTCACATTTACATTCTAGGAAATACAAGTAGGCCTATAAGAAATTAATATAATTTAAAGACACAGCGTGATGGTGCCCCGCCCCCTACTTTGAGTGGATTTGAGCATAAATATCTACAGCTCACGTTCAGGGGTGCGTTTCAAGCAATGTACCTCTTTTTAAAGCAGCACTTGCTTCTGAAGCACTGTGAGCTTCACTAGAGGAGCTCTGCTCTTCTGTCATGATCGGAGATCTCAAACACGGAAGAGCGGAAAGGAATCGGAAACTTACGCGAGATTAGACCACATCCGCAAATTTGGGCATCTTAAAATGTTTTTATTAATGCCAAATAAAATATCCAGCACAAATTATATACGATAGACATAAATTAATAATTTATAAATTTTATTTTAAACACGTTTTTAGTTAGCGGGACTGCAGCTTATCACCTCTCACGCCCGCTCCCGTATTGTGCACTCCCCCTCCCGCCCACGCCCACAATGAGCTTTCAAAATTTGTCCCGCGCCACACTGCTTTGCGTCGGGTCCCGCGGGAGTGCAGGGCTCTATATCTTGCTTCTCAGAAATACATCTCAAAATGTTAGGCTATGTGAAACATTTCATCCTTTCACACACGTAATGTCCCAAACAGCAGTGGCACACAGCTTTGCGCATTCAGTTTGACAGCCATGGGTCAACTTACAAGAGCACTTTCCTACTTTTCTGGAAAGCGAAGTCATTAATTAAATCATTGAACTCAAGCTGGTAGCGTGTGAAGACATGGTGGACAGTGATCATATTGACAATGACGGGTGATTTATGCGACGGGACAAGGTGGGCTTCCTTACGGGTGGCGAAATGCATCAAAAATGTTATCAATATGATCAAAACTTTTGAAAATATCGTTTCATATTTTCTGATCTCGCTACCTCCGAGGCCCCCTAGTGGCCGAGGCCCTGGGCAGCTGCCCATGAAGCCCATTAGGATAACGCGTCCTTGCATCTATGTTCTATTCTGAATAAAATATGGAATTTTGAAACTTCCACATCATTGCATTCCGTTTTTATTTACAATTTGTACTTTGTCCCAACTTTTTTGGAATCAGGGTTGTATATATTTACCAAATAACAGAAAATTAAGGCAATTTTGCCACAGGTTTTTGATAAATCTTCCAAACTAGTTTAACAATAATAACAGCTCTTCCCTTTTTTTTTCTCAGACTGCAGAGCTGCAGAGCCACAGTTCACATGCGCTGACACTTTGGTTTATCTTCGCAACTGATAGGCTGATTGACATTTCAGTCATTTTAGGCTTAGGGTTTGGTTTAGCTGAAGGTTACAGTGATGATATCCCTTCCTGATTGGAAATATGCATGATGACACATACGACCAGCACAAACAGTTACTGTGTACATCGCACAAATTAGCAGGTTCACATGATGTCCTACTGTGCATACGTTCAATGCTACTGTCATGAAACTGCTGTTGTAAAACTGCAGCTCTACAGTCAGACCCTTCTCATGGGGTTCGGGCATTTGATTCCACACACTTCCACGCTGATGATGATGTCATAGAAGTGTGTGTAAATACAAATAATTTAATAGATTAAATAAAAGTAGCGAGAAGTGTGTAGTCTGATAGGGTGGCACGGTGGTGTAGTGGTTAGCACTTCAGCCAGTCCTGCTGGTCCAGGGAATTAAACCAGTGACCTTTTGCTTCTCCCCCAGCCATGGGGGAACCTCATTCAGATCCCTAATGAGCAAGCCAGAGGGGATGGTGGCAAGGAACACCCCTGGGGCAACATGAGGAAGAAACCTTGAGAGGAACCCAACTTCAAAGGGAACCCATGCTCTTCTGGATGATGGTAGATAATGCGATTATAAATGATGATTCTTTCCCAGATAACCTGGCGACTTGTCCAGGGTGTACCCTGCCTCTTGCCCATAGTCAGCTGGGATAGGCTCCAGCTTGCCTGTGACCCTGTAGAACAGGATAAGTGGCTACAGATAATGGATGGATGGATTCTTTCCCAGTTGTATACTTCAAACAGTACAAAGTATCTTAAATATGTTGATTACTGCATCTTGTCAGATGATTGCTGTCTCACTCCTCAATTCTTCATCAATTTCTTCTTCTTGCCTCCATCCATGTGCTCTCAAGTGCGAATTTAGTCCAGCAGCAGACTTGCAAGGCTTCATACATACATGGCAGATAAAAAGTGTTGTCTTCACATGATTGATTATATCTACCTGTGGAATCTCATTCTTGTGTATTTTCATATGCCGCTTCAGTCCAGATGTCGATTTGCACACCTTGCTGCAAACAGTACAGGTGTTCTCTTGAGGCTTTGGCAGTAGAAGATGAACGTAAGTAGATTGCTTCTGCTCCTTCTGATGTACTTTCACATGGCTTACATATCCAGCTTTTTGATAGTAAGATGCGATCACAAACTTCACATTTCCATGTCTTAGTCTCAGCTGGCAGATCTATCTCCTCTCCCTTACGAACAGCACGTTTAATTTTTGCATGCTTGATATGATTTTGCTCAAAACTCTCACAGCCGTGTTTCACTGAGTGCCTCCACCCTGAACGATTTTCAGCTTCAGATTCCCAGTGACTGACATCAATTCCAATGAGACTTAGATTATTTTTGATGGCTTGTGCTGTGGTCGCTTTCCAATTTTCAGTTGACCATAAAATAGCTGCTTTGGGATTCTGTCATCTTTTATACAAACAACATGTCCTGCCCACCTCATTTGATTGTTGATAATAATCGCCTCAATGCTTGAACAGCCTCCTTTTTCCAGAACAATATTATCTGGGACCATTGATTGCCATTTCATGTTTAAGATTCGTCTCAAGCATTTCTGGTGAAATCTTTCAAGCCACTTCAAGTGACAGCGGAGTGTTGTCCAGGCTTCAGAGGAATACAGTAAGGCAGTCAAGATGCATGCTTGGTAAACTGTCACTTTGGTTTTAATGGTTATTCCTCTATCTGACCACAAGCGCTCTTCTAACTTCCCAAAGGCAACAGAGGCTTTCTGGATCTGTGCATGTATTTCAGCATCTTATGAACTGTCTCTTGATATGGTACTTCCTAGGTATACAAACGTATCTACAACACCCAATCTGGTGCCATTTACTGTGATGTTAGGTTCACTGTATGGTACACCAGGTGGCAGAGTGAACATAACCTTGGTCTTTTTCAAACTGATGGTGAGACCAAATGCAGTGGCTGCTCTAGAAAACCACATGTCCATAACAGTCTGCATGTCTTTCTCAGAGTTTGTAATGAAAACCACATCATCAGCATACAACAATTCATGGATTAGTGCATGGAAGGTCTTGGATCTTGTGTTAAATCTTCTGAGATTGAAGACTTTTCCAGTGATCCTGAAACGGATAATTATGCCGATATTGCAGTCACCGAATGCATATACAAATACAACAGTGAAGTAGATGGAGAATAGGGTTGGTGCTAGAATATCACCCTGTTTTACACCATTATCAACTGCAATTTCATCTGAAAGTGATTCATTGAAGGTGACACATGCTTTCATATTGCGATGAAGCTCTTTTACCATGTTGACAAGTGGGAGGGCTTTCCAAGAATCTTCCACAAGGACTCGCGGGTCACGGTGTCAAAAGCCTTAATTAAGTCCACAAAGACTTGATACAAGGCAATATGCTGCTCGATGCACTTCTGCAGTTGTCTGGCAGAGAAGATCATGTCCATCGTTCCTCCTCCTGAATGAAAACCAGACTGTGACTCTGGTACCATGACTGGACACACATGATCTGTCATTCTGTTTAAAAGAAGTCTGGATAACACTTTTCCAATCACTTCTAGAAGCGTGATGCCATGATAATTATCACAGACTGACTTAGAGCCTTTACCTTTAAACAGTAATACTAGTTTACCATCAATCCAATCATGAGGTATCGGTGTACCTTCCCAGCTTTTCCGGATCAAGCTGTATACAATTGATTTAACTTTTTCTCCTTTTTGTAACAATTCTACTGGAATCCCATCTAAGCCAGGTGCTTTACCTGAATTTATTTGTTTGATGGTAAGGTCAATCTCTTCCCGTGTGGGAATCGCATCTAACTCCTGAATCTTATCTTTCTATGGTAAGTTGTCAATAGCTGTTTCATCAACAACTGATGGATTGAAGAATAAATCACTAAAGTGCTCTGTCCAATGGCCCATGATTCCTTCAGTCTTTGATTATGGTTAAGCCATCTTTTGATTTGACAGGAACAACAGTGAATGATGTCGGACCGAAGACCTGACATAGAAGACCATGAAGTCGCTTTGAGTCATGCTGGGCATATGCACTTTGAACTTCGGCAGAGATGCTAAAACACCACCTGTTTTTCATATGTATCAAATCACGCTGCAGGTTTGCTTTGTGTTCTTTGAAAGACTTTTCAACCTGAGTACGATTGGCCAGGTTGGGGTCTAGAAGGGATTGGTGGAGAGAGTGCTTTGTTTCAATCAATTGAGTAATTTCAGCATTATTCTCGTCAAACCAATCTCTATGCTTCCTCTGATGCAATCCAAGTACATCATCTCTGGTTGAATATACCTGATTTCTAAAATCATCCCAGGTACCACCAAAATTGAGTTCTTCCATTTCATCCGAGAGCTGTTGAAATACATCAGGATTGTTCAACTTAATGTTGATGTGTTTGGGGAGTTTTACCCCTTCCATACTAATCTTCTTCTGCACTTGCAACTTCAATTTTCCATGAACCATCTTGCGGTCAGTATCACATTCAGCGCTGTGTAGCACACGGACATTGCAGACATCCCTTAGATCATCTTTTCTGGTGATGATAAAGTCAATCACGTGACTGTGTTTTGATCTTAGATGAGTCCATGTCACTTTGTGTTTAAGCTTATGATGGAAGAACGTGTTACAAATAGAATTCTGAGCAGAGTTGGAGTAAGTTCAAGCCATTGCTGTTCATTTTGCCAATGCCATAGTGACCAAGTGCATCCCATATCTCATGTCTCCCAACTCGTGCATTAAAGTCGCCCATGATAAGCAGCTTTTCCTCCTTTGGGATGGAAGTAATGGCTTACCGAAGGGCTCTGTAGAAAGACATGATGGTATCTTCATTTGCCTGTAGAGTTGGAGCATACACGGAGAGTATGGACATGTGGCGACCACATGGCAAAGGGACAGGTAGTTTCATAATACGATTATTGATACTACATGGGCGCTCAATTTGATCAACTAAGGTTTTATGGATTGCAAAACCAACTCCTCCTTCACGTTTTTCGCCTTTTGGTTTCCCGACCCAGAAGACTGTGAAGTTAGATTTCATTTCAGTTAACTGATCCCCTTCAGATAGACATGTTTCTGAGAAAGCAGCAATATCAATATTCAATCGTTGAAGTTCTCTTGTCACAAGAGCTGTTCTCCTTTCTGGCCGGCCAGAAGTTTCACGATCAAGTAACGTTCTGACATTCCAACAACATATGTTTAACATTTTACAAAACTTTGCATAACGTTTCTTGTTTATCTCATAATCTTTCCTGCTTTGGTGAACAGCCGTCACTCGCAGTAAACTGACCAGCTTAAGGATGACAGGCAATTTTTAATGCACCTTTTCTAGCACCTTCCCAGATATCTGGGTGAGCAGTGCTTTCTCTGAATAGGGCTGTTCAGGTACAAGAATCTCCACCGAAATCAGCCTCTGTCAATGTAGACTGGATAGCGATGTTAAGATTCCTGCCACCTATGTACAGATTTGTGACTGCATGCTTCCAACTGGTTATGTCTGGATGTGTCGCCACTCCTCCATTGCCACAGGACTTGGCAAGTGAAGAGATGATGAGGTGGTAAGACATCTGTACATCAATTAATTAAAGTGATATATGCTTGTACAACACATACACCACTCTCTGAATCATGACTAGCATCTGGTGACAGGCCAAAGTGAGATGACCAGTAATCACTCAGACCGCAGGTTTTGCATCAGAGTACCCTCTCCTAGAAGAATGCTGTAACAACAGCCAGGGGTCCTTCACTCCCAATGGTTTAACTGCGCACTCTAACACCAAATAGAGAAGTTCCACATCCCCGCGCTCTTCAGCTTTTGAAACCAGAGTGATTGATTGAAATCACTCTATCTTAAATATAGGCATCAACATACAGGCGGCACAGTGGTGTAGTGGTTAGCACTGTCGCCTCACAGCAAGAAGGTTCTGGGTTTGAGCCCAGTGGCTGATGGGGGCCTTTCTGTGAGATGTTCTCCCTGTGTCTGTGTGGGTTTCCTCCGGGTGCTCCAGTTTCCCCCACAGTCCAAAGACATGCAGTTAGGTTAACATGGGGCAGCCTTGGGCTGACCTAACCCCCAACTGTTCCCCGGGTGCTATAGCATAGCTGCCCACTGCTCTGGGTGTGCATGTGTGTGTTCACTGTTTCAGATGGGTTAAATGCAGAGGAGGAATTTCACTGTGCTTGAATGTACATGTTCTACATACATCCTATGAACTTTAACAGTGGAGCGCTCTGTATAGAGATCTTGCAGTCACGTGACCGGAAAGTACACAGCCGCCATCTTGTCGGTAAAAAACACCGCTGAATACTGCTGCACTCGTGTACAGAATGGATCGATTTCAACCGACGGACTACACGGCTCATTTTTCTAATGAACAGATAACTAGATATATGTCTAAAATAAACGATCTACAGATTAGTGACCCTTATGGCTTACCGGACGGAGTTTTCACGACTGTGTCAGTGGATATTGAACTGCCAGCGGAATACCCAGACGTGTATAATTACCTCATTAACTTTCCCTCGCTGTTCAGTGGTGAAGCACTGCATGCTTATACAGTAAATCTCTGGACAGTTATCTTTACAGAAATTCAGGATTTGTCAGCGACTCAGATGTGGCATCTTGTAAACAAGAAAACAACAATCCTCATTGGATGGATAAGTCACTTAAGTATTGAGTATAGCACTGACCAGCCGATTATAGAATAGAATAAGGTAATTCCAGCTGTAATTCCAAATCGTCCATCTTGTTTACCATGGATCTGGCGTTGGAGAGGTAGAGGCTTGGCAGTGGAGATTTGAGTGGTTGTTTTCTGAGCTTAGTCAACAGGCCGGCTCTGCCTGCAGCCTCGCTTTTGCTTCTGCTCCCGACGCCGCCTCCTTCGCCTGCCAGAGCCGATAACAATCCACGGAGACCCCGCTGGTCTCGCTATCTCGTCCGGAATGTTGTGCATGCGATGGAAATCGCTACAAACCGTCATTTTCTGCTGGAAACCAATGTCCAGTAAGTCCATACGGTTGTAGTGGATATTGAAGTCCGGTACAGACGAACAACACGCAAAAATACACACAAAAAACATAAACGTGCACAGGTAGGGAGAGCTTGTAGCCGCAGCCGTTGTAGTAGAATTGTATATAGTAGGGTTTTCCAGAAGAAAAGGTAGAAGCAGAAGTAGAAGGCGGAAATAGGCATTTGACCGACAAGATGGCGTCTGTCACAATCTGGATCGGCTGTGACGTCACATGCAAGTGCTCCATTGGCTCTGAGTCTTCCTGAAAGCCTGATGACTACTCACATCTTCCCATTGATTTCCTCATCCAACTCTTTACCCCCATTTATCCATCCACCACACTGCCTCCACAAGGGACAGATTCATAGGCAGGAAAGTGACATGGCTGAGGAGATAACTGCATCTCTTTGGTGGCCTTTCCTGTAATTGCTATACTCATGTAAAGCGGGTGTAGGAGGACACAAATGATCGTGAAGGACTGTGAGTTGATTTTGCACACACACAGCCCTCCACTCAGAGCATCCGTTCCTCTAGGTCTTGAAAATATGAGTTCAGAAATGTGCAAGCAGCAGCACTGGGTAATGATATTGATTTAATGTCTTTTCTTACTGGTGCAAATTAAGGGAAATTTCAGGTTCTTTACTAATCAGAGATTGTTTTAATTAGCAGGATGTGAACACGACAAAGCCATTTCTCCCCATTTTCTTTTTTTCCATGGTTTACTTCCTGATTATAATTGGTAAAACTGCTCTTGTAGTACAACCCCAAAGTCAAAACAACAAGCAAACATTAGTAGATATGAACAAAAATGTTATACAACCCCCATTCCAAAAAAGTCGGGATGCTGTGTAAACTGTAAATAAAAACAGAATGTGATGATTTGCAAATCATGGAAACCCTGTATTTAATTGAAATGAAAATAGTACAAAGACAACATATCAAATGTTGAAACTGAGACATTTTATTGTTTTTTGAAAAATATATGCTCATTTTGAGTTTGATGTCAGCAACACATTTCAAAAAAAGTTGGAACAGGAGCATATTTATCACTGTGTTGAATCACCTCTACTTTTAACAACACTCTGTAAACGTTTGGGAACTGAGGAGATCAATTGCTGTAGCTCTGAAAGAGAAATGTTGTCCCATTCTTTTCTGATATACAATTTCAGCTGCTCAACAGTTTGGGGTCTCCTTTGTTGTATTTTGCACTTCATAATGCGCCAAATTTTTTAACTGGGAGACAGGTCTGGACTGCAGCAGGCCAGTTTAGCACCCGGACTCTTTTAATATGTGCAGAAAATGGTTTGTCGTTATCTTGCTGAAAGAAGGAAGGCCTTCCCTGAAAAAGATTTTGTCTGGATGGCAGCATATTGCTCTGAAACGTGTATATATCATTCAGCATTAATGATGTCTTCCCAGATGTGCAAGCTACCCATGTCATGTGCACTAATGCATCCTCATACAATCACAGATGCTGGCTTTTGAACTGTGTACTGATAACAAGCCGGATGGTCCCTCTCCTCTTTAGCCTGGAGGACGTGGTGTCCGTGATTTCTAAAGAGAATTTCTACTTTTGATTCGTCAGACCTCGGGACAGTTTTCCACTTTGCCTCAGTCCATCATAAAAGAGCTCAGGCCCAGAGAAGGTGGCAGTGTTTCTGGATATTGTTTATATCTGGTTTTAACTTGCATTTGTGGATGCAGTAATGAACTGTTTTCACAGACGATGGTTTTCTGAAGTGTTCCTGAGCCCATACAGTGATTTCCACTACAGACACGTGTCTGCTTTTAATGCAGTGTCTCCTGAGGGCCTGAAGATCACAGGCATCCACTGTCAGTTTTCAGCCTTGTCTCTTGCATACAGAGATTTCTCCAGATTCTCTGAATCTTTTAATTATATTATGGACCATAGATGATGTGATCCACAAATTATTTGTGGTTTTACATTGAGGAACGTTATTCTTAAATTGTTGCGCTGTTTGCCCATGCAGTCTTTCACAGAGCAGTGAACCCCTCCCCATCTTTACTTCTGAGAGACTCCGCCTCTCTGGGATGCTCTTTTTATACCCAATCATCTTACTGACCTGTTGCCAATTAACCAAATTATTATTTTTTTTTAACCATTTTATGCAACTTTTTCAGTCTTTTGTTGCCCCGTCCCAACTTTTTTGAAACGTGTTGCTGACAACAAATTCAAAATGAGCATATATTTAAAAAAAAAAAAAAAAAACAATAAAATTTCTCAGTTTCAGCATCTGATATGTTATCTTTGTACTATTTTCAAAGAGTTTCCATGATTTGCAGATTCTCTCATTCTGTTTTTATTTATGCTTTACACAGCGTCCCAACTTTTTTGGAATTGGGGTTGTACCTTGTGTGAGTTCAGCATGGACAGCAAGTCCATTGTTAACTCATTTATTTTGATTTTCCTTCCATAGAAGTTTAATTGTCTGAAGGTTTTAAGAGCATTCAAGTAGCTGAACTTGTTCATGTATAAATCACAAATCAGAGATAAGTATTTGTAATAGATAGATAGATGGTTCATTCATAGTAGGTTAAAAATAGAATTGTGTTTGAACATAAGTATCAGAAAGGCCTGAAAGTCTGAAGTCAACCCCTTATTTTTGCACCTCAATCATATTATTCAGTAACATCAATGAATAATTGTGTGAATATAGTGATGCTATTTAACAGTTATTCCATGAAATCGAGTCATACATGAGCATGATAACTTACGAGGCATGTAGCACTGAGTTGGCTATAAGCCATGTACAACAAGATTGAGTGGAATAACTGTTTTATTCTATCCACATTCACTGGATTTTGAGAAACAGCCATCCATCTATCCATTATCCACAACCGCTTACCCTGTGCAGGGTCACGGGCAAGCTGGAGCCTATCCCAGCTGACTATGGGCAAGAGGCACAGTACACCCTGGACAAGTCACCAGATCATCACAGGGCTGCACAAAGAGACAATCAATCATTCACACCTACGGCAGACACGCGGAGAACATGCAAACTCCACACAGGAGGGCCCTTGTCGGCTGCTGGGCTCAAACCCAAGAACAAGACTCCAACCGCACCATTTGACGGTGTCTGTTTCAGCACCATTAACATTAGTTTTTTCCTGAACATGACGTATGAACAGGTGAATGTGCTTCTCTTTATCAGGGAGTGTGAAGTATTCTGTCAGAGATGGTTGGGAGACGGCTGTAAGTGCAGAAGGTGTGTTTATTAATACAAGTGAAGATGGTAAACAATCCACAACGGCAGAAAAAAATCGTAAAACAGTGAAACAGGCAACAGGTCAAGCGAGGAATAAACAGGCTATCGTAGACTCGGCAGAATCGGGGATCAGGAACCCAAACAAGGAAATAAGGCTTGGTAATGCGTTGGCAACACAACTCAATACTTTTGCAAAGTGCGTGCATTTTCACAGTTTTTATATCGGCGCGCTGATTGCGCCTTAATCCTGTGCAGGTGCGAGTCGTTTACAGCGCACATGAGAGTCCGCTTGGCACGCGCTGTCCAAAGCGCACCCAAAAGTCTATCTGATGCACACGCCAAGGTGCACAGGTGTGACACACTTACACAAAATTAGTACAAATATTAAAGGAAAAAGAAAAGAAAGCACAACTTTATTCATCACACACTTGTGAAATTTCCTCTCTGCATTTAACCCATCTGAAGCAGTGAACACACACATGCGCGCACACACGTGAGCAGTGAGCACACACACATACCCAGAGCAGTGGGCAAATATTAATGCAGATATAAATATACAAAATTATTATAGCATGTTACAAAAAATGAAGAAAAAATCCAAGTCCTCGTCTCCAGTTTACGAGTCCGAATGCAGTTAATGTACAAGTCCAAGTCATCAGTGCTCACGTCCAAGTCGAGTCACGAGTCCTTAAAATTAGGGCACGACTCGGACTCGAGTACTACAAGCCCACTTAGAATGTCAACAAACTGGCGAATTGACAGGAGCAATTTGTGAAAAATACTATAATAATAATTATTGAAAAATAAAAAGTGATACATTCTACCCATGAAATACTTTTATTCCATGTTTTGTTGCTTTTTTTATTTTTGGGGTTTTGTTTTTGAGTAGAGTTTTTATTTCGTCCTCGGTTGGTTCAGCAACACGCGCTGCCATTTTGTTTTTCTCTACTTACGGTACACTACCGTTCAAAAGTTTGGGGTCACTTTGAAATGTCCTTATTTTTGAAAGAAAAGCACTGTTCTTTTCAATGAAGATCACTTTAAACTAATCAGAAATCCACTCTATACATTGCTAATGTGGTAAATGACTATTCTAGCTGCAAATGTGTGGTTTTTGGTGCAATATCTCCATAGGTGTATAGAGGCCCATTTCCAGCAACTCTCACTCCAGTGTTCTAATGGTACAATGTGTTTGCTCATTGCCTCAGAAGGCTAATGGATGATTAGAAAACCCTTGTACAATCATGTTAGCACAGCTGAAAACAGTTGAGCTCTTTAGAGAAGCTATAAAACTGACCTTCCTTTGAGCAGATTGAGTTTCTGGAGCATCACATTTGTGGGGTCGATTAAATGCTCAAAATGGCCAGAAAAATGTCTTGACTATATTTTCTATTCATTTTACAACTTATGGTGGTAAATAAAAGTGTGACTTTTCATGGAAAACACAAAATTGTCTGGGTGACCTCAAACTTTTGAACGGTAGTGTATATGAGCTGATATCCTAGTAGTAGGGCGGCACGGTGGTGTAGTGGTTAGCGCTGTCGCCTCACAGCAAGAAGGTCCGGGTTCGAGCCCCGTGGCCGGCGAGGGCCTTTCTGTGTGGAGTTTGCATGTTCTCCCCGTGTCCGCGTGGGTTTCCTCCGGGTGCTCCGGTTTCCCCCACAGTCCAAAGACATGCAGGTTAGGTTAACTGGTGACTCTAAATTGACCGTAGGTGTGAATGTGAGTGTGAATGGTTGTCTGTGTCTATGTGTCAGCCCTGTGATGACCTGGCGACTTGTCCAGGGTGTACCCCGCCTTTCACCCGTAGTCAGCTGGGATAGGCTCCAGCTTGCCTGCGACCCTGTAGAACAGGATAAAGCGGCTAGAGATAATGAGATGAGATGAGATCCTAGTAGTAGAGTAGCCAATCAGAGCGCACGATTGCTCATATCCAGTGAATAGTAGGATAATAGAATAATAGGAAAGGTATGTACATGGATTTACAAGGGTGAGCAATATAAATCTGGATAATACAATATAAAGTATTGTCGTATCTTTATCGGTATCTTTTCTTTTCTCTAAATATTTTTATCCCTATCTGTATCTGAACTGGAAAGTTTTCTTAAGATGAACCTTGACATGAACCCTAGCATTATGCCAGAAGCAGAAGAAAACACTAAAGAAAAAAGCAGTTAGAAATACCAGCACTGTTAGCATGCTCTGTGAATTCAGGCTCTGACCGTTCCTTAACTTCAGCTAGTGTTGTGCACAGCGGTTGTTGTTGTTGCTGTTGTTTTACATATTGCTTGTGTAGTTATTATTTATCATTACTTTTGTCTGTACCTAAATTTTGTTAATTCTAGTTTCTAAAATGTATTTTTAAAAAACTAGTAGCCTTAAGGCCCGGTCCCACAATACTGATAACGATAACTATAAATAAATCAGTCCCCTGCAGGTTATGTGGTCGGTGCTCACACCAAACCGATAACGATACCTATAGCCCAGGCCTGGGTTTATCTGTATCGGTGAGATTGCTTCTGGAGCCATTTTTCCAGGCCTGGGGCCACATTACAGAAACTTCCTAAGTGTAAAATCCTATCTTATATTAAGTTAGGAAGGCATTTAGGAGTTTTGGTATTACAGAAGGAGGTTTCCTAACTTAACTTAGGAAGAAATCCTATCTTATCTTAAGATAGGAATTTAGCCATTACAGAACCACCCTAAGTTAGGAATATCTTAAGTTAGGATGCCTAAGTTACAAGGCCATACACTCTGACCTAAAATTCAAATTTTCAACTGTCAGTAACTGAAAAAATGGCAGCAGCACTGCTAGTAGGTCTGTATGAGGATGAAGAGAAAAGAAATTTAATGGTTGAAAGGCTACTGAGACCACATAATGACATGTTGAATTTTTCAGATCGTGTTTTGAAGTCTTTTTATCGCCTGCCAAGACATTTTATTTTGAATTTGGTGGAGGAGTTGCGTCCAGCCCTGGAAAGACCCACAAGGAGACATGGAGCCTTGCCTGTGGTGATGCAGGTAACAGATGCTCTGCGTTTTTTTGCCAAGGTTGACTTCCAGACTGAGGTTGCAAGCCTGTCTTCGGTGTCACAGCCATGTATTTCAAGAAATCTCATGGAAGTCACTAGGCCATCTGCAGTCTCGCACCTAACTACATGCAGTTTCCACGTGGAGAAGAGCTGCAGCGGATTAAGGAGGAGTTTTTAAGGCAGAGTGGGATGCCAGGGGTAATTGGGCTTGTTGATGGGTCTTTATTCCCTATCAAAGCCCCAAGCGGTCCAACTGAGCCAGCATTTCGGCAACCTCCTGCCACTTTTTTTCCTTTACTTGGGATGTTAAACTCGCCGAAAATTTCCCAAACAAGGTGGACTTCCTCTCGTCCACCGCCACAACTAAAGCCTCCAGCTCGTCGTGCGCAAAATTAAATGCCCTCCGCTTCTTTTCTGTCATTTTTGTCAGCTTTTCTGATGACTTTCTAGGTCTTTTCACCTATAACGGTTTAGGTCGTTACAAAGTAATTATCTCGTGCACATTCGAAGTGGCAGAAACAGACACGACCAATCGAAAAAATCACTCTGACAGAACAGTTAGGATTTCCTAACTGAAGATATGATAGGAGGCCAAAGATAAGATAGGAAACGGCCAGCAACTTAGGAATTGTTTCTGTAATAGGAAGTTAGGATTTTTCCTATCTTTGAGTTCCTATCTTAAGTTAGGACGAGCGGTTAGGATTTTTTCTGTAATATGCCCCCTGGACCTGATCTGATAAAACATCTGACCAATCAGGTAATTGTTTACATGTGACATTCTTTGAGCACATGCTATTTTTCCCCCGGGGCATCTTTGTACATCCTGGTTGCATCTCAAAGTCACGGAATACGGATTCACGGAAAATAAAAAATATAATACAAAGCACAGATCTTTTACGAACGGATGTGTGATTTTCCATGAAATATCAATAGTAAATTAATAAAGTAAACATATAAATCCAGGTAAGATATTTTAATTATGAATTTTGGCAGTCCAAACATTTAATTGTTTTAGACTTCTTAATTTTTTATCCGTGATGAAATCTGTAATCAGTCTGTAATACACTGAAACGTCCGTGACCAATCCGTAAATTATTAGCATCCATATTAAAATCCATAACCACTCCGTATTTTGCATCCTTTTTTCTTATATTTCCGTAATCCGTGACCTATCCGTACTATATCAACTACTGGAGTGTGTGCACGGGTTGTTCTGAAGTCCAAGCTGTACAGTATGACCTGGAATAATGTGCTACTCCTTGGAAAAAACTTCCATGGCTATTCCTAAGTTGCATGCATTTATTTACCTAAGTGGCAGGACCAAACAATATTACTGTATAGTCGGGATTATAGTTGTGGTGTGACTGCTCCAGACTGGAACTAAATTCAGGTATAGACCCTTTTCAGTCACGTGACCTTCGTAAACGCGACCACCATTTTGGACATGTATCGGACTTCGGCTCAAATTGGTTTGAATGCGAGGAAGGCGACAAATGGAGAACATACAAGAAAAAGGAGCGAGATGCAGAAAACACCTTCGCTATCCAGCGATGTAGGGCATTTACAGGGCGAGCAGAGGGAGAAATAACAACAGTAACGACACATTAGCAACGCCGTACAGAAATAACGGTTTATGGCACAGACCCTTTCGGTTCTCGCTCATCTAGCTGCTACAATGACTGCTTAGACTGCAACAATAATACCTAACACATTTAAGTATCCGTCGTAAAGACGTGAAACTCATCGAGTGACGAGTGTGTTCATTGATAAGCTAACACAATCTAAAAGTAGACACACCATCACACTGCCCTGGCGCTGTGTACAGTTTACCTTCTATGGTTTGTGCACTCACTATTTGCCATTACTTTCTCCAACCGTTGTTACAGATTACAGGGAACGGCCTGGATTTAAGAGACAAATACATGCTCCTATTGTTTTGAACACTTATTTGTAGGCAGTGCTTAATTTGTAAAGTGGGAGGTCCCGGAGCGCAGAGGATGAGTGGCTCTGGTGCGGAAAAAAAGGGGGCGGGGCGCGGCGCTGCGCTTCTGGGCATGTTTTGTAATAACACTGCAAATTAAGTTCATCTGCAGATATTTTGTGGATGTCGTTTCATGAGAGAAATCACCAACAAGGCAGATATCAAAATCAGACATTAACACTAAATAAACTTGCATTTTTTTTATTTAATTATTTGGGTTGTTTTTTTTTTTGTTACATAGTCAAAAGAGGTGTCGGATCACCGGATCCAGTGTAAATAGCTGCCGGAGGTTCCGGAGCGCGCTCCGGCTTGCTCCCTCTCAAATTAAGCGCTGTTTGTAGAACACTGCCTCTGATCTGTCCTACAGTCTACCAACAGCAAAGGAACACAACGCTAGCTAATGTCGTTAGCTAATAGCTACTACAGAAGAACAAATAGGTTACAATGGGTTATTTTAGCCTATTTGGTTACACACTCGCCGCCACAGAATGTTAACAGCAATGTAATGCCTTTTCTGGCTAATTTTATTCGTCTTACCTCCAACAAAGTGGTCACTACACAAGCGCTGGTATGCCGAGGGCTGCCAATCTGTTAATTTTTTTTTTAATGGCCGCTATCCATCTTCTCCGTCGGGATGCGATAAAATGATAACCCTTGCCTTGTTTGTTGATGGTTACTACATCCAGGTGCACAACAATATAGTGGCATGATGGAAGTCTTGCTGAAAATAAACACTTTTTTTGCTGCCGTTCCTCAATGCTGGCTGTGGTAAACTACTGGTAGTACATGTCCAAAATGGCGGCTGCGTTTGTCGTGACGTCACGTGAAAAGGGTCCATAGGTATACTTATCGCTGTTGTGAGACCGGGCCTTAATTTAAAGCACTCTGACCAGGCAGTTACTAAGGATAAATGAATGCTGTGCATTCAGAGTGATCAGTGAAAATGGTGTGTGTGCGCCTTGTGAGCTTCATTGCTGATTGCTCACTCATGCATGCCCACACTTAAATAAACCTGCTTGTGCAAATGTTTTGTCGTGCTCTGAGGTATTAAGCTCCAAATCCCGATGCCAATCATGTCTGTATTTGATTACGTTAGGCCTCATTTATAAAGGTGGATAACTACAAATTTATTCATAACCCATTTGTAGGAGCATTTATACAAGATATTTTATATTCATGAAAATCCTCTAAGATTGGAAATACTTTCATAACGTGTGACAGCTTCTGAGTTTGTGTTACATTTTTTGCAGAAGACAAACTAATCTCAACTTCGAATGATCAGCATTAAGTTGTATAAATTGCTGCACTTTTATGTACAGATTATGCTGTCAAGTTTAAATGGTTTATATACACGAGTACAAAAAAAAAAACCCTGTTTGTGAAAAGAATGACATCCTATTTGGTTGCGTCATTCTGTATTTATTCAGTGTTGTAGTCAAGTCACTAAACTTCAAGTCCGAGTCTAGTCTCGAGTCCCCAGTGTTCAAGTCCAAGTCATTGAAGAAAATTTCGAGTCGAGAACAAGACTCCAATCGCACCATTTGACGTTGTCTGTCGCTGCCTTTATGTGAAAGCGTCTCTGCTACTGTGTTGGACTAACGTTCCTGCTCGACTGCCCCATTTTAGTTAACAGGCTACAGATAAAAAGCTTGTTCATCACTCAGCAAGCCCCGCCCACTATCAACAGGGCAAATAACATGAGAGAGGGTTAACACTAGCTAGTTCATCGCTCAGCAAGCCCCGCCCACTATCAACAGAGCAATGAACACAGCGTGTCACTTCCTTCTCTGGGTGGAGTCTTACCAAATGACGATTGAAGTTCGAGGTCGTCCCTTCGATAGTTCTTCTACATATGGAACACACAGCAGTGCATTTTTTCCCACTGCACGAGAAGTCTGTATAAGCAAAGCGGACAATCCTAGCGGCGTCTCTCCAGGCATTTTAGCGCCATTAACGTTAGTTTGTTCCTGAACATGACGTATGAACTGGTGAATGTGCATTCTCTTGGACAAAATTAAGATAAAACTTAATGTAGATATAAATATAATTATCTTATACCAAATTATTGTGGCAGGTTACAAAAAAATAAAGAAAAAATCAGAGTCCTCGTCTCCAATTTACGAGTCCGAATGCAGTTAATGCACGAGTCTGAGTCATCAGGGCTCAAGTCCAAGTCAAGTCACGAGTCCTTAAAATTAGGGCACAAGTCAGACTCGAGTACTACAAGCCTGTATTTATTTGGCTGCAATTATGTGGTCTATGTACACGTATCTTAAAAAGTAGAATTTGTATTTGTCTTTTTGTGCCACTGTGTTGATTTTATATATATATATATATATATATATATATATATATATATATATATATATATATATACAGCTCGAAATTCGCGGTGGTCCAGTCACCCAAGGCGACTTAATTTGTCATTTGGCGGGTAATTCCTGTCACTAGCCAGCCCGGCTGGCTAGTTGAAAATAAAAATATATATATGAAGTGAAGATTCAGACTAGGGCTGTGCAATATATCGAATATACTCGACATATCTCCGAAAATTCTGTGTGAGATACATAAAACTATTATATCGTAACTATCGAGTATTTTATGGTCATCTGCCGACTTGTTTTGTGTTTGTTGTGTTTGTTTAAAACATTTCCCGGTGGTTTTCTCCCTGTCCCTCAGGCAGTAACATGAGAGGCTGCCTAAGGGTAAAAAAACAATAACGTCACACACTCACCAACCAATCCCGGGTGACATCTAGGTGCTGAAAGGAACTTGCGGGAAGATTTTCTAGTTTTGGTTTACAGCGCTGACTCAGTTTGTGCAATCGCTGGTGTTGCATAGGCTACCGTGTAAGCTCTGTCAATTTCAGCGACAAATTAAAAATGGAAGCGGACGAATTGGTTGCTAAAAGAACTAGTAAGGGGTCAGTCATCTGACATTTTTTTGGATATCGCGAGGACGACGTGGAACAGCAAATGCCAGTTTGTAAAGTGTGCAAAAAAAACCTGTCATCATGAAAGGCAGCAGCACTACAAATATGTTCCATCACCTGAAAACTCACCCGGTACGGTATGAAGAGTCTCTTAAACTCCAAACTACTTGCCCACAAGCTAAAACCCCCCCACAAGCTAAACAAATGACCATAGCGGCCTCGTTCTCCAAAGCCACCCCATATGAGAAAACGAGTCAGAGATGGAGAGCTATAACGGACGCAATCACTAACTTCATTGCCGAAGACATGATCCCAGTTAGTATAGTGGAAAAACCAGGCTTCCAAAAATTACTACACACTCGATCCCAAATATGAGTTGCCTGGTCGCAGACATTTTACAGAGAAGGCAATACCGGAATTATACACATCGGAGAGGCAGAGCCAGAAAACATTCAGTTCAAAAGTGTGCAAAGAGAGAAATTATGTTTTGCAGATCTCTCTCTCTATTGTGAATGTTCCAGTGGTTCTCAGTAGTCAGGTTAATAGCTTGGAGATCTACCTCATCTCATTATCTGTAGCCGCTTTATCCTGTTCTACAGGGTCGCAGGCAAGCTGGAGCCTATCCCAGCTGACTACGGGCGAAAGGCGGGGTACACCCTGGACAAGTCGCCAGGTCATCACAGGGCTGACACATAGACACAGACAACCATTCACACTCACATTCACACCTACGGTCAATTTAGAGTCACCAGTTAACCTAACCTGCATGTCTTTGGACTGTAGGGGAAACCGGAGCACCCGGAGGAAACCCACGCGGACACGGGGAGAACATGCAAACTCCGCACAGAAAGGCCCTCGCCGGCCACAGGGCTCGAACCCGGACTTTCTTGCTGTGAGGCGACAGCGCTAACCACTACACCACCGTGCCGCTGAGATCTACCTCTATTTTTTAAAATAATTTAATGAAAGAGCACTTTTCTTATTTAGGCTAAATGTCTTTCTCAGTGTTGAGCTGCACTTTATTGGTTTGAGCTCTGAGCAGCTCTGTATTGTTTTGCCCCTTTGTTGCAATTTTCAAGATTGTTTTTCAGTTTGTGCCACATCTTTGTTGAATGAAAATAGTCTTATTTCAACTCAATTATGATTAATCACAAACATGAAAATGTAAAATGTGTTGTTGAAAACCACCTGTAAAGTTAACCAACAATGTTATTTAATCTGCAGGGATTGTAGTGAAAACAGTAAAGAGTAAAAGTTAGATTTCATGGGGTCCTTTAGAGGAGATTTCAGTATATCGTGAAATGGAGAAAATGTATCGGGATATTCATTTTTTCCCATATCGCACAGCCTTAATTCAGACCCACCGTCAACTAAAGCCGCCACATATTAAGCGTGTGCTGTGTCTGTGTTAATCAATGTGTTTATCGGCAGGATGGAAAATACCGAAGAATTCCGTATCATATCGTGTACAAGTCAGGCTGTCGATTTTTTTCACTGCTGCGCATGCATATAACGCATCTTGTTGAATATCACGGTAATCACGTTATCAAATTCAATAGATGTGGCCACATTATCGCCCATTTAAACACGTGTTTTTGTTGTTGTTTACATCTACATCTGCCAAAGCTACGTTGCGATGTGGAATTTTCTGAAAGGTGTACAGAAACCGCCAGAGACAGGGACAAAGCGACCTCGGTCTGAAGAGGAGAAAAAGGCCGCCGATAAAGCGTACGAGAAGGAGAAACGACAAAGGACTTATAAGCAAACGTGGGAGCAGGGTAGGCCTTTGCTGCGATACGATTTTTATGGAATAATTAATTATTTTCAAGTTGATTCCTAGTCAATATGAAGCTCCAAATGCTTTCTCTCTCATAAATGGTTAAATACAGAAAGCATGTTGGACATATTTTGGGTGCTATAGTCATGATAGTAAGTATATTTGTTTTCAATACTCATACACCAAGTTGCCAAGTTTTCCAATATATTATTATTTGTTGATATTATATTATGGTGCTCTATGTTGTTCTCATTTATGTATTTAACAGCAGTATCAAAATACTCGGGTCTTGAAATAAATGCACATTAGTCATGAACAATGGTAACTACTCTCTTTTGCGTTATTTTTGACAGAAGTAAAATTCATACATGAACAAATTTTGGCTAGTTGATTTTCTGTTTGGCGAGTTACTTTGGAAGGTAACTAGTCCGGCTGGCTGGTGAAAAAAATATATGAATTTCTAGGCCTGATATATATATATATCTTATCAGACTCACCTAAAGGTTCAGTCACTGTGCAGTTTCTTCCTGATGGACTCCTGTGCAGTAAACACCTTGCCCTTGTTCACATGTCCCCTCATTAGCTTCTGCACTCTCTCTCTCTCTCTCTCTCTCTCTGCTCTCCAGCCAGATGTGATTGCAGTGCTTGATTGAGCTCCATGTTTCTCAGTACTGCAGCTCCGTGTGGCTTTCATTCATGAGGGCAGGGTGGCATTTCGTCCACCGAGGCGAGGAATGAGAAATGGAATGCATGGGTTTTTTTTTAATATCCTCAAAGTATTTGCCATTTCTCTTTCTCTTCTCTCAATGTCTTTTCCTCTTTTTTAATTCTGTTTCTATCTTTCCTTCTTTGTATATTCATTTTCACCTTGCATTACCACCCAGTCTGTCACTGCATATCAGCATGCATAATAAACTTTCGCCCTGTGTAGCTGGTCTTCTTGCCATTGGGATATTGTGCACTGTGTTACAGCATATATAATGGAAAGAACTTTAAATGCTACTGCATTGAATTACTAATGCATGAGAAAGCATTCATTTTGGTTTTTGCTGACTTGAGGAAAAGAACAATTCTTTTTTTTTCCTTTTTTTTGTGAGTTCTTTGCTTGTTTTTCTTAACGCCCACAAAGTGATTTTGAGATTCTGAGAGTCTCATTAGCACGATATTTCAGGAAGGATTTATATGGAATGATCACTGTAACCAGTGTCTGATCTAGATTTTGGAATTGATCAAAACAGGGTCAAGGTCAAATGTCTGAAATAGTTTTTTTTTTTTTTTAATCCAAAAACTTCCTTCCTGTCTGTCATACAGAGATATTATATACACATTAAAGCTAGATGAACTTTCGATTTCATAAAGTCAGTGAAATTGAGTTCCCTCTGAAATGTGGTCATTGTGATATATGTTTATTTCTGTAATATCTCACAAAATATCAGGCCATTCTGTGGCTGGGAAGTTATTTAATTTGAGAGGATTCCTGAACAAATAATGTGCATGAAATCACTCGCTTCGCGCAGTCAAGCAGACAGAGGAAGTCCATGTGTGTGCGCATGCGCAGGTTTACCTTTGAGCGTGCACTGACAGTTCCATCATTCTGTCGCTAAACGAACAGCTGATCACACCGAGGTGCTCGCTGACCGCCGATATTTATTAGTTTGGTCTTGCATTTCCTTTCCTTCATAAATAACATCACGTCTTTTCTTCTCACTTTCGGTTACTGTCGTCGGTCTTTTGCGTTTCATTTGCACACTCACGTCCTCCATTTTTCTCTCCTGTTTCAAATTTGTATCCCACAATTCCTTGCTCAAACGGGGAAAACTCACCACATGTTGCATGATGTCGTATCTTGAATTGGGTCATGGTGAAGGAGGAAAAAATAGCGGAGAATTTAGGGCCATGTGGCCCTCAATTCATTAATTGTTCTATTTAAAAAATAATAATAAAATTGGAAGTCTGCGATTCAAATTCAGTAGCTTTCGGTCCACTGAACAAAAATAATTCGGTATGTAGGAAAATTCTTTTTATGACCTACACTTGAAAAATCTGAAAGGCGGTCTATCTTTAATTTTCAGGAACTCAAGCCCCATGTTCACCGGCTAGTGGCCTAGTGGTAGCGTGTCCGCCTCTCGATCGGGAGATCGTGAGTTCTATTCACGGTTGGGTCATACCAAAGACCATCATAAAAATGATACCTACTACCATCTGGCAAGGCATGCTGCAATACAGATGCAAGTAGGGGAGTTAAACTCTTGTGGTTACCAGAGGACTGTAACCCTAGCTATGTAATAGGCGAGAGGCCGAGGGCTGCAGAAACGGAGATTGGCGCCGCCTGATGCGCCATATGGCACGGGAAGGACTTTAGACAAGCCCCATGTTCTGGATATCAATGATTTTTGCCACCAGCTCATCCATGTGTCCATCCATGCATCTGTCCAAGATACTCATTAGCACAATATCCCAGGAGCAAGTGGTTAAATGTTTGTAGTATTTAAATGGAAGGGCGGCACGATGGTGTAGTGGTTAGCGCTGTCGCCTCACAGCAAGAACATCCTGGTTCGAGCCCCGTGGCCGGCGAGGGCCTTTCTGTGCGGAGTTTGCATGTTCTCCCCCTGTCCGCGTGGGTTTCCTCCGGGTGCTCCGGTTTCCCCCACAGTCCAAAGACATGCAGGTTAGGTTAACTGGTGACTCTAAATTGACCGTAGGTGTGAATGTGAGTGTGAATGGTTGTCTGTGTCTATGTGTCAGCCCTGTGATGACCTGGCGACTTGTCCAGGGTGTACCCCGCCTTTCGCCCGTAGTCAGCTGGGATAGGCTCCAGCTTGCCTGCGACCCTGTAGAACAGGATAAAGCGGCTAGAGATAATGAGATGAGATGAGTATTTCAATGGAATGATCATTGTAATCGTCAGATTAAATGATTTGATTTTGAAATTGTTTCAAACAGGGTCAAGGTCACAGCAAGGTCATCTCATTATGTGTTCAGATTTCCAGCTGACGTTCAGGCATCGTATTTGTTTACAGTCGCTTTGCAGTAGCTTCTTGTGCTTTGCCTCCAAATATGGCAGATTGTTGCTCTGTATTTAGATGTGCAAACCAATTAAATCGAGAAAAAGACAAAAGGTATTATATGATACCAAAAGAAGCCATGCACAAGGGTGAAAGAATACAAAATATCTCAAAAACGCTGTGAAAAATGTCTCGCAAACCTTTCACTGTATTTGAAAGGCATCGAGAGTCCACATGCGGTTTCGTGTTTGCAGCGATCATTTTGTTAAAGGTACGTACATCAACTTTATGGATCTAAAATCAAAACTTTGAATGTTAAATGAGTTTTCTGACATTTTGGGTGTCGTAAAACAAACCGTTGATGAAACGATGAAACTAGTCTGTAGGTCGGCCTCGACTGAAACTCGATGTATTTTTTCAGGTCGTCCAAGCAATTTGTATGATGAAGAAGACGTGGGTTGGGCCCCTACACTAAAATTATATTCATAAAACTAATATGATTAATATAATAATATTCACTTACCCAGCCATGCAATTGCAGTGACCCGTTATCACTTCGCCATCATCGTTAAGACTCACCCAAGTCTTCAAATTTGATTGTCGTGAATGGTTGACCTTATTTGAAAGAAAGATGTCAATTCATAAGTCTGAGCCACGTTTGAAGTGTCATGAAATAAAAGTTATCGTTGCAAAAATGCCTACAGCAGCTGCGACTTGAATCACATCCTACGCTTCGTCTTACAGTACTCATTCTTGCAAAAATAACACGATTATTGTCCTTTAGAAGTCTTTGTCCAATGTCATGAACCCAGCCACAAATGAAAAAGTTATCGGCTTCAAGACTTTTGAAAGCTTTCATTTGATTCTTCATGTAAAATGGTGTCTGGACTACCAGATAATTGAAAATGTCCAGAAACTGTATCTTTGGAAAGTTGTTGAAATTGCTTGAAAAGTCCCTCTTTTTAAAGCTGTAGGGTTGCAATCCATCACATCAATATATTTGTTCTTGATATCTCAATTTTGCTTTTGGTTCCTGTTAACATGTGTAAGATGTGGAATGTTTTCCAAAAGATGATGATGGACACGTACTTGGCTTAGACACTATCTTTGATCGTTGCCCATCACTTGGAAACCAGAAGTGAACCAGGAAGCAAAGAGTCATGTGATTTGCAAATAAGGAATCCTTTCCTTCCTATTTGAAGTATACCGTATATTACGATTGTTTCTGGCATACAAATTAGTCACAAAAAGGACTAGACTTGGTGATGTAGGCATTCCCATTGATGTTGGAGTCAAGTTGTATTTGTTTTTTGTTGGTGGTGGTGGTTTGATGATGTAACCTGTTGGTGGGTAAAACTGTCGGAGATCTGCTTAGTATGTGAGCCAGACTATCAAAATTGATCTGATCACAAGCCAGTCCATACTGTGTGTGTTTATATCTGTTTATGCAAAGCTGACTGATTATAATCAAATCATAAAGTATGTTAATGTAAGGTGTACAGTGTCTTGCAAAAGTATTCATCCCCTTTGGTGTTTGTTCTGTTTTGTCACATTACAAGCTGGAATTAAAATGGATTTTTGGAGGGTTAGCACCATTTGATTTACACAGTATGCCGACTACTTTAAAGGTGAAAATTGTTGTTTTATTGTCACACAAACAATAATTAAGATGAAAAAAACCCCAGAAAACTGGAATGTGCATAGGTATTCACCCCCTTCCGTATGAAGCCCCTAAATAATAGCTGGTCCAACCAATTAACTTCATAAGTCACATAATTAGTTGATCAAGATCCACCTGTGTGCAATCAGTGTCACATGATCTGTCACATGATGTCTGTATAAATCAACCTGTTCTGGAAGGACCCTGACTCTGCAACACTACTAAGCAAGCAACATGAAAACCAAGGAGCCTCCAAACAGGTCAGAGACAAAGTTGTGGAGAAGTATAGATCAGGGTTGGGTTATAAAAAATATCCCAAACTTTGAATATCCCAGCGAGCGCCATTAAATCCATTATAGCAAAATGGAAAGAATATGGCACCACTACAAACCTGACAAGAGAAGGCCGCCCACCAAAACTCACAGACCGGGCAAGGAGGGCATTAATCAGAGATGCAACAAATACACCAAAGATAACACTGAAGGAGCTGCAAAGATTCACAGCAGAGATGGGAGTATCTGTCCATAGGAGCACTTTAAGCCGTACACTCCACAGAGTGGGGCTTTATGGAAGAGTGGCCAGAAAAAAGTAATTGCTTAAGAAAAAACATTTGGAGTTTGCCCAACAGCATGTGGCAGACTCCCCAAACACATGGAAGATTATCTGGTCAAATGAGACTAAAACTGAACTTTTTGGCCATCATGGGAAATGCCATGTGTGGTGCAAACCCAACACCCTGAGAACACCATTCCTACAGTGAAGCATGGTGGTGGCAGCATCATGATGTGGGGATATTTTTCATCTGCAGGGACAGGAAAGCTGGTCAGGACTGAAGTAAAGATGGATGGCACTAAATACAGGGCAATTCTGGAGGAAAACCTGTTCAAGTCAGCCAGAGGTTTGAGACTGGGACAAAGGTTCACGTTCCAGCAGGACAATGACCCTAAACATACTACTAAAGCTACACTGGAGTGGTTTAAAGGGAAGCATTTAAATGTCTTGGAATGGCCTAATCAAAGCCCAGACCTCAATCCAATTGAGAATCTGTGGCATAGCTTGAAGATTGCTGTACACCAACGCAACCCATCTAACTTGAAGGCGTTGAAGCAGTTTTGCCTTGAGGAATGGGCAAAAATCCCAGTGGCTAAATGTGCTAAGCTAATAGAGACATACCCCAAGAGACCTGTAGCTGTAATTGCAGCCAAAGGTGACTCTACAAAGTATTGACTTTGGGGGGTGAATACCTGTGCACACTCCAGATTTAAAAAAGTTTGTTTTTTAAAGTTGTTGGCATGTTGTATAAATCAAATGGTGCTAACTCTCCAAAAATCCAGTTTAATTCCAACTTGTAATGCGACAAAACAGGGCAAACACCAAGGGGGATGAATACTTTTTGCAAGACACTGTATACGTGTCAGTTGTCCACCCTCATTACCCTTTGTCCTTTTTTTGTTGTTGTTTTATTTCGTCTGTCATTTTCAACTTTAATATATTGAACTCCCAGAGTAATGAGAGCAACTCCTACAAAAGAAAGCAGTTCAAGTTGGAAAAGTTCAACCATCAGTGTTTTTATACTCCTTTTTATTAAGAAACGTTCACTTGTGGCTGCAGACGCTCTGCATGCTGCAGTGGTCATCTCTATTGCTTCAGGATGTAATAGCTTGCCACATCTTTACCACCCATGGCTGCCATGCCCAATTTAATAACGGACTTGATTAAAAGACTGTCATACCCTGGTAAGCATGGGGGAATTGAGGAGACTGGAGGGAGGCGTGAGAGGAGGCGGCGTGGTATTTATTTTGGTTGCTCTCCGTGCTTTTCCTCATGGCACTCTCATCAAAATAAAAATGAGAGGAAACAATATCAAACATAATAGCACAGATATATATATATATACACACACACAGGCTCCCCAGGACACTGTCAGAGAAGCTCGATGGCTCTCAGTGTAAAACAGACTGAATATAAATCAGTGACCAGAGGTGAACATTCATTTATTACCCGATCATTCTCTGGAGTTCCTTCTCTTGGTCACAGCTGACTCTTGGCCATGCCTTCACTGCCATCAAGGAACTTCAAACACACGACATGTGTCAACCCAAGTGTTTCGTCATTTTGCATCATCACAAATCAAACTGCAAATGAAGACTGCAGAAGTGATGGTGAAATACAAGGGTTTGGTCGATTAACCATCTTCAGTGATATTTTGTATACACTACCGGTCAAAAGTTTGGGGTCACTTTGAAATGTCCTTATTTTTGAAAGAAAAGCACTGTTCTTTTCAATGAAGATCACTTTAAACTAATCAGAAATCCACTCTATACATTGCTAATGTGGTAAATGACTATTCTAGCTGCAAATGTCTGGTTTTTGGTGCAATATCTCCATAGGTGTATAGAGGCCCATTTCCAGCAACTCTCACTCCAGTGTTCTAATGGTACAATGTGTTTGCTCATTGCCTCAGAAGGCTAATGGATGATTAGAAAACCCTTGTACAATCATGTTAGCACAGCTGAAAACAGTTGAGCTCTTTAGAGAAGCTATAAAACTGACCTTCCTTTGAGCAGATTGAGTTTCTGGAGCATCACATTTGTGGGGTCGATTAAATGCTCAAAATGGCCAGAAAAATGTCTCGACTATATTTTCTATTCATTTTACAACTTATGGTGGGAAATAAAAGTGTGACTTTTCATGGAAAACACAAAATTGTCTGGGTGACCCCAAACTTTTGAGCGGTAGTGTATATACGTGTATCATAGAAATATTTGCTGGAGTTTCAGATACCTTATTTTACAGAGACACACCAGGCCTACCTACAGCACTGATCTCTCTTATAAATATGCTTGTAAGAGTCAAATGCAGTCAAAGTAATACACTTAGATTTGACTGGTTAAATTCAGAATTGCATTTTTTTAAGCACTTACACAGTTTTACTTTGGGACAAATACATACTTTCATTCACAATAGAAATATATTTAAGTGGAAATTATGTTTTGTTTGGTTTTTTTTGTAAACTAATTGCCTCTGACAGCATCCTTTGTCTGTCAAAAATGTCCTCTCTGGAAGACACTCACCATATAATTAGGCGTATCAGACTCTCTCTGGCCGTGCTGTGAAAATTCTGCATGCAGACGCTCATTTGAGTTTCCAAATCTGTCATTGCTTAACTCCTTGAATATTTTCTATCATTAAAAAGCTTATCTCTGCTTTCCAAAGAAATGTATCTGGTTAAGATCTGTTCAGTGCTTTGGGAGTAACGGCAGGTTGAATTTGGTACAACAGAGTTCACTCTCTGCTCGCGGGACGTCGGGAAACTGCCGGTGCTTTTAGAGTCATGGGAAAGCGGTCAGGCTCTCTCTCTCTCTCTCTCTCTCTCTCTCTCTCTTCTGATCGGTTTCCAAGTGAATACAACTCGTGAATATCAATCAGATAACTTTTACAGGGACATTCTCTCACTCTCACTGTTTCTGATGAAGGATTCAGCAAAATTTTCTGTCTGCTAGTTTTGATGTTATGATTCACGGGAGACTTTGAAGTCAGTTTTCATAGCTTTATCTACTTATTTTTTTTTCAAATCAAGCTGATTCATGTGAATAAATAACTATTTTAGAATATAACTGTAGTTGTTTTGATGAAAAATATTGAGATCTTAGTGGCCGGAATGAGATTTAAAAAAAACAGAAGTCAGAAATGCGAGTGTCAATTTCAGTTAAATTAACTGGAATTGTTTATTGGATGTGGATCACACAGTTTTTTCGAGGTTCGCCTTGAAAGCTGTGAATATTAATCAAAATAATCATTTATATTCTTTCATATAAACACTAGTAGGCCCTACTTTTGAGAAATACAAAGGCCTACAGAGCACAAAGAGGGGATTAAAAATAATCTTTTATTACTTTTTTATTGAGTATACCAATTTAACGGTTTAGCCTAATTAGCATAATTAATACTAATTAAATACTAATTTGCATAATTTTGTGTTTACGAATTTTTCAAACTTTGTATTCGGTATACAACCATCTATGTGCCTGCCAAATTCGATGTAAATATCTTGAAAACTAGAAAAATTATTAAGAAAAAAACATTTGCTCTCATTGGTTAATTAGGCCCATTTTGGACCATGTGATCCTCAGACAGAATATTACGGCAGTTTTCTAAAAATTAAGCTGTTTTTTTTTTCTATCTTTGATCTGTAATGCCTCAAGAACAGATAAACATATTTTAATTCTGTAAAAAGTATGTTGTTCTGAATTCAGTTCTCAATTCAATGAAAGCAGTTTCAAGCAATTTGGATTGAATTTGAATTTTCACCTGATATGCCGACTGTAATGAGGTTGTTAATGATTTTTGAAGAAAATATTTGTCTCTTCTGAAGCAGAATACTCTGTTGTTGCACAGTAAAAAACAGGACTTGAAACACATTTCAAGATGAGACACACATTTGCAGCAGAGCTTCACATGTGGTTGAAATGTGAGTCTGTCAAAAAGTGTCCTCTCTGGAAAACAGAGAGGGACAGAACACCATGTTCTTACCACAGGGTGGGACAGTGGTGTAGTGGTTAGCACCGTCACCTCACAGCAAGAAGGTTGTGGGTTCGAGCCCAGTGGCCAACAGGGGTCTTTCTGTGTGGAGTTTGCATGTTCTCCTCGTGTCTGTGTGGGTTTCCTCCGGGTGCTCCGATTTCCCCTACAGTCCAAAGACATGCGGTTAGGTTAACATGGTGCAGCCATGGCCTGAAGGTTACGCTGAAGTGCCCTTGAGCGAAGCACCTAACCCCCAACTGCTCCCCAGGTGATGATAAACAACATCAAACACACAGATGATTCACAACATTCCGGGAAATGTCCAATCTCAGTTCCCATTCTCAGTGGAGTCAAGCAAAACTCCTTGTCACCAACGAAGTCAACTAAGCCCCCAGCAACTACAGAGGATCATGCTGACTCATCTGCCCCCAATACAGTTCAGGAAAATGATCAGAGGGTGGATCTATCACCACACACATCCCCGTCACTTCCCAAGGCTAGCAACATGATATCTGAGCTAACGGGTAAGCTGTCAGAACTGTCAGAAAGACAATCAGATAAACAAGCATCACCACAACCTCCTGAGACTGGCAATAGGCAATCACCAACAACAGCAGTGGATGTAACCCCAAGCCCCTCTGTATCTCCTTCACCCCCCAGACTGCATTTTCCTGAGAAAATGGAGAGACTATTGTCTTTAAGCCGAGTGTCTTTGGCAAGCCCAAGAGGACACTCAAATCAAGTACCGTACACAGAGCTGTCTCATGGTCAGGCCTTGTGCACCCCAATATCTGTAATGATATATCCTACTGCTACAGCACCCAAGAAACGGAGGGCACCACTTCCGCCTGTGACTACAGATAAGACTCAAGGACCATGTGCACAGCTACAGTTCACCGGCAGCAGTGATGACCTTCATGTTGGAACGAACTGATATAATCTGGGTCCAGATGGTAGTTTTGAAAATAAGCTGGGACCCACGACGTACTTTTCTATTCCTGTGCTAACAAGAAGGAGAGGTGTTCTTATACATCCTATCAATGGGGTAAACTCATCAAATCTCCTTCCAGTTCCAAAACAACCACAGAACGCTTCTGTGGAAATTACCCCCACATTCACTGTAAAACTAGCTCTTCAGAATGTAAGATCACTTAATAAGTCTTTTTTAAATAATGACTTCATCGGTACACACAAACTGGATTTTATGCTTCTTACTGAAACTTGGCTTGAACAATCAAGCAGCTCTATTACTCTTATTGAAGCAACTCCCCCACTCTTTGATTTTATGAGTGTTGGAAGAGCCAATAAACGGGGAGGAGGAATAGCAAATATATACAAGGCATTTCTTCAGTACAAACAGACAACTCTTGGTGACTTTACATCTTTTGAATACCTAAGTGCAATCCTAAAATGTTCTTCTAACATATTAATGTTGACTATTTACAGACCACCAAGACTTTCTGCACCACTGTTCCTAGAGGAGTTTGGGGAACTGTTGTCAAATATTTGTTTAGAGTTTGACAATCTTATTATTTCTGGGGATTTTAACTTCCATGTTGATAATCTAGATAACACATATGCAAATGAATTTCTTACACTGATTGATGCCTTCAACCTAACACAACATGTACAAGGACCAACACGCTCCCATGGCCACACCCTCGACCTTGTCATCACTAAGGGTCTTAATGTATCTACTAGTGTCATAGACCTGGGTATATCTGATCATTTCTGTGGTTTTTTTTTTTATGTTTCCATTTCCCCTCACTTTCAAAACAAGTCTGTGACTGTAAAAAAGAGGGTAATTACCAATGGCACAGCAGCTCTTTTTGAGCAGGCACTCTCAGAACTCCCATGTCAATCTTCAGGTTGTGCAGATGATCTAATGGAAATTTTTAATTCAAGAATGAATCATATTATGGATGCTATTGCTCCTTTAAAAACCAAAAGAGTCATAGACAAAGGAAAAGCACCCTGGAAACTAAATCCAGCAGTTAAAATGTTAAAGAGGGAATGTAGAAAGTCTGAAAGAAAATGGCGTAAATCTAAACTCCAGATTCATTATCAAATCTACAAAAGGATGTTATGTAAACACAACTTAGAAATTTCTAAAGCAAGACAGTCTTTTTTTGCTGACATTATTAATAGGAATATCAACAATGCCCGTGTGCTATTTTCTACAGTTGAAAAGCTAACAAACCCATCAAGACAAATGCCTTCTGAATTTCTCTCAGTTAATACATGCAACGACGTATGAATATAGCCACACAGGTGCAAACACTTCAAAATCTGGAACCATTGGATAAAGAGAGAGGGGGTCGTAATACAATGTCAACATTTAGTTTAATTGATGTTGAGACTCTGAGAAAAACAGTACAAAGTCTCAGCTCCTCCACATCTGAACTGGACATTTTACCTACAGTCTTTTTCAAATCTGTTCTTCACCTAATATCAGACGAGGTACTTCAGATTATCAACACCTCCTTACGAACTGGCATGTTTCCTTCATCTCTGAAAAAAAGCGGTTGTAAAACCCCTACTGAAAAAGAATTAACCTGGATGTCTCAGTACTCAACAACTACAGGCCCATATCCAATTTGCCATTCGTTGGTAAAATAATTGAAAAAATTGTTTTTAATCAATTAACTGCCTTCCTGACATCAAACGGATGTTTTGATAAGTTTCAGTCAGGTTTTCATGCCAATCATAGCACTGAAACAGCTCTTACTAAAGTCATGAATGATCTACGTCTTAATTCTGATGCTGGTAAAACATCAGTCTTGGTGCTTTTAGACTTAAGTGCTGCATTTGACATGGTAGATCATTTCATACTGTTACATCGACTGGAGCATTGGGTTGGATTTACTGGTATAGTAATCAACTGGTTAAAATCTTACCTACAACAAAGATTTTTTTATGTGGCCATTGGAGGCCACAGTTCATCACCCGTGTCCTTGAGCTGTGGGGTTCCCCAGGGCTCAATCCTGGGACCATTACTATTCAACCTTTATATGCTCCCACTTGGACAAATTATTAAGAATAACTCAATAAACTTCCATAGCTATGCAGATGACACTCAGCTTTACTTAGCTATGTCACCTAATGACTATGCCCCTCTTGAGTCTCTTCATAGAGGCACTGACCAAATTAACAAATGGATGTCTCACAATTTTCTTCAGCTGAACGCAGATAAAACTGAAGTAATTATATTTGGCAAAAAGGAGGAAAGGCTTAGGATTGCCACTGTTCTTGAAACTAAGGGGCTTAAAGCAAAGGATACTGTCAAAAACCTTGGTGCCCTTATTGACAGCGAACTTAACTTCAACAGTCATATGAAAGTGGTAAAAAAGTCTGCATTCTATCACCTAAAAAACATTTCTAAACTCAGGGGTCTCATGTCAAAGCATGATCTAGAAAAACTTATTCATGCTTTCATCTCCAGTAGGGTTGATTACTGCAATAGCCTTTTCACAGGTCTTCCAAAAAAGACCATCAAAGAGCTTCAACTAATCCAAAATGCAGCAGCAAGGGTTCTTACAAGAACAAAAAGGGTAGTCCATATCACTCCAATCTTAAGGTCTCTGCACCGGCTCCCAGTGAGCTATAGAATTGACTTTAAAGCATTACTTCTTCTATTTAAAACATTAAATGGGATGGGACCCAGCTACCTACTGGATATGTTTCAATTATATGCACCAACTAGATCTCTAAGATCACAAGAGAAAAACTTGCTAGTAATACCAGCTGTCAAAACGAAGTGTGGTGAAGCAGCCTTTAGTTACTATGCTGCTAAGCTTTGGAATCAACTTCCAGATGATATTAAAAATGCTCCTACTGTTGTTAGTTTTAAATCCAGGCTCAAGACAAAGCTGTTTTCAGATGCTTTCACTTGATTAATTTTTACCTAAAGTGTAATTAATTTCCTTTAACATAATTTCTTTTAATTTTGATTTTAATGATTTTACTTTAATTCTTTATTTTAATTTCTTTTTAATTTTGGATTTTAATGATTTCACTTTTACTTTAATTCTTTGTTACTGTTCTTATGCTTTTATTTTTTTTTGTGAAGCACATTGAATTGCCTGTGTGTATGAAATGCGCTATACAAATAAACTTGCCTTGCCTTGTAGCATAGCTGCCCACTGCTCTGGGTATATGTGTGTGTGCTCATTGCTCACTTGTGTGTGTTCACTGCTTCAGATGGGTTAACTGCAGAGGAGGAATTTCACTGTGTTTTAAGTCTGTGTTTGAGTGTACATGTGATAAATATTTCTTGTCTCTTGTTAAAACCACAAGGATCGTCACCACTTGAGTTGTTATTTCAGTTACTGCCATGTTCAAACATTGCTGCACAGTAGTTGAAATTTGTTCTTCAAATCACAAACATTTCAACAGTTTGTCACTTTGTACAGTGGTGCTTGAAGGTTTGTGAACCCTTTAGAATTTTCTATATTTCTGCATAAATATGACCTAAAACAACATCAGCTTTTCACACAAGTCCTAAAAGTAGATAAAGAGAACCCAGTTAAACAAATGAGACAAAAATATTGTACTTGGTCATTTATTTATTCAGGAAAATGATCCAATATTACATATCTGTGAGTGGCAAAAGTATGTGAACCTTTGCTTTCAGTATCTGGTGTGACCCCCTTGTGCAGCAATAACTGCAACTAAACGTTTCCGGTAATTGTTGATCAGTCCTGCACACTGGCTTGGAGGAATTTTAGCCCGTTCCTCCGTACAGAACAGCTTCAACTCTGGGATGTTGGTGGGTTACCTCACATGAACTGCTCGCTTCAGGTCCTTCCACAACATTTCCATTGGATTAAGGTCAGGACTTTGACTTGGCCATTCCAAAACATTAACTTTATTCTTCTTTAACCATTCTTTGGTAGAACAACTTGTGTGCTTAGGGTCGTTGTCTTGCTGCATGACCCACCTTCTCTTGAGATTCAGTTCATGGACAGATGTCCTGACATTTTCCTTTAGAATTCGCTGGTATAATTCAGAATTCATTGTTCCATCAATGATGGCAAGCCGTCCTGGCCCAGATGCAGCAAAACAGGCCCAAACCATGATACTACCACCACCATGTTTCACAGATGGGATAAGGTTCTTCTGCTGGAATGCAGTGTTTTCCTTTCTCCAAACATAACGCTTCTCATTTAAACCAAAAAGTTCTATTTTGGTCTCATCCGTCCACAAAACATTTTTCCAATAGCCTTCTGGCTTGTCCACGTGATCTTTAGCAAACTGCAGATGAGCAGCAATGTTGTTTTTGGAGAGCAGTGGCTTTCTTCTTGCAACCCTTCCATGCACACCATTGTTGTTCAGTGTTCTCCTGATGGTGGACTCATGAACATTAATATTAGCCAATGTGAGAGAGGCCTTCAGTCGCTTAGAAGTTACCCTGGGGTCCTTTGTGACCTCGCCAACTATTACACGCCTTGCTCTTGGAGTGATCTTTGTTGGTCGACCACTCCTGGGGAGGGTAACAATGGTCTTGAATTTCCTCCATTTGTACACAATCTGTCTGACTGTGGATTGGTGGAGTCCAAACTCTTTAGAGATTGTTTTGTAACCTTTTCCAGCCTGATGAGCATCAACAACGCTTTTTCTGAGCTCCTCAGAAATCTCCTTTGTTCGTGCCATGATACACTTCCACAAACATGTGTTGTGAAGATCAGACTTTGATAGATCCCTGTTCTTTAAATAAAACAGGGTGCCCACTCACACCTGATTGTCATCCCACTGATTTGAAAACACCTAACTCTAATTTCACCTTCAAATTATCTGCTAATCCTAGAGGTTCACATACTTTTGCCACTCACAGATATGTAATATTGGATCATTTTCCTGAATAAATAAATGACCAAGTGTAATATTTTTGTCTCATTTGTTTAACTGGGTTCTCTTTATCTACTTTTAGGACTTGTGTGAAAATCTGATGACGTTTTAGATCATATTTATGCAGAAATATAGAAAATTCTAAAGGGTTCACAAACTTTCAAGCACCACTGTATACCTTACTCTTGTGGACTATAAGAAAGGTGGTCAATTTTCGAAACACACTATATGCCGTCTTCTCAAACAAGTCACACGCCCAGTATATGACTTGTAGCTCTGAAATTCTGCACAGTTCATTTCCATCTCAAAAGGAAGATTTTGGCAGCAGAGAAACACAAAAATCTGAGACTTGATTTCTTTTTGGACTACAACCCTGATTCCAAAAAAGTTGGGACAAAGTACAAATTGTAAATAAAAATGGAATGCAATAATTTACAAATCTCAAAAACTGATATTGTATTCACAATAAAACATAGGCAACATATCAAATGTCGAAAGTGAGACATTTTGAAATTTCATGCCAAATATTGGCTCATTTGAAATTTCATGACAGCAACACATCTCAAAAAAGTTGGGACAGGGGCAATAAGAGGCTGGAAAAGTTAAAGGTACTAAAAAGGAACAGCTGGAGGACCAAATTGCAACTCATTAGGTCAATTGGCAATAGGTCATTAACATGACTGGGGATAAAAAGAGCATCTTGGAGTGGCAGCGGCTCTCAGAAGTAAAGATGGGAAGAGGATCACCAATCCCCCTAATTCTGCACCGACAAATAGTGGAGCAATATCAGAAAGGAGTTCGACAGTGTAAAATTGCAAAGAGTTTGAACATATCATCATCTACAGTGCATAATATCATCAAAAGATTCAGAGAATCTGGAAGAATCTCTGTGCGTAAGGGTCAAGGCTGGAAAACCATACTGGGTGCCCGTGATCTTCGGGCCCTTAGACGGCACTGCATCACATACAAGCATGCTTCTGTATTGGAAATCACAAAATGGGCTCAGGAATATTTCCAGAGAACATTATCTGTGAACACAATTCACCGTGCCATCCGCCGTTGCCAGCTAAAACTCTATAGTTCAAAGAAGAAGCTGTATCTAAACATGACCCAGAAGCGCAAACGTCTTCTCTGGGCCAAGGCTCATTTAAAATGGACTGTGGCAAAGTGGAAAACTGTTCTGTGGTCAGACGAATCAAAATTTTAAGTTCTTTATGGAAATCAGGGATGCCGTGTCATTCGGACTAAAGAGGAGAAGGACGACCCAAGTTGTTATCAGCGCTCAGTTCAGAAGCCTGCATCTCTGATGGTATGGGGTTGCATTAGTGCATGTGGCATGGGCAGCTTACACATCTGGAAAGACACCATCAATGCTGAAAGGTATATCCAGGTTCTAGAGCAACATATGCTCCCATCCAGACGACATCTCTTTCAGGGAAGACCTTGCATTTTCCAACATGACAATGCCAAACCACATACTGAATCAATTACAGCATCATGGCTGCGTAGAAGAAGGGTCCGGGTACTGAACTGGCCAGCCTGCAGTCCAGATCTTTCATCCATAGAAAACATTTGGCTCATCATAAAGCGGAAGATACGACAAAAAAGACCTAAGACAGTTGAGCAACTAGAATCCTACATTAGATAAGAATGGGTTAACATTCCTATCCCTAAACTTGAGCAACTTGTCTCCTCAGTCCCCAGACGTTTACAGTAGGGATCGACCGATATGTTTTTTTTCAGGGCCGATACCGATTATTATGGAATTGGGATGCCGATAACCGATATGTGCAACCGATAAATGTAAACATTATAATTCACATGAAATTAAACATAGCACACACTGACACAGACCTTCATATCCATGAAATGTATGTTTAATTGTAAAATTGAACATGAAATTTTGTTCAGGGAGATGCCAGCAGCATTTGTACAATAAAGTCAAACATGAGTTAGAATAAAATGAGAAATAAAATAATAAAATAAATATTCACCAATAAAAAAATAAATCACTCCCTACTATATTACAGCTCACCTTTTTCAGTGGAAAATAAATGAAAATACACTCTGGATTCTTTTACACTAAGAACTAAGACAGACTTACCAACTTCAAGTAGTTTTTAAATAACAAATCAAGTGTAGGGAGCTGCCTGCAGCATTTTTTAAAAAGTAAAATCAAACATAAAGTAGGCTATCACTCCCTATTATGTAACAACTTAACCATCTACATTCTAATGCTTTTAATGCCCAAGCCTAATATTCCCAATTTAGGAGGATTATATTGTAGTGAAGGAAGCATTACATGTAGTTTCAGTGAGGCTAGTTGGTTGTAGGCTAATTCAAGTGCTTCCTTCCGTAAGCTAAGTTTGCCTGGCTACACAGATGCAAATGGACAATTTTAACGAGTAGTAGATGAAGAATGTAAACATATAATGATGTTGTGCTTTTGCAACTTGTGTGTTTGTGACTTATTGCGGCAAAAGCAGCGTGTCCTTACCTTGAAGTGGGATCTGCTTCTGCCCGAGTGCCCATACGGCCGCCTTGAAACAGTTCACAGCGTTTAGCTACACGTGTTGATTGGCTGTATCCCTTGTGCCGCTTCTGCCCGAGTGCCCGTACGGCCGCCTTGAAACAGTTCACAGCATTTAGCTACGCGTGTTGATTGGCTATATCTCTTGTGCCAAACAAATCAGATGTTGTGGTGGGCAGGTCCGTGTTCTTGAACTCAGAGAGGCGAGTGCAGGAAAGGATGTGCAGTGACAGTCGCATTAGGAACGAAATGGCTGCAAAAAGGCATGTTATCGGCATATCGGTGGAAATTATGGCCGATACCGATAACCCTAAAAATGCAGAATATCGGCCCGATATATCGGCCAGGCCGATTATCGGTTGACCCCTAGTTTACAGACTGCTGTGAAGAGAAAAGGGGATGTCTCACAGTGGTAAACATGGCCTTGTCCCAACTTTGAGATGTGTTGTTGTCATGAAATTTAAAATCACCTAATTTTTCTCTTTAAATGATACATTTTCTCAGTTTAAACATTTGATATGTCATCTACGTTCTATTCTGAATAAAATATGGAATTTTGAAACTTCCACATCATTGCATTCCGTTTTTATTTACAATTTGTACTTTGTCCCAACTTTTTTGGAATCGGGGTTATGGACCCAAAAAAGTCGACCCTGATTGTGAACCAGCCCATGTATGAGCCCATGCAGCATCATGTTTCATCTTCTGTGAAATTTCTGTTTGGAGAATACACTGGAGACTGATTTGTCAGAGAAGAAAAATTGAGCAGCTCCTCCATAAAAGACATCGAGCATGAGGCCTGCTGAACCGTGCTGTTCTGCAATTACACCGAAAAGTAAAAAAATAATGGATGATTTAGGAGCACAATGTGCTGATTTTTTTTTTCTTTTTTCCCCCACATGTAAAATTGCGGCGGCACGGTGGTGTAGTGGTTAGCGCTGTCGCCTCACAGCAAGAAGGTCCTGGGTTCGAGCCCCGGGGCCGGCGAGGGCCTTTCTGTGTGGAGTTTGCATGTTCTCCGGGTGCTCCGGTTTCCCCCACAGTCCAAAGACATGCAGGTTAGGTTAACGGGTGACTCTAAATTGACCGTAGGTGTGAATGTGAGTGTGAATGGTTGTCTGTGTCTATGTGTCATCCCTGTGATGACCTGGCGACTTGTCCAGGGTGTACCCCGCCTTTCGCCCGTAGTCAGCTGGGATAGGCTCCAGCTTGCCTGCGACCCTGTAGAACAGGATAAAGCGGCTAGAGATAATGAGATGAGATGAGATGTAAAATTGCTGTGTGTGAAAAGGCCAAGCTCCTAGGAGTCTAAGTGGTCGAGCTGCAATGATCATTTCAGCTCTATTCAGTTTTATTTGTATCACTCTCTTAATAATAACCAATTGCTCAGAGCAGTTTTGCAGAAATCGGGATTTAGATCGAGCTCTCTAATAAGCAAGTCACAAGCACAGTGGGAGAAAAAAAAATGAGCAAGAAACTTTGAGAGGATCTAGACTCAAAGGGGAACCTGTCCTCTTCTCAGTGATACAAATAGTGAGATTCTGATCATTAGAGTTGTACAGAGGTAAGGCCAACAGTGCTGTCAATAACCAGCTTTATATACAGGGACTTGGGATGTCATTTGAGTTCATGTTTTGATCATTTTGACTTATTGTTTTGCTTTGAAATGAGTTATTTTTCCCACTGAGTGCGTGCTTTGATATGGACGCTTTCAAGATGCTCCAGTCTGTTGTCTGTCTCTGTGCAGAAACCTGCTGTGTGCCTCTGAGACGGTCTTAATGACAGGTCTTTTGTCATGTTTAATTTTGTATGAATGCTCTGTTAGATACTGCTCAGATGAGCTTATGTAACTCTCTCTCTCTCCCTCTCTCTGTATTTCTGTGTGTGCATGTTGAAGATCGGTCAGTGGCATTCAGATCAGGGCCTGTCCATGGAGAAAAAGCTTCCCTCACTTAACGTTACAGACACACTCTTCAACACCACACTGATCATCACAACCATCCTGGTAAGTACACCTGCTTTCACCTACCATGACATAACCAGCATCCATATCAACCCGTGGCAAATATAAGACTGAGGTTTCCTTCACTGACATAATTCACATCATTCGTCAACATTAACAAACAATGGCTTTCACCATTAAAGGAGAACTGAAGTCATTTTTAAACTTTCTTTATTTCTTAATTAACGTTATTCAATTACGTTTTCAGTTTTAGTAACCTTATATCGTGACTCGTATTGGCAACTCATTACAATTAAATATTATACTTATAAGCCGTGTTGAATTTAGTTCGTTTGGTCCACAGCAGGCGTCACTTATCCGCGCGATCTTCACGAGACTTGTGCGAGACTTCGAAACGTCAAGTATCAGCCAGGTGTCAGTGCCACTATTTTGAAAACTGCTTTCCAAATGAAATATTGCACAAAAACGAGTTTAAATGACTACTACTGCCTACTTTTTTCAAACTTTCCTGATTGCTGTCGAAACAAACAAAACTTCCGGCTTGATTACGTCAGCATTCGAAAGAAGGCGCGTGCGTCTTTTGACAACGTTGGCAGATGTTGGTCACTTTGATTTCCGCTGTACATTTTACTTCCGTCCTACGATGTCTCGCACAGGTCGCAACGAATCTCGTTTACGGCCATCGCTTTGACATATGGACTGATATATTACAGAGCATATTTCAAACACTCATAACTTGCTATAGCAGCGACAAAATAGCGATCAAAAATGCATTCCGATATTTAATAAAATGAGTGAAATAGAATTTTGAGGATAAATTTGCCTTCAGTTGTCTTTGAAAGGTGCATTAAAGTAAGTAAGATTAGTCTTTTTTTTTTCCCCTCAAGATTAGGTCTCTGATAGTTCGGTGGGGTTGACATTTGAACGATTCCCACCCATGATCACGAAACTCTGACCCCAGGATCTACAGTCACCCATAGATTAGTGTCTATAAAATGACTGACAGGAAGTGTATCCAAACACAAACAAGCAATCTGGACTGGTTTTCCAAATGGGTTTATTCAGCGACTTAAAGCAAGACGGCCTTTCGATTTCATAAAATTGGTGAAATTTAGTTCCCTCTGATATTTGGTCACTGTGACGAATGTTTATTTCTGTAATATCTCAAAAACACCAGGTTATTCTTTGTTTCACGCAGTCAAGCAGACAGAGGAAGTCTGTGTGTATGCGCATGCGCAGGTTTACCTTTTGAGCACGCACTGACAGTTCCATCATTCTGTCGCTAAACGAACAGCTGATCACACCGAGGTGCTCGCTGAGCGCTGATATTTATTAGTTTGGTCCTGCGTTTCCTTTCCTTCGTATATAAAATAACGTCTTTTCTTCTCGCTTTCTGTTACTGTAGTTGGTCTTTCATGTTTCATTCGCACACTCACGTCCTCCATTTTTCTCTCCTGTTTCAAATTTGTATCCCACAATGCCTTGCGTGAACGGGGAAAGCCCACCATGTGATGCATGATGTCATATCTTGTATTGGGTCATGGTGAAAAAGTAGCAGAGAATTTAGGGCCACATGGTTCTAAATTCATTAATTGTTCTATTTAAAAAAAAAAACATAAAATTGGAAGTCTGTGATTCAAATTCAGCTTTCAGTCCACTAAACAAAAATAATTGTGTGTCAGGGACAATTCTTTTTATGACCTACACTTGAAAAATCTGAAAGGCAATCTAGCTTTAATATACCTTTTACTGAGACCATGGCTTCAGGCTTTGTTTTTTCATTATGCTCTACATATCTCCTTAAAGACTAGGCCTTTCTTGGAGACCAATTTTGTACCAAATCATGATTACAATCACCTGTTGACATCACCTGTTTCAAATCCCATCATTATTTCATAGTTTTACCTCATTACTAACCTCATAAATTGCCCCCATCCCAACTTTTTTTGGAATGTGTTGCAGGCCTAAAACACAGGAATGGATGTATATCAGCAAATGAAATGAAGTTGACCAACAAAACATGACATATCTTGGGTTCATCCTGTCTGCAATGAAATACAAGTCAAAGCCCATTTACAGTGGTGCTTGAAAGTTTGTGAACCCTTTAGAATTTTCTATATTTCTGCATAAATATGACCTAAAACATCATCAGATGTTCACACAAGTCCTAAAAGTAGATAAAGAGAACCCAGTTAAACAATTGAGACAAAAATATTATACTTGGTCATTTATTTATTGAGGAAAATGATCCAATATTACATATCTGTGAGTGGCAAAAGTATGTGAACCTCTAGGATTAGCAGTTAATTTGAAGGTGAAATTACAGTCAGGTGTTTTCAATCAATGGGATGACAATCAGGTGTGAGTGGCCACCCTGTTTTATTTAAAGAACAGGGATCTATCAAAGTCTGATCTTCACAACACGTTTGTGGAAGTGTATCATGGCACGAACAAAGGAGATTTCTGAGGACCTCAGAAAAAGCGTTGTTGATGCTCATCAGGCTAGAAAAGGTGACAAAACCATCTCTAAAGAGTTTGGACTCCACCAATCCACAGTCAGACAGATTGTGTACAAATGGAGGAAATTCAAGACCATTGTTACCCTCCCCAGGAGTGGTCGACCAACAAAGATCACTCCAAGAGCAAGGCTTGCAATAGTCGGCGAGGTCACAAAGGACCCCAGGCTAACTTCTAAGCAACTGAAGGCCTCTCTCACATTGGCTAATGGTAATGTTCATGAGTTCACCATCAGGAGAACACTGAACAACAATGGTGTGCATGGCAGGGTTGCAAGGAGAAAGCCACTGCTCTCCAAAAAGAACATTGCTGCTCGTCTGCAGTTTGCTACAGATCACGTGGACAAAGCAAAAGGCTATTGGAAAAATGTTTTGTGGACAGATGAGACCAAAATAGAACTTTTTTGGTTTAAATGAGAAGCTTTATGTTTGGAGAAAGGAAAACACTGCATTCCAGCATAAGAACCTTATCCCATCTGTGAAACATGGTGGTGGTAGTATCATGGTTTGGGCCTGTTTTGTTGCATCTTGGCCAGGACGGCTTGCCATCATTGTTGGAGCAATGAATTCTGAATTATACCAGCGAATTCTAAAGGAAAATGTCAGGACATCTGTCCATGAACTGAATCTCAAGAGAAGGTGGGTCATGCAGCAAGACAACGACCCTAAGCACACAAGTTGTTCTGCCAATAGTTAAAGAAGAATAAAGTTAATGTTTTGGAATGGCCAAGTCAAAGTCCTGACCTTAATCCAATGGAAATGCTGTGGAAGGACCTGAAGTGAGCAGTTCATGTGAGGAAACCCACCAACATCCCAGAGTTGAAGCTGTTCTGTACGGAGGAACGGGCTAAAATTCCTCCAAGCCGGTGTGCAGGACTGATCAACAGTTACCGGAAACGTTTAGTTGCAGTTATTGCTGCACAAGGGGGTCACACCAGATACTGAAAGCAAAGGTTCACATACTTTTGCCACTCACAGATATGCAATATTGGATCATTTTCCTCAATAAATAAATGACCAAGTATAATATTTTTGTCTCATTTGTTTAACTGGGTTCTCTTTATCTACTTTTAGGACTTGTGTGAAAATCTGATGATGTTTTAGGTCATATTTATGCAGAAATATAGAAAATTCTAAAGAGTTCACAAACTTTCAAGCACCACTGTACGAGCCTCATCCAGAGTGGCATATGAGTGCAAAAGTCAGGTACATGAAGTGTTGAACTTCTAGACAGGAAAGTTCTTGTTCCAAATGAATAAGTAACAGAATAATACTTTGTGTAATAGTCTGTTGAAGTAACAGTCAGCATACAGCCAAGGAAAACAATCCAACCATGCAAATGAGCTACAAAGTACAACTAAACTATTGTTGTACTTTGTCAACGAAATAAAATCTATTTTATTTATAGTCTCTTAGAACTAGTAATAGGAGAAATAATGATCTCATCTTTTGAAATCAAATCTACACATCTCTTTTTTTTTTTTTTTTTTTTGCTCCTGCACATCATCAGCTGTCACCTTGATATCGCTATGCTAAGAGTATAGCTAGCTGGCAAATAGCTTTCAAAAAGAAATGGGTAGAAACGGCATGATCCTGATTGGTTAATTCTGTTACTCACCATAGCAGCTGGGAGCCAATAAAATGTGATTAAACAGATTAAAGGACATGTTCATTTGATGCCTTGGGCAGTTAAATATCGAGGAATAATAATGACTTTGTTGACCTTTAGGAATATCATTATAGTGCAGTTAATGTTCTGAATGTTCTTAATCAGCCTGAGACTGATTAGATCAGAGGGGTTCAGATTGATAGACACCCCACACCACAGGATAACCATTTTTCCTCTAGTGTGGCCCACATGTTAGGAAATGAACCAAACAATTCATGAATGTGTTAATTATTTAAGTGATATTATTAATATGTCTAATACATGGTACATTATGGTATGTAAATGTCAAGTAATGCAGTAAGTAGGCGTATCAGACGCTCGCTGGCCGTGCTGTGAAAATTCTGCATGCAGACGCTCATCGAAGTTTCCAAATCTGTCTTTGCTTAACTCTTGAGTATTTTCTATCATTAAAAAGCTTATAATCTCTGCTTTCCAAATAAATGTATCTCATTAAGATCTGTTCAGTGCTTTGGGAGTAACGGCAGGCTGAAGTCGGTACAACAGAGTTCACTCTCTGCTCGCAGGACATCGGGAAACTGCCGGTGCTTTTCTTTTTGAGTCACGGGAAAGCGGTCAGGCTCTCTCTCTGTCTCTCTTCTGATCGGTTTCCAACTGGATTACTCGCCAATATCAATCAGATAACTTTTACAGGGATGTTCTCTCACTCTCACTGTTTCTGATGAAGGATTCAGCAAAATTTTCCATCTGCTAGTTTTGATGTTGTGATTCAGGGGAGACTTTGAAGTGAGTTTTCATAGCTTTACCTACTTATTTTTTCAACTCAAACTGATTCATGGAAATAAATAACTATTTTAGAATATACCTGGAGCTGTTTTGATGAAAAATATTAAGATCTTAGTGGTCGGAATGAGATTTAAAAAAAAAAACAGAAGTCAGAAACGCGAGTGTCAGTTTCAATTCAGTTAATGTGAATTGTTTATTGGATGTGGCTTACAGTTTTTTTGAGGTTCGCCTTGAAAACTGTGAATATTATCATTTATATTCTTTCATATAAACACTAGTATGCCCTACTTTTGAGAAATACAAAGGTCTACAGAGCACAAAGAGGGGATTAGAACTATTCTTTTATTTTTTTTTTTATTGAGTGTACCGATTTAACGTCTTTGCCTGATTAGCACAATTAATGCTAATTAAATACTACTTTGCATAATTGGTTTTTACTAATTTTTCAAACTTTGTATTCAGTATGCAACCATCTATATGCCTGCCAATTTCCATGTAAATATCTTGAAAAATAAAAAAGTTATTCAGAAAAAAAACATTTGATCTTAGTGGTTAATGAGGCCCATTTTGGACCATATGATCCTCAGACAGAATATTACGGCAGTTTTCTAAAAATCTTTGATTTGTGATATCTCAAAAACGGATAAACATATTTGAATTCTGTAAAAAAGTATGTTGTTCTGCATTCACTTCTGAATTCAGAGAACCTTAACCGCGTTTACGATTTGTCCTTTTTTTACTGAACTATCATATCAGGGAATATGTAGTATTTAAATATCCCAATCTGAGATGTTGTGATCATACAGATTTGCTCTCTGCTGATGTAAATAAGTTTTCATCTCCTACACAGTCAAGAACACTAACCTGCTTAGGCAGCAAGTAGGCATGGGATAGCGAGATATCTCAAGGAGGTATGGCCTGCAATTGAAGATGTAATCCGAGGCTGTTATTTGGCAGCGATTCTGCGCTACGCCTGCCTTGCCCTATCACTATGGGGAGATGGAACTCTCCTTCCATCCGCAGCATCCTGAGGGCTGATCTTATCCTATAACAGTGGGTCATGCCTTTCTGCTTCTGCCTCATATCAGTCAGAGAGAGAGAGAGAGAGAGTGAGAGGGATCCACAAATCGAAATGATTTGAAGATTTCAATTGAGAAGCAGTGTATAAGATGCTGCATTTTCAGCACGAAGTAAAATGGTGTTGTTAATGACGCTTAAGTCCGGTATGAATTTTGTTGATTTATTGCATCCTTTATACTTTTTTTTCATGATTTGCATGTGGTTTTTTTGGGGTTTTTTTGTTTTGTTTTTTGAGTGGGAGGATTTCTTTTTTTTTTTAGGAAAAGCTACAATTTTGTCATAAAAACTGTGGAATTATCAAAGTCCAGATCATCTTATTGAATATCCGTGACTCTAAAGTACTCTCAACGACATCCCCAGCTCCCTTCATTTATAGTTACTTACCATATAATAATGTGTAAGTCAATAGCATTGGTGATCTTAAAGAAAACATCTCGCAAATCAACAAACTGAGCTAAAAGTCTGTCTTTATGTCCATCTTGTCGTCTTCCGCTTACCGGTATCCGGGGCTGGGTCGCAGAGGCAGCAGTCTGAGCATGGAAGCCCAAACTTCCCTTTCCCCAGACACCTCGGCCAGCTCCTCGGGAAGAACACCGAGGTGTTCCCAGGCCAGCCAAGAGACATAGTCCCTCCAGCGTGTCCTGGGTCTTCCCCGGGGCCTCCTCCCGGGGGGACATGCCTGGAACACCTCCCCAGGGAGGTGTCCAGGAGGCATCCGAAAGAGATGCCCGAGCCACCTCAGCTGATTCCTCTCGATGTGGAGGAGCAGCGGCTCTACTCCGAGCTCCTCCCGAGTGACTGTGCTTCTCACCCTATCTCTAAGGGAGCGCCCAGCCACCCTGCGAAGGAAACTCATTTCGGCCGCTTGTATCCGTGATCTTGTTCTTTCGGTCATTACCCAAAGCTCATGACCATAGGTGAGACTCGGAACGTAGATCGACCAGTAAATCAAGAGTTTCGCCTTTTGGCTCAGCTCCTTCTTCACCACGACGGACCGGTAAAGCGACCGCATCACTGCGGAGGCCGCACCGATCCGCCTGTCGATCTCACGCTCTATCCTTCCCTCACTCGTGAACAAGATCCCGAGATACTTAAACTCCTCCACTTGAGGCAGGACTTCTCCACCAACCTGGAGAGGGCAAGCCACCCTTTTCCGGTCGAGAACCATGGCCTCGGACTTGGAGGTGCTGATTCTCATCCCAGCCGCTTCACACTCGACTGCAAAACTTTATGTCCATCCTGTATAAAACTGCAAAACTTTATGTCCATCCTGTATAAAAAAAAGCTGCATGTTGAATTTTAACAATATAACCACTAAAGTGATGAAAATAGACGGAACTATTTTGTTGTCAGGGAGGTCACCATAACTCCATTGTGTGTGATGTCATTTTCCACAAGCACAGCAGAGGTGTACAAGTGCATGCTATACTAGACTATAACATTCTGGTCTAGCATGACCTCTCGGTCAATTTGTTTGCATTTCTCCACAAAAATGATGGGAATGCAGTCTTATGCTTGTTTCACACATTGGCGTTTCGGTCTTGCGTATCAGGATACGTGGCAGTAAGAAAGGACCATCGCAGCATCGCCAGCTTACGTAGCTAATACACAAGGATGCGTAAAACGATCTCCTTGTACGCCAGGGTGTGGCGTATTTTTAAGGGCAGACTTATTTTTAAGTACGGACACATAGCAATCTTCTGAACATATCTAAAGCAAGCAGTGGCTTCTAGATTACAAGCGTACTCTGATAAGTTATCGCTAGTTGTTTGCACTACGGCAGCCGTTTTGGTTTGTTAGACCACCAGCTGTTTTACCGGAAGTGAAATCGCTAAGAAAAGTCATGTGACTGAAACCCAAGAATAGCATTTCTAGATCTCATTATTAAACAGAGTCATTCTTACTTACATTCTGGACCACTATGGCTGTTTCGTTTGGAACTAGATGAGTTTTCTGATATGTTTGCTATCTAGCCGAGTGAACTCCTCACATCCTGACTATGACTTTGTGTGCAGCCCATAAAAGACACTGATGAGATCACACTCCTCCTCCTTACCATTCTCATCTTTCTGAGATGCTGAAGAAGCAATTTCTAGATGATAAGAACCATTAAAAACTGCTTGTAAAAAATTCTTGTGATGGTCAAATCTGCACAAGTTTACTTAACTGATATGACGATAAGATTCGGATGAATTTATTAATATTTCTCACTGACGCGCACACAGCAGATTTCAGGCTTATTGTTTGTGTTGGCGTGCAGCAGTATGGTGTTGCAGATACAGAGTAATTAATATCCTGTCCTCATAATCAGTTCATAAATTCAAACTTCTCAATTTCTTCATCTTTTGTATTTCAGGACGCAATGGCAAGTTGTTTGTGCTGCCAAGCCTTGATGGAGTCTGGCATTGGATATGAGCAATGCTTAATCTTTGACAAGCATTTACACAGCTTTGCCCTAATTGCAGCACAGCACACTTTGCAGGCAATGCAGCAGTGCAGTGAAGTGCAGAGCTCAGTGGAGCTTAGTACTCAGCTGCCTCACATGTAGACACAGACCCTGATGTACTGTCACTGGCTGCATTTCATCTCCTAATTTTGAAGGCTACATTGGAGAAGAATGCTGATAGCCCACTGGTGGAGCATTCTGAACAGCAGGGTGTGACCCCAGAATCTCAGGAGTAGTTAATGCACTGCAAGCCAGTATCAAGGCCAGTATCAATTTAATCCTCCTGCTGAGCCATTTTGTGGTAAATCGGCCAACGCGAGTGTTCCACACTGTTCCCATTTCATAAAGGAGCTTTTCTATATGTTTGAGTCTGCAGGGAACTTGTGGCAATGCCAGATGCAGAGACTGTCTGTCTGTCTGTCTGTCTGTCTGTCTATCTATCTATCTATCTATCTATCTATCTATCTATCTATCAAAATGCGCTACGTCATGAGCGTCCACCATGATGGTGGATATATAAAGCAACTCGGATGGCAGCCGCTGAAAGCGTGTCTGTAAACAATGCTGGATTTTCTCAGTATTACCACGATTTTAACAATCACGCGAAGGTTCAATACAAAGAGGAGATAGATATGTGTGGTTTTGACCCATATTTTAAAAAGTCAGATTTTTCTGAACTTTTCTATCAAGCATACCCATCAAGTACCCAGATATCGCGTTCTATCCGGTTTGGCAGACTTCGTGGGTCGACAAATCTCAAATGAAGGCTTATAAGTCCATGGAAGCCTATAATTTCTTTGTCTCTGGATGGGTAAATACATACATGTCAACCTTTGGTCAATCAAACCTGTATAACCAACCTCCAAAATCCGTATTTCCCTTATAAAATCCGTATAAGATGCAAATTAAAATAATTTACCTAAAATTTGAATGATAATTAACAATGATATATCCCAGTTACTTTTTATTCAATATTAATAACAATAAACCTTCAGAATGAATACAAAGCTCCAATGTTCGACAAAAACACAAAGTGTTATCAGAAGGCGGCGTCTATGTCTATGACTTGATGATTGGCGGGATTCTCGCAATGCGGTGTGCGCATGATCAAAAGTGGAACGAAGTCTCGCTACCACAAGATAACGCGCGATTTCATAAGACTCTTTACTGGCTGTCTGTGGTGTACAGTACATTTGTAAATGTTATGCGCTCTTCTATCATCGTGGGAATTGATTATAGCTCTAAATAAATATTGAAGGTTTTTTTAAAGAATCCATATAACTTTATTTATACGCCCGTATACTACGTTTATTGAATCAAATCCGTATAAAATACGGACATTCCGTATAGGTTGACATGTATGTAAATAAATACCTTATTAATTAAACCAGTCAACAATAACAAAGCAGGTGTACTTGCAAGGGTAAGTTAGGGCTTCTTTTGCATTTAGTTTGCTTCTATGTGTAAACAACAGACGAAGTGTGAAATTTTGACAAGTCTCTAGCTTTATGGCTGACAAATCACATTTCAATTTATTTCAGGTACAATTTTGCTGGCGCTCCTAGAAGCGAAATGGTAATACACGTGTTAAAATTATAACAACGACCGAGTGAACCACGACAAGAGAACGCTCATTTTATCACAAAATTCTAGCAACACGAAATAAAATTCTTCCATGATATTATCGAGAAAGCTTTTGACTCTCACCAGAGATAAAATGATTACTGCAAACACGAGCGGTTTTGGTGTTAGCCTCTGTTAGATCAGCCCTGCCGATGTTGTTCAGCCGTGCTCGTTTCCTCTCTGTACTAAGCCTCAGAGTTTCCTCGCCCTCTTTCCGAATCACAGACAGAATTCTAAAAAATTGGAACGTGCCCACGGTTGTGAGTACTGTTGTGACCACAACTGTATACAGCACAAAGATATGGCAGAGCTAAAAGGACGCTTAAAGCAGTGGAAGAACAAAGAGAGTTGCGCATGCATGACTATGTTTTGTATGGAATGTCGCTTGACCCCGCATTTGTATATCCACCAACATGGCCCACATCCGGATTTCTATTTTGCTTTGATGCCACTTGCAAGTCAAGGATACTGCTTATCTGTTTCCCATGGGGAAGCTGTAGCCAATCCCAGTCAAACTATCAGAGGGCTAACACAGAGATAAACAACCATTCACATCCACAGAGTAGTTAGTTGACCTCATCTTCAAGCCTTAGGACTGTCAGAGGAAACCAGAGCACCCAGAGGAAGCCCACACAAGCACAGGGAGAACATGCAAACTTCACACAGAAAGAAAGAGCCCAGTCAGCTGCAACCCAGGTTTGAACCCAGACCCTTCTTGCCATGGGGCAACAGTGCTAACCACTGCACCACCATGCGGCCCATGCAGAGACTACAGTATATCGGGTTAAAATCAGTGACAGCAGAAGAGAGATTGGTGCCCTCGCTAGTGGTACATGTGGACAAAGAGTATTAAGGCCAAATCCACACTATGCACAACCTGAATCCGTTCAAGCTGAGTCTCAGAGTGGGACCTGGACTTGGTGCTAGGGAGCAATTTGCCATACAGACCAACAGAAGGCAGATACTTAGGTAGGCATATCAGGTGAAAATTCAAATTCAGTCCAAATTGCTTGAAACTCTGCTCATTGAATTCAGAATTAAATGCTGAACAAGACACTTTTTACAGAATTAAAATATGTTTATCCATTCTTGAGATATTACAAATCAAAAATTGAAGAAACGGCTTAATTTTTAGAAAACTGCTGTAATATTCTGTCTGAGGATCACATGGTCCAAAATGGGCCTCATTAACCAATGAGATCAAATGTTTTTTTTTTTCTTCATAACTTTGCTATTTTTCAAGATATTTACATGGAGATTGGCAGGCAAATAGATGGTTGTATATCGAATGCAAAGTTAAAAAAAAGTAGTAAAAACCAATTATGCATATGAGTATTTGATTAGCATTAATTATGCTAATGAGGCAATAATGTTAAATCTGTTCACTCAATATAAAAGTAATAAAAGATCATTTTTTATCCCCTCTTTGTGCTCTGTAGGCCTTTGTATTTCTCAAAAGTAGGGCCTACTAGTGTTTATATGAAAGAATATAAATGATTATTTCAATTAATCTTCACAGCTTTCAAGGCAAACCTCGAAAAACTGTGCGAGCCACATCCAATCAATAATTCACATTAATTGAACTAAAATTGAGACTCACGTTTCTGACTTTTGGTTTTTTAAAATCTCATTCCGACCACTAAGATCTCAATATTTTTCATCAAAACAACTACAGTTATATTCTAAAATAGTTATTTATTCACATGAATCAATTTGATTTGAAAACAAAATAAGTAGGTAAACCTATGAAAACTCACTTCAAAGTCTCCCCTGAATCATAACATTAAAACTCGCAGGCAGAAAATTTTGCTGAATCCTTCATCAGAAACAGTGAGAGCGAGAGAACATCCCTATAAAAGTTGTCTGATTGATATTCATGAGTAATCCAGTCGGAAACCGATCAGAAGAGAGCGAGAGCCTGACCGCTTTCCCGTGACTCAAAAAGCACCGGCAGTTTCCCAACATCCTGCGAGCAGAGAGTGAACTCTGTTGTACCAACTTCAACTTGCCGTTACTCCCAAAGCACTGAACAGATCTTAATGAGATACATTTATTTGGAAAGCAGAGATTATAAACTTTTTAATGATAGAAAATATTCAAGAGTTAAGCAATGACAGATTTGGAAACTTAGATGAGCGTCTGCATGCAGAATTTTCACAGTACGGCTAGCGAGTGTCTGATATTCCTACCTTAAGACAGCCTATGGAGCACTTGCATGTGACGTCACAGCCGATCCAGATTGTGACAGACGCCATCGTGTCGGTCAAACGCCATATTCCGCCTTCTACTTCTGGTTCTACTTCTACCTTTTCTTCTGGAAAACCCTACTATATGCAATTCTACTACAACGGCTGCGGCTACAAGCTCTCCCTACCTGTGCACGGTTTTTATGTTTTTTGTGTGTATTTTTGCGTGTTGTTCGTCTGTACCGGACTTCAATATCCACTACAACCGTATGGCGTTACTGGACATTGGTTTCCAGCAGAAAATGACGGTTTGTAGCGATTTCCATCGCATGCACAACATTCCGGACGAGAAAAAAAAAACATTCCGGACGAGATAGTGAGACCAGCGGGGTCTCCGTGGATTGTTATTGGAAGCAAAGCTAAGGAGGCGGCGCCGGGAGCGAAAGCGAGGCTGCAGAGCCGGCCTGTTGAGTAAGCTCAGAAAACAGCCACTCAAACCTCCACCGCTAAGCCTCTACCTCTCCAACGCCAGGTAAACAAGACGGACGATTTGAAATTACAGCTGGAATTACCTTATTCTATTCTATAATCGGCTGGTCAGTGCTATACTCAATACTTAAGTGACTTACCCATCCAGTGAGGATCATTTTCTTGTTTACAAGATGCCACATCTGAGTCGCTGACAAATCCTGAATTTCTGTAAAGATAACTGTCCAGAGATTTATAAGCACGCAGTGCTTTACCACTGAACAGCGAGGGAAAGTTAATGAGGTAATTATACACGGCTGGGTATTCCACCTCTGGCAGTTCCATATCCACTGACACGGTCGTGAAAACTCCGTCCGGAAAGCCATAAGGGTCAATAATCTGTAGATCGTTTATTTTAGACATATATCTAGTTATCTGTTCATTAGAAAAATGAGCCGTGTAGTCCGTCGGTTGAAATTGATCCATTCTGTACATGAGTGCAACAGTATTCAGCTGTGCTGTTGACCGACAAGATGGCGGCTGTGTACTTTCCGGTCACGTGACTGCAAGATCTCTATTAGCTAGTCATCACTATGGCCAGACGAGTCAGGATTGCATGGGCTATCATTAGCATGTAGTGCAGTGTGCTGTGGCCTCACCCATCTTTCCTGACAGATAGATTGACAGGTTTGTTAACCTTCTTAACCTATATCAGCACCACAGCATATTAATCAACATATCCATCTATATGGGCTTTCAGATGAGAGTATGGCCAATTTGCCCCTGTGTTCAGTGATGACTCAAGCTGGCTGTCTTTGTGCTTTGGGAGCATCATATAGGAAATCTGCTATCTAAACACAGATTAGCCCAAAGAATAAAAAAACGTGATTGGAGGTGCAAACACAGGCATCCACAGGCACAGTGTGAGACAGAATGGCTGTATTTTCTTGTCACAAATAAGAATAAGAAAATACAAATACAGGTTTGAATCTGCTGAGACGTGTAGTATTTAACTAACGACCTTTACGATTATATTTATTCATTTTGCAGGCACTTCTTTCCAAAGAAACTTATAATTGAGCTGAGTAGTTGAATGTCAAGGACCTTGCTCAATAGTCCAAAAAGTGATAGCTTGGCAGTGGGAAAATTTTGCTGTATCTTGGTTGCCTTCTTTTTTTCCCCACACTGTTGCTTTTTTCATTGTCAAGAATTAATGCACATTCCTGACGTTGGTGGAGTGGTGCAAAAGGGTATGTGACGATCAAAACTCGCCAACAGTGTGAGATTTACAAACCTATTATGGTCCAAGTACTGAGTCAAATTCAGCTTTAGAGCAATCTGGATGTGGGAAGTGCCAAGGCAAGCCAAGCAGTGGCAAGAAAACACTCCCTGAGGAAGAAATGATGTGAGGAAGAAAACTTGAGGAACCAGACTCAAAAGGGAACCCATCCTCTTTGGGAACACAGTTGTATCGGGAAAAGGAAGTCAGTGTTGCATATGATAAAAGGTTACAGACTATTTGGTGTGATCTTATATGTTGAATAGGGGTTCTGGGATGAGCCTTTATGAGTTCGGCATCAGATGAGAGGAGGTGGAAGTCCATGGTATTCGAGTGAGATGATACATTGATGGCGACATGCATAATAATCCCTTCAACATGTGATAATAAGTAGATGAGAAGGTCCTTACCAGACCACAGGATATATTCTATCCACGTTCACTGGATATTAGCACTCGCGTGCTCTAATTGGCCACTCTACTACTATGATATCAGCTCATATACCATGAGTAGAGAAAAACAAAATGGCAGAGCGTGTTGCTGAACCAACCGAGGACAAAATAAAAACTCTGCTCGAAAACAGAACCCCCAAAAAAGCAACATTTATTATAACATTTTTCACAAATTGCTTCTGTTATTTCGCCTGTTTGTTTACATTCTTCATTTTTAAGCATTAAAATTTTGCCGCTTTTCCACTACAAACGCGGCTGAGCCGTGCCGTGCTGAGTCGAGCTGAGTGGGGCTGTTGGAGTTGCATTTCGACTACAACCGCGCTGAACCATGCTGGCTGGAAGTGGGTGGACACATTGGGTGGAGTTAGCGAAAGTGGGTGGACGTCACGTGATGTCGTTAAGCAGCGCAAACAGTGACATCAGTGACAGTGGCGGAACAAGTCAGAGCCGGGCCGGGGGCGGGGCAAATGACCGGGCCCTTTATTAAAGCTTATCATAACATCATTTTAGGCTACAAAATGTCCGCAACTGCGGTGTTTACCAATTTCAACACTACCGGGTGCAACTATGTTATTTAGTACATCAAGTCCTTCAAACGAACATGTAACTCAGAAACAAAAAACATTAGGATACTGTACATGGCTCATAATAAAACATCAATAGCCTATACTGCGCACATTATTTGAAGGGCATACGAATGAGCGCTCAGAGGTTGCAACGGTGACAGGAAGAGTCAGAAATAAAAGGAGGGCGGTGCAAACCTCACTGAATGCACTGTGTTTACCAATTTCAACACTATGGGGTGCAACTATGTTATTTTGTACATTAAGTCCTTCAAACGAACATGTAACTCAGAAACAAAAAAACATTAGGCGACATACTGTACATGGCTCATAATAAAACATCAATAGCCTACTGCGCGCATTATTTGAAGGGCATACGACGAGCCTTGCGCTCCGCGAACTCGTCCACGATGCTCTGTATGTCACTGATTCAGTGATCTTTTAAGCGGTAGTCTCACGACCCGAATAGTAAACAATAAACATGGAGGACATGGAGTCGTTAGTGTTGCTGGTCTTGGTGCTGTGGCTTGTTGTCACCGACAACGCGGACAGATACTGGCAAGAGCGTATAGATGAGGCGAGGCGCATAAGGCTTCAGAAATTCTCGTAATTCGTAATTCTCCTTCTTCCGGGTTTGCGGTGTTTACAGATCCCAGCGTGCTCGCGGGGCGTGTGTGGGCATGTGAGGACACTCCTCCTCACCAATCAGTGCACAGGGGAGTGTCTGCTCACGCCCCCAGCCTCACTCGGCACGGCTTGGCTCGCTTCAGCCCCACTCCAAAACGGTGCGAGTTTTAGGGGCTAAGCAGGGCTGAAGCGAGCTGAGTCGTGCTGGTTTTTGGTAGTCGAAACGCGAGCCGTGTCGGGCTGAAGTGAGCTGAAGCGAGCTGAAGTGAGCTGAAAAAGGGTAGTGGAAAAGGGCCATTTGTTGAATTTTTTTTTTAGACTGGTTCAAAAGCTCAAAAAAGTTTGAAAATTACATCACTGAAATGTCCAAGGAAGAATTAAATAAAGGTCTAAAGCTATTCTATACCTCGGCAAGACAGCACTTTCTACAAAAAAACAACAACACGAAAGTCAATTCGTGCAGCTATCAATAGGTTTTTAAGAAGTCCGCCTGCGTAGAAATTATTTTGTTGAACTTTTGTATAAAGTTTTTTTTTTATCGAATTTGCAAAAATAAAACTAAAAATGCTCTGTTTCTCAAAATCCAGTGAATGCGGATAGAATAAAACAGTTATTCCACTCATTCAGTCTCGTCATACATGGCTTATAGCCGACTCAGTGCTATGTGCCTCATCGCCTATCAGCTCGTGTACGACTCAATTTTGTGGAATAATTGTTAAAAGTAGACGACCTTTCAATTTCATAAAACCGGTGAAATTTAATTCCCTCTGAAATGTGGTCATTTTGATGTATGTTTATTTTTTTTGTAATATCTCACAAAATATCAGGCCATTCTGTGGCTGGGAAGTTATTTAATTTGAGGGGATTCCCAAGCAAATAAAGTGCATGAAATCGCATGCGCAGGTTTACCTCCTTCTTCTTCTTTTGGGTTTTACAGCAGCTGGCATCCACAGTCTTGCATTACTGCCATCTACAGGTTTACCTTTGAGCATGCACTGACAGCTACATCATTCTGTCTCTAAACGAACAGCTGATCACACCGAGGTGCTCGCTGAGCACCGATATTTATTAGTTTGGTCCTGCGTTTCCTTTCCTTCATATATAACATAACGTATTTTCTTCTCGCTTTCTTTCCGTTACTGTAGTCGGTCTTTCACGTTTCATTCGCACACTCACATCCTCCATTTTTCTCTCCTGTTTCAAATTTGTATCCCACAATGCCTTGCATGAACGGGGAAAGCCCACCACGTCATACATGATGTAGTATCTTGAATTGGGTCTTGGTGAAGTTGGAAAAAATTGCGGAGAATTTAGGGCCATGTGGCCCTAAATTCATTAATTCTTCTATTTAAAAAAAACTAATAAAATTGGATGTCTGTGATTCGAATTCAGTAGCTTTTCATCCACTAAACAAAAATAATTGGATGTCAAGGCAAATTTTTATGACCTACACTTGAAAAATCTGAAAGGCAGCCTACCTTTAAATATATTTATTTTAAAGATGTGCATGTGCGTTTGAGAGAAGGGGGAAAACTGGCTTCACTCCAGCTCTTTATGATAATTGAGGTAGTTTTTTTTTTCTTTTCTAAAAGAACTGGTAAGAGAGCCTAAGAGTTTATTTGACTTTTAATATGTGCAGATGCTTCAGGCAAAGTTAAAGAAAAAAAAAAGGAATTGGGGAGCAATTTCAGCACGATCTAATCTCATTTGTCATGACCTGATTACCGTCTCTTCTTTATCCTCCCAGATTTTGCACAGCCTAAAAGATCCTGAAACGTATTTGATACTGTATAACTGTGTTTGGGGTTTTCTTTGGTGGAAAGAGAGGCCGAGTTTGTTTTGGGTCTGAAAGGCAATCATCACAACTGAGCGCACACACAACACAAATACTTTTTTTTTTTTCATCCTTTGGGTGAGATTAATCATTTTGTAGTACAGGCCTGTTTGTGGTAAGCCAGTGTTAGGTGTAAAAAACTGCTCTTTCAAAGCCGGTGTACTTTCTTAATAGCTCTGAGACGAGTATAGTGTTGGAGAGATCGCTCACTTGGGACATTTTTGCTGAAAACAGCGTGTGCTTGAAGCAGTACGTTTCATTCATGGATTTATGGTGTGGTATGTCAGAGAGAATAGACAATGGATCTCTCAATGTTTGTATTCTCCTGGAGAAAAGACTCTTCAGAGAAATTCGAACCAAATTCTCCCATATGGATTTCCTTTTCCCATCTGTAAATTCATTTCATATAGTCTTCCTTTTTTATTCTTTATTTTTCTTCCTTACACATCCAACCAGGCAGTTCAATCAAGCTGCGTTTGTAGGAAATTAATTTCATCTGTTTCTTTTGCAAATCAGCCCCTGTGAGGATTTTTAGCTTTATTTCCAGAAGGTTGCTTTATTATTCTTCTACCAAAGAAGAGGGTTAATGTGCAGTCAGCCTATGAAAAACACTGTTGTTTAATAAGCCTGGTTCAGGGCAACCAGTCCAACCGGCACGCTCGAGTGCTCATAGCAGGCTGGGAGTGATGGAAATTTGCATTTATATTGTGCCTTGCACGTGCCATGACGGAATGGCAGTTGGCGGGTCAGTGCAATGCCAAAAGGTAACATGTGTCCTTGATTTAATGAGCTGATGAACAGAATAGAAGGATTTGCATTAATTGTGTATTTTGACTCTGAGCTACAGCCTTTTTCTTGTTGTGCAGTTTTGTTTTGTTAACCTTGCCAGGTTTGTGTTGCACATAACGATTTGTTATAACCTAATGACTAAAGTTTGGCTGCATGAGTTTTCAGCTACAGTGTCTTGCAAAAGTATTCATCCCCCTTGGTGTTTGTCCTGTTTTGTCACATGAAAAGCTGGAATTAAAATGGATTTTTGGGGGGTTAGCATCATTTGATTTACACAACATACCTACCACTTTAAAGGTGAAAATTGTTGTTTTCTTAATTGTGACACAAACAGTAATTAAGATGAAAAAACAGAAATCTGGAGTGTGCATAGGTATGAAACCACTAAATAAGAGCTGGTCCAACCAATTCACTTCATAAGTCACATAATTAGTTGATTAAGATCGACCTGTGCCAATCAAAGTGTCACATGATGTCTGTATAAATCAACCTGTTCTGGAAGGACCCTGACTCTGCAACACTACTAAGCAAGCAACATGAAAACCAAGGAGCCTCCAAACAGGTCAGAGACAAAGTTGTGGAGAAGTATAGATCAGGGTTGGGTTATAAAAAATATCCCAAACTTTGAATATCCCAGCGAGCACCATTAAATCCATTATAGCAAAATGGAAAGAATATGGCACCACTACAAACCTGACAAGAGAAGGCCCCGCCCACCAAAACTCACAGACCAGGCAAGGAGGGCATTAATCAGAGATGCAACAAAGACACCAAAGATAACACTGAAGGAGCTGCAAAGATCCACAGCGGAGATGGGAGTCTCTGTCCATAGGACCACTTTAAGCCGTACACTCCACAGAGCGGGGCTTTATGGAAGAGTGGCCAGAAAAAAAGCCATTGCTTAAGAAAACACATTTGGAGTTTGCCCAATAGCATGTGGCAGACTCTCCAAACACATGGAAAAAGATTCTCTGGTCAAATGAGACTAAAATAAATATTTTTGGCCAACATGGGAAATGCCATGTGTCGCACAAACCCATCACCCTGAGAACACCATTCCTACAGTGAAGCATGGTGGTGGCAGCATCATGCTGTGGGGATATTTTTCATCTGCAGGACCAGGAAAGCTGGTCAGGACTGAAGGAAAGCTGGATGGCACTAAATACACGGCAATTCTGGAGCAAAACCTGTTCGAGTTGGCCAAAGGTTTGAGACTGGAACGAAGGTTCACGTTCCAGCAGGACAATGACCCTAAACATACTGCTAAAGCTACACTGGAATGGTTTAAAGGGAAACATTTAAATGTCTTGGAATGGCCTGGTCAAAGCCCAGACCTCAATCCAATTGAGAATCCGTGGCATAACTTGAAGATTGCTGTACACCAATGCAACCCATCTAACTTGAAGGAGTTGGAGCAGTTTTGCCTTGAGGAATGGGCAAAAATCCCAGTGGCTAGATGTGCTAAGCTAATAGAGACATACCCCAAGAAACTTGCAGCTGTAATTGCAGCAAAAGGTGACTCTACAAAGTATTGATTTTTTGGAGGGGATATCTATGCAGGGGCGGCACGGTGGTGTAGTGGTTAGCGCTGTCGCCTCATAGCAAGAAGGTCCGGGTTCGAGCCCCGTGGCCGGCGAGGGCCTTTCTGTGTGGAGTTTGCATGTTCTCCCCGTGTCCGCGTGGGTTTCCTCCGGGTGCTCCGGTTTCCCCCACAGTCCAAAGACATGCAGGTTAGGTTAACTGGTGACTCTAAATTGACCGTAGGTGTGAATGTGAGTGTGAATGGTTGTCTGTGTCTATGTGTCAGCCCTGTGATGACCTGGCGACTTGTCCAGGGTGTACCCCGCCTTTCGCCCGTAGTCAGCTGGGATAGGCTCCAGCTTGCCTGCGACCCTGTAGAACAGGATAAAGCGTCTAGAGAAAATGAGATGAGATATCTATGCACACTCCAGATTTCTGTTTTTTCATCTTAATTATTGTTTGTGTCACAATAAAATGCCTTTAAAGTTGTCGGCATGTTGTGTAAATCAAATGGTGCTAACCCTCCAAAAATCCATTTTAATTCCAGCTTGTAATGCAACAAAACAGGACAAAACACCAGGGGGGATGAATACTTTTGCAAGACACTGTACGTTCGAGATGCAGATGAGCTGCTTTTATAGTTGTATGTTTGGTTAAATCTTCACTAAGCTGTGGCTTAGCCGGTGGGGTTTGAGCCAGAGAGCAAATCAAGCATCAAACCTGCAGGAGCAGTCTGACAGCCAGAAGACCATTACGATGGCATGACCAGGGTGAACATGCTTCCTTGGCATTTGAAATTGGCCCTCAGTGATACCCAAGTGCACAGATCTGGGTTTAACTCAGAAAATAAAAACTGTTTATAGTCTAGCAGTTTGAACCAGCTGTGAATCCAGCATTCTGTTTCAATATTGCTCTCATCAAAGTGTGCCACGTAAACTGTCTGCCTTTCTTTTTTTTTCTTTTTTACTGAAAGACCATTACAGCTCAAGGAAAAGTTATTTTCAAAAGCTTTTACATGGCTGGTTTCACTCAGCAAAGCCTGTTTATCCCCAAGGTGACAATGTTCTGCACCTGATGAAGAGTTCCCTGTCAATGATTTTAACTGCCCCCGCATCAAATTTCTCCTCGAAAGGCATGTGTTATAAACAGCACAAATGACAAGATGGAATATTGGCAGCTCCTGTCTTGTGATTCTGGACTGATGACTAAATCTTGGCTAACATCAAAGACACTCTCTCAGCTTTGTGAGCAAACAAATAATAAATTAGAAGTAAACTGAGGTGTTTTTTTGTTTGGTTGGTTGGTTGGTTGGTTGGTTTTTTTGGTTTTTGGGGGGTTTTTTTTCGAGGTATTGTTCTCAGAACTGCAGACCAGCTCATTTCCAGCAATGTGTCTTTACAGGAGAATCCTTACGTGATGCTGAAAGCCAACTACCAGGAGCTGGAGGGGAATGAGCGCTATGAAGGTTTTTGCGTGGACATGCTGAAGGAGCTGGCTGACATCCTGAAGTTCAACTATCGCATTAAGCTGGTGAACGACGGAGTGTACGGTGTCCCGGGTGCGAACAGAACCTGGACAGGAATGGTGGGCGAGCTCATCGCCAGGGTGAGTTCCAATGGAACAGGGTGGCACTCTTGTAGTTTATCATCCTGAGCTTAGCCATTAATAGCAGTGATGGACTACCTTTTAGACCACATATTGGGCAGCACCTTAGGTTTAAGCTAGGGATGTAACTGAATATGAATACATTATTTGGAATGAACAGATCATGGGGTGGCATGGTGGTGCAGTGGTTAGCACTGTCGCCTCAAAGTGAGAAGGTTCTGGGTTTGAACCTCATGGCTGAAGTGGGCCTTTCTGTGTGGAGTTTGCGTGTTCTCCCTGTGTCCGTGTGGGTTTCCTCTGGGTGTTCCAGTTTTCCCCCAAAGACATGCAGTTCCTGGCTCCTCTAAATTGCCCTTGTGTGTGAATGGTTGGGTGGGAACTGCTCAACGTCCACTCTGGGTAGGTTTCCTGAGCTCGTGAACAAATTTGTCATAAACAGTCAACTATGGCTGCCATACGAGAAGAAGAACAGATAATACAGGTACAAATTGGAAGTGTAACAGGGTCTTTTTGTTTTTTGTTTGTTTTGCTTGCTTTTTTTCTTTCAGAAAGCTTGCCAGAAATGGCAAGCTTTGAGATTGAGCTGATCACTGGGAGACCAGACAGATATGAATTTCATGGACTTGAATAAACAGGACAAAGAAAGAACATGTTCATTAACGTGAAGAATGCATTTTCGATATTTGTTCATTCATCCTTAGTAACTGCCTGGTCAGGGTCACAGTGGATTAAATTACGCTACTAGTTTTTATATTGTTAGAAAGTAAATTTTTTCGAAAATGTCTGGGGCTGGTACATACAAAAATAATAACTGTAATTTGGATTGAAAGAAACAATCCCAGGTGTCCATGTCTATTTCAAAAGAGAATTTTTAAAAATGTCCGGTTTAAGCCACACACACTTACACACACACATCCATCTATTCATCCATCCATCCATTATCTGTATCCGCTTATCCTGTGCAGGGTCGCGGGCAAGCTGGAGCCTATCCCAGCTGACTATGGGCAAGAGGCGGGGAACACCCTGGACAAGTCACCAGATCATCACAGGGCTGACACATAGAGACAAACAACCATTCACACTCAGTCAATTTAGAGCCACCAATAGCCCCCAAGCATAACTACATCACTTGTTTACCGCAATGCATTATGAGGGATAGCCGGGGTTGGCATTTGAGCGATATAGCAGGTGTCAGATTAATTTTACGTGAGAGCGATGTGAGAGGAGTGATTTTGCCGTGCTCTGTCGTGGAAGACAATGAAATTGGTGATTTAAAGAGGTGGGTAACATGTCAAGGGTTTACAGCAGGAAAATCAGAATTCAAATCAAGCTTGGCAAGAAGGTAAGAAGGGGTTTTTTTTGTTTTGTTTTTAGTTTTTTGTTGTTTTTTTAACACACCCTCAGACTACAGTTCCTGGGATCACGAAACAACCTTAGACTTAAGTCTAAATTTGTTTCTTTTAATCTTCAGTGATTCCTTACCATTTTCTAAAAATCTTTGTTCTAATGAAATCTTCGCCTTGTACTTAATCTTGATCCAGCGCAATGAAAGTTACAGATGCAGGAAGGGAAACTCATCTCATCTCATTATCTCTAGCCGCTTTATCCTTCTACAGGGTCGCAGGCAAGCTGGAGCCTATCCCAGCTGACTACGGGCGAAAGGCGGGGTACACCCTGGACAAGTCGCCAGGTCATCACAGGGCTGACACATAGACACAGACAACCATTCACACTCACATTCACACCTACGCTCAATTTAGAGTCACCAGTTAACCTAACCTGCATGTCTTTGGACTGTTGGGGAAACCGGAGCACCCGGAGGAAACCCACGCGGACACGGGGAGAACATGCAAACTCCGCACAGAAAGGCCCTCGCCGGCCCTGGGGCTCGAACCCAGGACCTTCTTGCTGTGAGGCGACAGCGCTAACCACTACACCACCGTGCCGCCCCGGAAGGGAAACTATTATGAAAAATCAACTGTTGACTTAAGTACACTGAACGTTATACACACCCGAAAGAGAACCCTTGGTGGTTTGGGAGTTTTATCGGTCCGACAGGCTCGTTCGGTTGCCGAGTGCTTCGGTACGTTGAGAGGCAAAGGCCGAAGAATGCTTCTTTGTTTTACAGGCTTCAGAATATCGCTAGTTTCGGACAATGAACAGTGTCAATTGTTATAATCTTCTAGAACCGAAGGCCATTCCGCAGACCATGGAAATATTGCTGGGTCACAGTTTAAGTACGTATTTTTCCCACCAGAGAAATGCAAGCTACAAACACTTGTCCGTTTTGATTCAGTTTGAAGGTTTTCGTTGCGGATTAAACTTGTCCATTTTTTTCTTCTCAACTGGCAGCTGGTGAAAGCTCAAATGAGGTGTTCTCTTGGTTGTGGAGACACAGTAAGGCACACAGCAAGTCACTTTAGGCGGCATGGTTAAAACCGGTTTGACAGAACAATGCAGCGTTTAACAAAGGCAAAACTAACAATACAGCAGAGCTGACCCCGGGTATCACCCATAATGCATTGTGGTAAACAAGCGATGATGTAGTTATGGGTTCGGGTTGTTAGCCTATCCTGCACGTCTTTGGGGGAAACCAGAGCACCCAGAGGAAACCCACACAGACACAGGGAGAACATGCAGAACATACAAACTCCACACAGAAAGGCCTCCATCAGCCACTGGGCTCCAACCCAGGCCCTTCTTGCTGTGAGGCGACAGTGCTAACCACTACACCACCGCGCCACCCATTCACACAGATACAGAAATAAAATTAACGGCTTACCCTTTTATTCAGTCGTGAAGTTTTTTTCTAAAACATCTTAACTTCAGGTAGCGTCATCAAATAAAATTCCTCATAAAGTGTTGGAGTCAAACCTTTTACTTCCCAGATGTCCCGTTGTTTGTGACATCTTGCCAAATCAAACAGGGTTACTATAATTAAAAGCTGTGATCTTCCCGATATCAGGCGCTGACAAAGCAAGCAATAAGCATGTTTACGCTTTCCTCTCAGGCACAGGGTGCTCGTCCTAATGAATTTCAATTAGTCCTCCCAGGCCTTAACAGACACCCCCACAGATGTGTTTAAAGAGGCTCAGTTGTGCGTGAAGGCTATTAATCCTGTTCTGACACCCACTAACCCACACTTGATAGAAATTTCATATGCTGTAAATTCCATTCAAAGCCGTTTGACCTTTTCAGCATTGATGTGATTCATTTAAAAAGTCCCATCAGGCTGCTCGATTTATTCAAGTGTTTTTGTTGTCTTTTAATTTTTTTCCTTGTCAGGTCTTCTCTGCAGGTCATTGAATAATTTTAACAGGAGTTAAAAGCATTGCTGTGTTTGGGTAACCAAGTTGTCTTAAGTGAAGTTTTTGTGGAGTAGTTCTTGCTCTTGGTTTGAAGAGGCGGACTAGCTTTTGTGGAGTTATCTGTCTTAATTCTGCAGGCTAATGGAGGGCAAAGCCATTAGCAAAATCAAGAAGAAAGTGCTGCCTCTTATTATTGTTCCACTTTGTTCCATTGATACAGTATACGCTCTCGATAACTGACCTTCAGGAAGCCGACTAAATTTAATTGTATCGCGCATACACATGAAACAATGGCGGCCAAGGAGGAAAAAAAAAGTGTAAAGGTGCCTTGTGCGATACTTCATTCAACTTCTGACTCAATTCTGTCGCATGGATTAGTTGCTGTGAACTTTTGAACTGGCATGCGCTTTTGTCTCAACGCCAAACACTCGAGGATGAAAGACAGCAATATCATGCATTATAATAAATGTTGTGATGAGCCTTTTGTTCCATTAATTACACAATCGGCTTCTTTGTCTCGCCACTAAGCTTAGCCTGACTCCTTCGGCGTGTTGAGGGATTTTTGGAGCAGCCTCCAAAAGAGCGTGTCTCAGAAGGAATCGAAAATGCCACGTCGGTAACCAAAGTAAATGCATTATTCAACACAGATAGCAGTGACTTTGCCATGAAAAAAGAAGCAGGGGAAAATCAATCAATCCAAGCTTGACTTAAAGTCGTAAAAGTGTGGCAGGGTGAAGAAAGAGTACCACAGCGAACTGTTTAACCGCATACACAATCAGTCGTGTAATCCTCTATGCTTGGGACAGTGGAATATTGCGCTAATCAATATTAATGTACAGCAGAAAGACGGCTCGTTCAGCTGTATTTATTTTACTTTAGTTCTTTTACTCAGGATGAGGATTTGTTCTTGTTTTTCTCACTCAGTTCCATTTCCATGTTGGCTGTAAAACTAATGATGAAACAAAATGTTTGTTTTTGCAAGGGATTTGATGCCCCATAGAAATTGCTTCGATAAAATCAGCTCTAAAATGTGTTGAAGAATTCACCTATTTGGGAAGTCAAATCTCCATGGCTGTACCGCATGGACTCTGACATCGAAACTTGAAAAGAAACTACAGTGGTGCTTGAAAGTTTGTGAACCCTTTAGAATTTTCTATATTTCTGCATAAATATGACCTAAAACAACATCAGATTTTCACACAAGTCCTAAAAGTAGATAAAGAGAACCCAGTTAAACAAATGAGACAAAAATATTATACTTGGTCATTTATTTATTGATCCAATATTGCATATCTGTGAGTGGCAAAAGTATGTGAACCTTTGCTTTCAGTATCTGGTGTGACCCCCTTGTGCAGCAATAACTGCAACTAAACGTTTCCGGTAACTGTTGATGAGTCCTGCACACCGGCTTGGAGGAATTTTAGCCCATTCCTCCGTACAGAACAGCTTCAACTCTGGGATGTTGATGGGTTTCCTCATATGAACTGCTCGCTTCAGGTCCTTTCACAACATTTCCATTGGATTAAGGTCAGGACTTTGACTTGGCCATTCTAGAACATTAACTTTATTCTTCTTTAACCATTCTTTGGTAGAACGACTTGTGTGCTTAGGGTCGTTGTCTTGTTGCATGACCCACCTTCTCTTGAGATTCAGTTCATGGACAGATGTCCTGACATTTTCCTTTAGAATTCGCTGGTATAATTCAGAATTCATTGTTCCATCAATGATGGCAAGCCGTCCTGGCCCAGATGCAGCAAAACAGGCCCAAACCATGATACTACCACCACCATGTTTCACAGATGGGATAAGGTTCTTATGCTGGAATGCAGTGGTTTCCTTTCTCCAAACATAACGCTTCTCATTTAAAAACCAAAAAGTTCTATTTTGGTCTCATCCATCCACAAAACATTTTTCCAGTAGCCTTCTGGCTTGTCCATGTGATCTTTAGCAAACTGCAGACGAGCAGCAATGTTCTTTTTGGAGAGCAGTGGCTTTCTCCTTGCAACCCTGCCATGCACACCATTGTTGTTCAGTGTTCTCCTGATGGTGGACTCATGAACATTAACATTAGCCAATGTGAGCGAGGCCTTCAGTTGCTTAGAAGTTACCCTGGGGTCCTTTGTGACCTCACCGACTATTAAACGCCTTGGATGGTCGACCACTCCTGGGGAGGGTAACAATGGTCTTGAATTTCCTCCATTTGTACACAATCTGTCTGACTGTGGATTGGTGGAGTTCAAACTCTTTAGAGATGGTTTTGGAACCGTTTCCAGCCTGATGAGCATCAACAACCCTTTTTCTGAGGTCCTCAGAAATCTCCTTTGTTCGTGCCATGATACACTTCCACAAACATGTGTTGTGAAGATCAGACTTTAATAGATCCCTGTTCTTTAAATAAAACAGGGTGCCCACTCACACCTGATTGTCATCCCATTGATTGAAAACACCTGACTCTAATTTCACCTTCAAATTAACTGCTAATCCTAGAGGTTCACATACTTTTGCCACTCACAGATATGTAATATTGGATCATTTTCCTCAATAAATAAATGACCAAGTATAATATTTTTGTCTCATTTGTTTAACTAGGTTCTCTTTATTTTTAGGACTTGTGTGAAAATCAGATGATGTTTTAGGCCATATTTATGCAGAAATATAGAACATTCTAAAAGGTTCACAAACTTTCAAGCACCACTGGAGACGGAATATACCGTATACCAGGATGCTCAGATCTGCAGTGAATATATCCTGGAGGCAAAATCTAACTAATAAACAACTCTATAGGCACCTCCCATCCATCTCTGATGTCATTTGCGGAAGAAGAACACGCTTTGCAGGTCACTACTGGAGAGCTAAGAATGAAATCATTAGTAACGTCCTACTGTGGGAACCTAAACATGGCCGAGCAAATGCTGGAAGACCTCGGAAAATGTATGCTCAGCAGCAATGCAATGACATTGGATGCTATCCTTCAGACTTGCCTGGGATGATGAACGACCATTACGGATGGACGCATCGAGTTATGGAAGTCCGTGCAACTAGCTCGACCCGGTGATGATGAGAAATTGATTATAGTGATATTGTATTGTAAATTATTATCAGAAATAAAATATGAAGTCAGGTACCAAACTTTAGAAGTGTGAATCATAAATATTGCTTTTGTCCTAAGGTTTTCTGAGGATATTTTACAATACATCAGTGTACATTTCCCAGTTTTGTACTACATTTTGTAAATATCATAAGATGACAAAATGGGCCTAGATAGTACAGGGTACACAGTATAAACCTGTCCCTGAAAGCTAATCTTGTACTGTAGTTTATAGTGGTTTATTTTGAATGTTATATTGCCCGTTCTTCTTTGTTTCACAATTTTGAAATGTGTGCAAAGACGTAGTTTTATTTTGTTTGTTTGTTTGTTTGTTTGTTTGTTTGTTTGTTTGTTTTATTCCAATAACCTACATGTCTGATGTAAAACAGTTTTAGTTTCATAATGGTACAAATTCCCTGATAGTGCTGTTTCAATGAGGGTTTAACTAGAAATAGCAATGACGGGCCTTTTTTTTTTTTAAGTAGTTGTCATAGTGTTGTGTAATGTATCCAATGAAAGAGTGTGAAGATCTGAAGTCAAAACTTATATAATTTTGTATGTCTAAAAAAAAAAGTTATGAAGATTTGAAAATAGCAGCACGGTGGTGTAGTGGTTAGTGCTGTCGCCTCACAGCAAGAAGGTCCGGGTTCGAGCCCCGTGGCCGGCGAGGGCCTTTCCGTGCGGAGTTTGCATGTTCTCCCCGTGTCCGCGTGGGTTTCCTCCGGGTGCTCCGGTTTCCCCCACAGTCCAAAGACATGCAGGTTAGGTTAACTGGTGACTCTAAATTGAGCGTAGGTGTGAATGTGAGTGTGAATGGGTGTCTGTGTCTATGTGTCAGCCCTGTGATGACCTGGCGACTTGTCCAGGGTGTACCCCGCCTTTCGCCCGTAGTCAGCTGGGATAGGCTCCAGCTTGCCTGCGACCCTGTAGAAGGATAAAGCGGCTAGAGATAATGAGATGAGATTTGAAAATCCAGTGTTTTATAAAATTTCCATTTCTGTTTGTTGCCCCGGTCGCAAACCAGCAACCATTTTCCATTGGTTGAATTTTTCATTCATGAGAGAACCTCAATCAGAAATGAACAGGCCAAAAACTAAAAATAAAGAGATGTAGTATTTTGAGTCTTCAGGTAAGAATTACAGATAAAGGCTTCTTCTTGTAGATCACAATTCTGCACCTAGAAGGTTTAAAAGCAATACGTTACTGAAATCGGTCCGTCTTTTGTGTTTAAACATAAAAGCCAGAATTTAGCAGATATGTTCACTTTAAATTGTAGACACTGAGCATGACTCATGATGGTGGTGCTCGAATGCGCTGTGTATAAGAGGCTCAAACTTTTGTTAATTCTCTTCAAAACAGTATCACTGATATTTATACACCTTCTCATTTTTTCTCCATAAAAAACGTATTCAGAAAATCATTTATTTATTTTTTTTAGGAAGGGTACAAAAGTTTCCTCAGTGATCCGATCTTTCGCGGGCACTAGACACCAAAGTGTTCAGCCAATTTTATTGGAAAATCAAGTCAACATGAGAGATTCGACCACGAGGTGGGAATCATGCGTTTCAAGCTGATTGAACCAACATTGAGCGAGCTGGAAACAACAACAACAAAACACACGGACCGGTGACAAATATCACAAAAAACCCAAGATGGCGGCGCCTGTGAGTTTGGTGTATTGCATCACATAACGTTAAAAAGCGCTTAAAGTAAAAGCTCATCACAACATCATACAAAATGAACAATATATTCCATAAAATGTTATTTATTCTTGAATCAACACTAGTTTCATGTAAACGCTTTTAAACGTCTTTAAAGGCCAAACGAAAACATGTTGTTCTCCCGTACAAACATATGAGAGGTTCATCAGCACAGCGGCGCGCTGTCAAGCCGAATAGTAAAGCATTTTATTCTATCCACATTCACTGGATAAGCAATTGCACGCTCTAATTGGCTACTCTACTACTAGGATATCAGCTCATATACCATGAGTAAAGAAAAACAAAATGGTGGAGTATTTTGCTAAAAGAGCCAAGGACAAAATAAAAACTATACTTGAAAACAAAACCCCCAAAAATACAAAAAAAAAGGCAACAAAATATGGAATGAAAGTATTTGATGGTAGGAATGTATCTTTTTTTTTCAAGAATTATTATTATTGCATTTTTCACAAATTGCGACTGTCATTTCACCAGTTTGTTTACATTTTAAGCAGAAATGATTTTGTCGGATGTTTTGAATCAAGTTTTTATTTATCAAATTTGCAAAAAATAAAAATGCTCCGTTTCTCAAAATCCAGTGAATATGGAGAGAATGAAACAGTTATTCCACTCAATCTCGTTGTACATGGATTATAGACAACTCGGTGCTACGCGCCTCATTGGCTATCAGCTCATGTACAGCTTGATTTCGTTGTATAACTGTTAAATAGCCGTGTTGTTTGACTACCAAAAGCTGAGGATTTTATTTTTGTCAACCATATTTTAACCTAGGGTTAACGACTTTTTTTTTTAATTTTGTTGAGCCATCCTCACATAAAATGTTGTGGTTTATCTAAATAAGGCAGAAAATATAGCAAATCATTTTAAATGTTAAAAAAAATAATAATAATTGCGAGTAATTATGGAACCTTACTAAATAAGTTTTTATTTTGAAAACAAAGCATGAAAATAGTCAATTCATATGCATTCAAAAGCTAAAAGCATACTTTGCATGGTTTCCAAAGATTATTCACTGAGAACTGAGTTACACATAAATGCATCATAAAACAGGCTACGTCTCGAAGCAGAACAAAGATGTTCAAAAAAAAATCTCCTGTAAATTTCAGATGACATAAAATGAAACCTGGTCCCTGTCAGTCATACTATCAGTCATACTAATATGAGGGAAAAAAAAGTCTCTCAACTCAAATATCAACCCAATATACATTATATGTCCAAAAGCTTCTTGACACCTGACCATTACAGACGTATGTCCTTTTTGAACATCCCATTCCAGATTTAGTCCCCCCCCCCCCCCCCCCCCCCCCCGCTGCTATAATAAGCTCCACTCTACTGGGAAGGCAAAATCCAGTAGCTTTTGAGTGTGGCTGTGGGGATTTGTGCTCATTCAGCCACAAGGACACTCGTGAGGTCAGACACTAATGTCGGCTGAGGATGCCTGGGGCAATCCAGTTCATCCCAAAGGTGTTCAGTAGGGTTGAGGTCAGGGCTCTGTGCAGGCCATTCGAGTTCTTCCACTCCAATTTTGGCAAAGCATGTCTTCAGGGACGTCGCTTAGTGCACAGGGATATTGTCATGTTGGAACATGTTAGTGGCCTCTTAGTTCCAGGGAAAGGAAATTGAAACACTACAGCATACAAAGACGTGGTGTACAATTATGCGCTTCCATCTTAGTGGCTACATTATGTATAAGTTAGCCATATATATATAAAACAAACGTGTGCACACAGTTGTTGTCAGAAGTTTTCATACAGTGACATGAATGTCATCTTGGATATGAATGTCATGGCAATATTTGGGCTTTCAGTAATTTCTTTGAACTGTTCTTTTTCTGTGGCAGAATGATTGTACAGCATACATCTTTAATTAAAAAAGCCCACTAGAATTTGGTGTACAAGTTTTAATTTTCTTTGGGCTTTCTGAAATCAATACACGGTCAAAACTATATATACAGGGTCAAAAATATACATACAGCACACCTAATATTTGGGTAAAATGTCTCTTTGCAAGATTCACCTTGACCAAACTTTTTTATTTACCATGAACAAGCTTCTGGCAGAATTCTGGTTGGATATTTCAAGACTCTTCATGGTAGAATTCAATTAAATTTGGGTTGTTTTTTTTCTTGGCATGGACTCGACTTATAAGCACGGTCCATATATTTTCAACAGGGTTGAAGTCAGGACTTGTTTTAAGCTTAATATTAGCCTGCTTTATCCTCCACAACCAGCTCTGATGTGTGTTTGGGTTCATTGTCCTGTTGTACCTCCCAAGTCCAAAGTCGTGTTCAAGTTTTTGATGGTTTATGCTGAAGAATTCTGAGGGAGTCCTCTTTCATTATTCCATCCACTTTGTGCAATGAACCAGTTCCACTGGCAGCAAAACGGCCCCAGAGCATGATGATCCTACTGTACCACCACCACCAGCTGGTACAGTGTCCCTCTGTACCTGGTGGTCATTGTGGCCAAACAACTCAATCTTTGTCTCATCTGACCATACAGCTATCCTCCAGAAGGCTTTTTTCTTTGTCCGTGTGGTCAGCTTCAAACTTTGGTTAAGCTTGAAGGTGTCAATTTTGGAGCAGGGGGTTATTTCTTGGATAGCAGCTTCTTAGTCCATGGTGATCTGAACTGTAGACAGTGATCCATCAGCTTCCAGTTCATGGCAGGGCTGTGCCAGGGTGGTTGCCAGGTTGTTCCTGACCATCCAAACCAATTTCCTTTCAGCTGAGGGTGACAGTTTGGGTTTTCTTGATGCAAAGTGGCTTGGCAAAGTGACTACACCTCACAATAACTTGCATACAATTGTTTGAACTGATCTTGGAATTTGCAGTTGTTTAGAAATGGCTGCAAGAGACATTCCGGAGTTGTGTATATCTGCGATCCTCTTTCTCAGATCTGCACTGAGCTCCTTGGACTTTCCCATTGTATTGTGTGTTGGTCAATCCAATGAGTGCTGTAAAGAAACACTTTTATGAATACAGCTACCAGCTGTAGTCAATCATGATCACTAACAGGAAGTTAAGAGACCTCGGCCTTGGCAAGATAAGAGACATTTTGGAAGTTTCAGCACCTCTGAATTCATGATCTAAGCATATGTATAATTTTGACCCTGTGTTGATTTCAGAAAACCCAAAGAAAATTAAAACTTGTGCACCAAATTCTAGTGGGTTTTTTTTATTAAAGCTGTATGCTGTATAATCATTCTGCCACAGAAAAAGAACAGTTCAAAGAAATTACTGAAAGCCCAAATATTGCCATGACATTCATCTCCAAGATGACATTGATGTCACTGTATGTAAACTTCTGATCACAACTGTGTGTGTGTGTGTGTGTGTGTGTGTGTGTGTGTGTATATATATATATATATATATAAGATGTTGCTTGTTTCTCAGCATGAATCTCTGTGTGAGTTATAGTGTTCATTAGATGGGATGAGACCTGTAGGCCAGTATTACCCACATGAGAAGCATAAAGGACATGGAAGACCTCTTAAATGATGCCTCCATATATCAGCTTAATAACTTAAAGACTACGTAATCATAATAATAATAATTTCAACTTGTATTGTACCTTTCTCACACCCAAGGTCGCGTTACAATTAAATAAGTAAATAAATAAGTCCACCAAAAGAGGGTCAGGATCTAATTCCAATGGCGTAGTTACCCACAGTCTCACCAAAAGGTGCACAAAGGGATGTCCCACACTGCCTGCATAGTCGCCACTACGCCACCGGGCAACATCGCTCGGAACACCACACCAAGCACAGAAGCATCGCTGCACAGAGCGCTGAACAACCCTGATGTTAAAAGAGCAACGAACTCACTGCAGTCCATAGCGAGGAGTACAGGCATCACCTATGGCGGACTAAGACCTGAAGGAAACCGATGTCCAAAACTGGGTCCGGAGTTACACCACAACCAGCAGATAAAACATTCATAAAAAGAACAAACATCAAGCTATACAATCACAGAAAGAAAAACAAAGGGAAGGAAAAATAAAAATAAAAAGCTCCGGTGAGAAGCGGCAGCCAAAATGTGCACAGTGTACTCTCAACTAGAAATGGAAGGTCCCAGGATATGAATGCAAAAAGCAGATTCCTGGTCCATCTTCACTAAGCCAGATTTCCGCTTTCTGTTTCTTCTGTCTGTGCCTTGGCTGTATACTGAGCCCAGTTCTAATAAATGGTGCAAGGTTTTCTTTGCAGCCCAATTGTCTGGTTTTCTATAAATAAGAATCTGTCAAAGTCAACAAGGCCCTTCTTCCCCCCTTCTGTAACATCCAGACACTATTGGCTGAAACAACGAGCGCAAACTGTAGTCCAGATACCGCTTTTCAATATGTGAGCTCGACAATCCGCTTATCCCTGCAGCGGAGGGCAGCGGAAGAACACCGGTGGCTTGCAGGCTCGCCTCTGGGAGTGGAAAATCCCACACAGATGTACTTTTCAGTTTGGTTTTATTAGTTAGGCTAAGCTTCCACACTATGCCCAATAGCCCTAGATACTGTGTCAAGTAATTTATCATGACAGCCTGCCCTTCACTAAAAAACACTGCTGCTGTTCTCCTACTGTGCACGAGTCACTCTAATACAGGTTACTGTAGCATGTTTATTTAAGCAAAAACATTTATTTGGCACAGATATTTTGACTTTTTGTCATTTACATCATATTTCCGCTGTGTCTTGTTTTTTTGTGCGTAACTGTGTCTGTATGTGTGTTTGTTGCAGAAGGCTGATCTAGCTGTGGCTGGTCTGACCATCACAGCTGAGAGAGAGAAGGTCATAGATTTCTCCAAGCCCTTCATGACACTGGGGATTAGTATCATGTACCGAGTGCATTTGGTAAGGACACTAAGGTGACGCTGCCTCCATCACTTTGCTTCCCACACGACAGAGAACATTAGTCAGTGTGTTGCAAAGGAAAGAAGCACTTTGGCTTGTCGAGCTGATGAAAGATTTCCCTTGGTAATGCCCTGCATATGACTCCATTCAGTAATAAATGTAAAAGTTCTGAGAGACTACATTGTTTCTTGATCATTAGGATGTCCTGCATGCTAATGCACCACAGTACCGCACTGCAGGATACACACACACACACACACACACACACACAATCAGGCTGTTTGTTTCTTGTGTGTAAGAAAGAAATGTTGATTGAGGACAACTGCAAAAGACAGAGATAGAGCAAGCAAGTCAAGCAAACAAAGGCAGTGAAAGAGGTATGGGATGACAGAAACGACATGTCAGATGGGTCTGACACAAATAAATAATGGCGAGATGAAGAGATTAAAGTAGCTCGAGCACACTGTAGAGTGATTTGGTGACTCGGTCTCTCTTCAGCACCCTCTGCTTCACTTTGGTCTTTAGAAAATCTCTCTCTTATCCAGCTCTGCAGCTCCATTCAATACCTGAACGCCGTATAGCATGGGCCCTTATTTATTTAGATCTAAATGCAATTGCTATTGATCTTGCGTCCCATGATTCCTACACAGATCCACTTTTTCCCTATTCTGAGCTTCAAATGAAATTTTGCAGGTGATCAATGACGGGAGAAAATGGGGCCTGAATTACGTGCTGAGGAACGATGCTTCATCAACCCCACTGTGCACTGTTATAGCGTGTACAGAATGGAGTGTGTTGAATGAGATGGCTGTAGGAATCCCTGCTCTAAAGCTGCCTATACTGTCGATAATAAGCATTTTGCACAAGACTGGGTGCGCAGTACAGATGAGTTTGTTAACCACAAGTTTGAAGCACTGCTCCATCGCTGGTAATGTTTATAGCAGAGCTCCATACTTAAGAGAACATGGTAATACCTGATTTTTGATGGCTTTTGCGAACATTACGATGTCAAGATGTACAAACAAGGCGCGTGTACCACCACAGGATACCCGGTCAGAAGTGCAAGGCAGCGTATCTCATAAAGACTTGACCACCAGACAACAAAATTTGTATCTTTATTTACAACCCCGATTCCAAAAAAGCTGGGACAAACTACAAATTGTAAATAAAAACGGAATGCAATAATTTACAAATCTCAAAAACTGATATTGTATTCACAATAGAACATAGACAACATATCAAATGTTGAAAGTGAGATATTTTGAAATTTCATCCCAAATATTGGCTCATTTGAAATTTCATGACAGCAACACATCTCAAAAAAGTTGGGACAGGGGCAATAAGAGGCTGGAAAAGTTAAAGGTACAAAAAAGGAACAGCTGGAGGACCAAATTGCAACTCATTAGGTCAATTGACAATAGGTCATTAACATGACTGGGTATAAAAAGAGCATCTTGGAGTGGCAGCGGCTCTCAGAAGTAAAGATGGGAAGAGGATCACCAATCCCCCTAATTCTGTGCCGACAAATAGTGGAGCAATATCAGAAAGGAGTTCGACAGTGTAAAATTGCAAAGAGTTTGAACATATCATCATCTACAGTGCATAATATCATCAAAAGATTCAGAGAATCTGGAAGAATCTCTGTGTGTAAGGGTCAAGGCCGGAAAACCATACTGGGTGCCCGTGATCTTCGGGCCCTTAGACGGCACTGCATCACATACAGGCATGCTTCTGTATTGGAAATCACAAAATGGGCTCAGGAATATTTCCAGAGAACATTATCTGTGAACACAATTCACCGTGCCATCCGCTGTTGCCAGCTAAAACTCTATAGTTCAAAGAAGAAGCCGTATCTAAACATGATCCAGAAGCGCAGACGTCTTCTCTGGGCCAAGGCTCATTTAAAATGGACTGTGGCAAAGTGGAAAACTGTTCTGTGGTCAGACGAATCAAAATTTGAAGTTCTTTATGGAAATCAGGGACGCCGTGTCATTCGGACTAAAGAGGAGAAGGACGACCCAAGTTGTTATCAGCGCTCAGTTCAGAAGCCTGCATCTCTGATGGTATGGGGTTGCATTAGTGCATGTGGCATGGGCAGCTTACACATCTGGAAAGACACCATCAATGTTGAAAGGTATATCCAGGTTCTAGAGCAACATATGCTCCCATCCAGACGACGTCTCTTTCAGCGAAGACCTTGCATTTTCCAACATGACAATGCCAAACCACATACTGCATCAGTTACAGCATCATGGCTGTGTAGAAGAAGGGTCCGGGTACTGAACTGGCCAGCCTGCAGTCCAGATCTTTCACCCATAGAAAACATTTGGCGCATCATAAAATGGAAGATACGACAAAAAAGACCTACATAACATTGTACATAAGCTTGATGGGTTTTTATCCAGCGCTTATTTTTGGTATTTACCAACACATTTTACACTCATCGGGAGCTCCGCTTTTAGGCAGTGCCTACAGTGCTGTACAAAAATTTGGAGGTACATGTAAAGAAATGCTGTAGACTGAAAATAGTTTTTAAAAATAATAAATTGAAATGTTTCTACATTAAAAATAATACTATAAACAGTAAGCCATAATAAATGACAGTCAATATTTATTCTGAGTCGACCCTTTGCTTAAAAAAAAAAAATAGTAGTCTCAGGTACAGTGAGTGCAGTTTGATAAGGAAATGAGCTGTAGGTTTTACTGAGCATCTTCCAGAACCAGCCACAGTTCTTCTGGACACTTTCACTGTCACACTCGCATCTTCATTTTGCACCAAAACCCCCAGCAGTCTTCATTATGTTTTCTTTTTTTAATCTGGAAAGTGCTCTCTTATGGAATATGCTGCTTAGATACGTTTGGAACCCTAAAATGTTTTTGTACTGACTCGATAATGTAGAAGTCATAAAATATAAATCTATAACAAAGTTTGTATGGAAAAAATATAGGGTGTCTAAGACTTGCACAGTACTGTGTGTGTGTGTGTGTGTGTGTGTGTGTGTGTGTGTGTGTGTGTGTGTGTGTGTGTGTAAAATCTCCACATTCACTGTATATGAGCAATCGCATGCTCTGATTGGCTACTCTACTACAAGGCTATCAGCTCATATACTGTGGGTAGAGAAAAACAAAATGGCGGCGCGTGTTGCTGAACCAACGGAGGACAAAATAAAAACTTCTCGAAAACAAAACCCCAAAAATTACAAAAAAAGCAACAAAATATGGAATGAAAGTATTTGATGGTAAGAACGTACCTTTTTTAATTTTTCAAGAATTATTTTTATTTTTATTATTGCATTTTCCACAAATTGCTCCTGTCATTTCGCCGGTTTGTTTACATTCTAAGCGGAAATGATTTTGTCGGACGTTTTGTATCAAGTTTTTATTTCTCAAATTTGCTAAAAATAAAAATGCTCTGTTTCTTAAAATTCAGTGAAGGTGGAGAGAATAAAACAGTTATTCCACTCAATCTCGTCATACATGGCTTATAGACAACTCAGTGCTACGCACCTCGTCGGCGACCAGCCCATGTACGACTCACTTTCGTGGAATAACTGTTAAATATAGCAAGAAAGAAAGAAAGAAAGAACAACTGGTTTGAAAATGGCCCATCATGATATAATTTACATGCATTTTTTTTGGGGGGGGGAGTATCTCCGATCAATTAAAGAAGTGTTACAGTTTTCGGACATTTACACCACAGCATTGTTGAATTCTTGAACCTGATTGCTCTTTAATAGCAGCTCTGACAGTAACGCTCGCTGTTATTCAAATCACAGGTTTATATTCTAGCACTCATTCTAACACCTTTTTTAAGATAAAAAAAAACATCAATTCACAGGGACTTGTATGGTGAAGAAACCAGTATAATCATAGCTTTCTGTCAGGAAAAGTTTATTATTAAAAATATTTTATGGTGCTAGAGTGTCTGGTCATTGCAACAGTTGAAAAGTTTTCCACCATGGGAAATTTTTCAAATAAAAGTAATCGCCCCAAAGCCATACATGCCCATGAGTCCAAGGGAGCAAAATTGGCTGTTGTGCGAGTGGAAGGGACGGTATCGTCTCTATCAGCTGTCAGTCACAGCAATAGTAGCCAGTTCTGGTCATCTGTAAGTTCATGTATGCAGAAGAGGGCAGATAGCACTTTCCCATGAGTGTGTTCTGCCATCCCGTGACACATGAGCAGGAGTTGAGAAAGATGGCTGGTTTCACTTGTCCCACATTAATGCAGTGTTGTAGTCGAGTCACTAAACCTCGAGTCCAAGTCCAGTCTCGAGTTCCCGGTGTTCAAGTCCGAGTCGAGTCCACTACTGATCCAAGTCGAGTCTGAGAACAAGACTCCAACCGCCCCATTTGACGGTGGCTGTCACTGCCTTTATGTGAAAGCGTCTCTGCTACTGTGTTGGACTAACGTTACTGCTCGACTGCCACATTTTAGTTAACAGGCTACAGATAAAAAGCTTGTTCATCGCTCAGCAAGCCCCGCCCACTATCAACAGGGCAAATAACATGAGAGAGGGTTAACACTAGCTAGTTCATCGCTCAGCAAGCCCCACCCACTATCAACAGAGCAATGAACACAGCGTGTCACTTCCTTCTCTGGGTGGAGTCTTACCAAATGACGATTGAAGTTCGAGGTCGTCCCTTCGATAGTTCTTCTACATATGGAACACATAGCAGTGCATTTTTTCCCACTGCACGAGAAGTCTGTATAAGCAAAGCGGACAATCCTAGCGACGTCTCTCCAGGCGTTTTAGCGCCATTAATGTTAGTTTGTTCCTGAACATGACGTGTGAACAGGTGAATGTGCATTCTCTTGCATGGAATTAGTCTCATCTCATCTCATTATCTCTAGCCGCTTTATCCTTCTACAGGGTCGCAGGCAAGCTGGAGCCTATCCCAGCTGACTACAGGCGAAAGGTGGGGTACACCCTGGACAAGTCGCCAGGTCATCACAGGGCTGACACATAGACACAGACAACCATTCACACTCACATTCACACCTACGGTCAAGTTAGAGTCACCAGTTAACCTAACCTGCATGTCTTTGGACTGTGGGGGAAACCGGAGCACCCGGAGGAAACCCACGCGGACACGGGGAGAACATGCAAACTCCGCACAGAAAGGCCCTCGCCGGCCACGGGGCTCGAACCCAGACCTTCTTGCTGTGAGGCGACAGCGCTAACCACTACACCACCGTGCCACCTGGATATAAATATCTTATGCCAAATTATTATGGCATGTTACAAAAAATAAAGAAAAAATCCGAGTCCTCGTCTCCAATTTACAAGTCCAAGTCAAGTCACGAGTCAGATTTGAGTACTACAAGCCTGCATTAATGCATTAGAATGAATGCATTAATATAAACCTGTGGTTTGCACTAGTGCTGAACTCCTATGACAAGCTGAAAATTAATCAACACCTAATTAATTCCGACCAATCAGAATTAGGAATTCAACAAGGATGTGGTCGAAACTCGAATAGCATCCAAAACCTGAAGACACCCAAAACTTCTTCACACATTAAGTTCAAAAGAGGAAGTGAAAATCAGTCTTTGGATTCATATTTTCTGTAAACACATATTTGTTTTTTGGTGTTTTTTTTTTAAATTTCAGCTCGTTGCTAGTAGGTCAGAACAATCTGAACTTTGGGTATTTAGGGGTGCGATTAGCATGATCGAATTACTCGAAAATAATTAGGAAAACTGCAGCAGGCATATAAAGTGTGATCTGAGCAGCACGTTCGGGTTAATTATCCTGTTCCTGCTGCAACTTGTGTGAGGTACAGTGAAGCCTCTCCAGGGGAGACTGTAGGAGGGTGAAGTATAGGATGTGGGTGAATAAATAAATGACTAATTAGCACAATGTGTTAATTACAGAGTTGCACAGGGAGCGATGGCAGAATCGTGAACTGTCCCTGAAGGAGGGAAAAGCAGCTTTCCTGATGGATTGCATGCATGAATGTGTGTGTGAGAGAGAGAAAGAAAGCTCTAACTCCTACTGCACGAAGAGTAGGCGAACATTTATTCTCAGGAGCCACAACAGTGTTTCACAGCTATTCCTGACTGTAACTGTTTGTCTTAGCGCGTAAGAGATAAGATCTATCCTGTGACCTTTTTGTCATTTAATAAAACAGTCTTGGCTATACGTACAGTGCTGAGCGTAAATGAGTACACCCCCTTTGAAAAGAAACATTTTAAACAATATCTCAATGAACACAAACAATTTCCAAAATGTTGAACAGACAAAGTTTAATATAACATCTGTTTAACTTATAACGGGAAAAAGTCAGGTTAATAATATAACTTAGATTACACATTTTTCAGTTTTACTCAAATTAGGGTGGTGCAAAAATGAGTACACCCCACAACAAAAACTACTCCATCTAGTACTTTGTATGGCCTCCATGATTTTTAATGACAGCACCAAGTCTTCTAGGCATGGAATGAACAAGTTGGCGACATTTTGCAACATCAATCTTTTTCCATTCTTCAACAATGACCTCTTTTAGTGACTGGATGCTGGATGGAGAGTGATGCTCAACTTGTCTCTTCAGAATTCCCCAAAGAAAATAATTTCTTTACACCACAAAGGTGAAGGCTACAAGAAGATCAGCAAAGCTTTACTTGTCACTCAGAATCCTGTAGCAAAAGTGGTACAAAAATTTAAGAAAGATGGAACTGCAACCATCTCACAGAGACGTCCAGGTCGTCCATGGAAGTTAACACCTCGACAGGAGCGTCTTCTGATGAGAAGGGTTGAAGAAAATCGGCATGCAAGTTCACTGCAGTTACCTAAAGAAGTAGAAAGCCAAACTGGGGTGACTATTTCCCGTGACACAATACGGCATACACTGCAGAGGAATGGCATGCATGGATGCCGTCCACGAAAGAAGCTTCTCCTAAAGCCCAGGCACAAAAAAGCCTGCCTAGAGTTTGCCAGGGCCCATGCTGACAAAGATGAAGACTACTGGGACTCTATACTCTGGAGTGATGAGACCAAGATAAATGTTTTTGGAACTGATGGCTTCAAAACTGTATGGCGTCGCAAAGGTGAGGAATACAAAGAAAAATGCCTGGTGCCTACAGTGAAACATGGTGGTGGCAGCGTCCTTATGTGGGGCTGCATGAGTGCTGCTGGTGTCGGGGAGCTGCATTTCATTGATGCCATCATGAATTCATAGATGTATTGCGCCATACTGAAGGAGAAGATGCTACCATCACTCCATGCCCTTGGTCGTCATGCACTTTTCCAACATGACTAAACACACATCTAAGGCCACTGTTGGATTTCTGAAGAAGAACAGGGTGAAAGTGATTCAGTGGCCAAGTATGTCTCCTGATCTGAACCCAATCGAACACCTATGGGGAATTCTGAAGAGACAAGTTGAGCATCACTCTCCATCCAGCATCCAGTCACTAAAAGAGGTCATTGTTGAAGAATGGAAAAAGATTGATGTTGCAAAATGTCACCAACTTGTTCATTCCATGCCTAGAAGACTTGGTACTGTCATTAAAAATCATGGAGGCCATACAAAGTACTAGATGTAGTAGTTTTTGTTGTGGGGTGTACTCATTTTTGCACCACCCTAATTTGAGTAAAACTGAAAAATGTGTAATCTAAGTTATATTATTAACTTTACTTTCACGTTATAAGTTAAACAGATGTTTATATTAAACTTTGTCTTGTCAACATTTTGGAAATTGTTTGTGTTCATTGAGATATTGTTTCAAATGTTACTTTTCAAAGGGGGTGCACTCATTTACGCTGAGCACTATATATCTATAATCTCCTAATCCGTCGACAAAATCTGGAGCCTTGTATGAGCTCCTGATGGAAGACTAGTTGAGCGTTAAACACACCATCATCATCATCATCATCATCATCATCATCCCTGCCTCACACAGCTGACGCTGGTGCAGGCGTTTGTTGTGACATAAAAAGCCAGCGCTTATCATATCAGGAGAAGACATTTTCTGCGGTGTCACAAAAAGAAACTCGGCTTTGCATCTCCAGCACGTGCAGCCGAAGTACAAAGCGCCACATAACAAACTTATCTGAGAGGAGAGAGCGGCTGCGAATTTGCTCGCGACTGCCATTTTGTTGGCCAGAATTTGGCGACAAAGTTCCTATCATTCTTAGTTCTGAGTCCCCATGTGTTCTGATCTCAAAGTCGGTGTTTAAGCGCTGTTGAGAGCCGAGTGCTCATCACCCACAAACACGAGGATCAGGGCACATGCACATGAGCAACACGCACCACTTGGTTGCTTTCTTTCTTTCTTTTCACCACCCATTCCAGCTGGCTCCTGCTGCTGCAGTGCTGCTGCGCTGTGTTGATTATGCCTTTGTGTAAACTAAAACCCGAGTTTCGCGCAAGGGCTGTAAACAAAGCGTTTTCTTTTCGCTCATAGCAGATTGCTGTTCGCAGCAGATTGCCACTCGCAGTGCTGAACTTCAGTCAACAGACATACGCGAGCTCCCTCGGTGCTGCGTAACACAATAAAAGTGTGCGCTGGCACATTACACTGCCTTTAGTTCATTCCTCCATGCTTTAATGTAGCTATTTAATACTGCTACAGCAAGAGCGATCACTGACGCATATAACCGTGCTCGGCTTGTATACGCAAAGTACTCGCAGGCATAATTACTGCTTTCACTATCTCAGCACTTACTAACTCAACACTTATCACTCAATTATATTAACATGGGAAGTGTTTAATTATTCCATCCTGTCTTCCTACTCCTTATGAACATTTATAGAGAACATTTTCATGCTCGAGGCTCTGGAACTTTCGAAATGGCTGCTAATGATATTACAGGCTGAAGGTTTCTTGTTTATGCTTTCAACCGCCTGTGCTTTTCCAGCCACATCTCCAAGGCGTCGAGAGAAATTAGATTGTGGTTTCTTGGACAGTAACTACCTCAGCGATGAGATGCGGTTGAATTGTTGTCGCTTCTGATTGTATGTTCACCTGTGGAACAGTCTGGCTAATTGGTTCTGATGATTGTATGTAAGCTTTCTTCCTTTTCTGTTTAATGTTGTGCACAAAATTAGGGGGTTTTTTTTCATTCAAGGACTGAGAGAGAGAACAATAATAATAATAATGGCGGCACGGTGGTGTAGTGGTTAGCGCTGTCGCCTCACAGCAAGAAGGTCCGGGTTCGAGCCCCGTGGCCGGCGAGGGCCTTTCTGTGCGGAGTTTGCATGTTCTCCCCGTGTCCGCGTGGGTTTCCTCCGGGTGCTCCGGTTTCCCCCACAGTCCAAAGACATGCAGGTTAGGTTAACTGGTGACTCTAAATTGAGCGTAGGTGTGAATGTGAGTGTGAATGGTTGTCTGTGTCTATGTGTCAGCCCTGTGATGACCTGGCGACTTGTCCAGGGTGTACCCCGCCTTTCGCCCGTAGTCAGCTGGGATAGGCTCCAGCTTGCCTGCGACCCTGTAGAACAGGATAAAGCGGCTAGAGATAATGAGATGAGATGAGAATAATAATAATTATAATAACACTGTACTTTCCATGGGAACATTTCATGGAGCTTGGTGTCTTAAGGCCATGCCATAAAAGTATAACAGTCATATGCTGTCATAATTTGTCATGATAGTTTATATCTAAGAATATAAAATAATTAAAAAAAAAAAAAAGCATTTTACTCTTATTACTTGATAGGATGGCTGCTATTATGTTTGCCGCAATGGCAGCTTATGTCCCTTTCTTGTGTCCACAGCATTTTATTGCCATATCCATGCCTTTAAATCTGCACAGTGGAGAGACTTCCAGTTTCCAGCCTTGTTGAGAATGCGTTCCTTGATGATGTGTGTCCTTGACTATTTTGAAAAATGTACTCTAGTTCGCATATATATGATGAAAAATGATTTGTAATATGCTAATGATACGATGGCAATAAACCATGTCCAACTTGCGATCCACTATCAGACGATCTTGATATTAGAAATAACAACACACACCATTTTTAGATGCTTTATTGTGTGATCTCTTCCGTACCATATCACATGCTTAATATTACTGTTGGTGCTCTGGCGGGCATATCTACTGTACTCACTGGCCACTTTAATAGGAACTTGTTCTTGATTCTAAGATTCCTGTTCTTGGTTGGCAGGAGCGGAACCCAATGTGGTCTTCTGCTGTTGCATGCTGAGATGCTTTTCTGCTCACCACGGTTGTAAAGAGTTGCTATGAGTTGCTATATCCTTCCTGGCAAAAAAGCTCGAACCAATCTGTCCATTTTCCTCTGACCTCTCTTATCAACAAGGTGTTTGTTTCCACCCACAGAACTGTCGCTCGCTCACTCACTCACTCACTCAGTGTTTTTTTGGTTTTTGCACCATTCTGTGTAAACTCGAGACTGGTGTGTGTGTGTGTGTGTGTGTGTGTGTGTGTGTGTGTGTGTGTGTGTGTGTGTGTGTGTGTGTGTGAACCTCAGGAGATCAGCGGTTTCTGAAATACTCAAACCAGTCCATCTGGCTCAAACCAACACCCACGCCACAGTGAAAGAAAGTCACACTGTGAGATCACAATTTTCCCATTCAGATGTTTGAACATTGTGAACATTAACTGAAGCTCTTGATTTGTATCTGTATGATTTGACATATTGTGCTGCAGTCAAGGGATCGGCTGATTAGAGAACGGCATCAAATAAAACAGCAGGTGTATGTACCGTATGGGTGCTCTGAAGAAAGTGGCCAGTGAGTGTATTTTAGGCTGAGTGTCATTTCGGATTTTAGTTCAGATTTAGCAGTAATGTCATGCTCGAACTCATAATCTTTTCCATGGAACGATGTACAGGTGACATTTCTAATGACATCCTGATTGATAGAACACTTACTGTACTTATTCAGGTGTTACCATAAACAGTTATTCCACTCAATCTTGTCATACATGGCTTATAGCCAACTCGGAGCTGTGCACCTCATTGGCTATCAGCTCATGTACAACGAGATTGAGTGGAATAACTGTTTTATTCTCTCCACATTCACTGGATTTTGAGAAACGGAGCATTTTTATTTATTGCAAATTTGATAAATAAAAACTTGATACAAAACGTCTGACAAAATCATTTCTGCTTAGAATGTAAACAAAGCGGCGAAACGACAGGAGCAATTTGTGAAAAATGTGATAAAAATAATTCTTGAAATTTTTAAAAAAGGTACATTCTTACCATCAAATACTTTCATTCCATATTTTGTTGCTTTTTTTTGTATTTTTGGGGGTTTTGTTTTCGAGTAAAGTTTTTATTTCGTCCTCAGTTAGTTCAGCAACACGCTCCGCCATTTTGTTTTTCTCTACTCATGGTATATGAGCTGATAGAGTGCATGATTGCTCTTATACAGTGAATGTGTGTGTGTGTATGTATATATATATATATATATCTTTCATGTTTTGGCAGTTGCGGAAAAACATACTCGGCAACGCAAAACTGTTTAGAACCACAATCTTTTTATCTGTTTTAGGGAAGAAGACCAGGGTATTTCTCCTTCCTGGATCCCTTCTCTCCAGGCGTCTGGCTCTTCATGTTGCTGGCATACCTTGCAGTTAGCTGTGTGCTCTTCCTAGTAGCCAGGTAAATACCCAGCTCCACACTCAGACATGCAGAGGATCTGATATTCCTTCTGAAAAATAAAAGAAAGAATGAAAGAATGTGTGCCGTGTATTGTCTTATTGTAAGTATTTTGCATTGGATTTGACACATTGTTGGTCTGTTATGAGATTTTCTTCTTGGATGCAATTGCGTGATTTGGGTTCATTCTTTCTTGGCTACGTTTGACCAGGATACGTTTTACAAGAATAGTGGGAGGATTATAGTTTTTTCCCCAGACAGAGTTGTTACAGCTCTTAGAGTTTATTCCTGTTATACTACAGAACTGATATATATATGGTGTGGCACGGTGGTGTAGTGGTTAGCGCTGTCGCCTCACAGCAAGAAGGTCCGGGTTCGAGCCCCGGGGCCGGCGAGGGCCTTTCTGTGCGGAGTTTGCATGTTCTCCCCGTGTCCGCGTGGGTTTCCTCCGGGTGCTCCGGTTTCCCCCACAGTCCAAAGACATGCAGGTTAGGTTAACTGGTGACTCTAAATTGACCGTAGGTGTGAATGTGAGTGTGAATGGTTGTCTGTGTCTATGTGTCAGCCCTGTGATGACCTGGCGACTTGTCCATGGTGTACCCCGCCTTTCGCCCGTAGTCAGCTGGGATAGGCTCCAGCTTGCCTGCGACCCTGTAGAACAGGATAAAGCGGCTAGAGATAATGAGATTTTATATATATATATATAACATATACACAGTGCCCTCCACAATTATTGGCACCCCTTGTAAATATTAGTAAAAAGGGTTAGAAAAAAATCCACCTTCTGGTGAAGCAGCTTCATCTCACACTGAAAAAGTGAGGAAAAAACAACCACCTTTAATTAAAATAAATTTATTCAGAGGAAAACAAATCCCTCATCAAGAAATAATTATTTTCAACAAAAACACGTCACTATTATTGGCACCCCTGCATTTAATCCTTTGTACACCGTCCCTTTGCCAGTAAAACAGCACTGAGTCTCTCTTATAACAGTTTATAAGGTTGGAGATACAGAGCAGGGCATCTGAGACTGTTCCTCTTTACACAGTCTTTCCAGATCATCCAGGGTCCTCGGCCCTCTCTCATGAAAAATGCATCAACAGAGAAACCCGACTGCTGAGTAACTGAAGTCGTATATCAAGCGAGAATGGGAAAGAATTTCACATTCAAAATTTCAGTAATGAGTGTCTTCAGTTTCCAAATGCTTCCTGAATGTTGTTCAAGAAAAAACAGGTGATGTAATACAGTTGTAAACATGCCCAACTTTTTTGCAATGTGTTGCAGACACCAAAAAAGCAACAGGGCAAAGGATTTTGTAAGGGATTAGTGGCAGGCTGCCAGGTCGCTCCGTTGTGTGTAGTTGTCGATGTTGATTTTACAGTAAAAGTAACTCAGTAAATTACACAGGGAAATGAATACTTAAGTCTGAGTGGAAAAATACTGTAGCGAGTGTGTGTGGAAGAAGAGTCTGGAGATAAAAATCTTCGTTTCTCTGTCGTTAGCCTGTGCAACTTGCTGTCAATAGCACTGGTTTGACGGCTTTATTAGCATTCACTAACACTACTGATGAATGCTACACCGGCTGGAAGGTGACTGCACTGCTGCGCTGACTGCACTGACTCATGGTTAAGCTCACGTTGGCCTTTGAGAAGACTGAGTGTGATAAATGTTGGTCCCTCCCACTAGAAATAAAAATGTGATTGGTTAATTCATCTGTCACTTCCTACATAAACATACACTGCCATGGCCTTCTGTCCCGGTAATGAAGTCCTAACCAATGAGTGAGCAGCTCTAAACTCTTCTCAGCCTCGAGACAACAAACAAAACAATCTCATTGAATAACTCAATTTTAATGTTTTCAGGACAATCACCCTTTCATTTCTGAAGCAAATTTGATAGAAAATGAGGCCAAAAATAGAAGAGAATAATTATAATGTAATTATGAAAGAATAAAAGCAATTAAATATAACCTTTGGAATGCTGATATGTTGGGCCTTCTTTGAAGGCTTAGAAGGCCCTGATAGTTCCCCTCTGTTTGCAAGAGAGAAACATACCAATGGACATCAAAAAACTGGAAAAGAGAGTGTGTATATATGTATGTATGTATGTATAATAATAAGAAGAAGAGGAAGAATGGCTTTTTTCATGGTACATCAGATATATTCCATTCAGCTCCTCATCTTTGACTCATTCAGTATCATGCTAGCTGAATGGAATATATCTGATATACCACTCAAAGCCAGACAATATTAGTTAAATATATCACTCAGATCTGTGATGTATTTCATATGAAAAATGCAAGTTTTTCAACAAGAGAAGATAAACTTCATATCTTCAAGCCAATGTGTGATTTTTCTTTTTATTATATAGACACATTCACAAACAAAAATAATATAGGACAACAATGCAAAAAAAAGAGAAAAATCCAACCTTTAATTCAAGTGCATTTATTCAGTGGGAAAAAAAATCCCACATTAAGAAATAATTATTTTACATGAAATCATGTGTGCCACAATTACTGGCACCCCTGATGTTAATACTTTGTATAACCCCCTTTTGCCAACAAGACAGCACTTAATATTCTCCTATAACATTTCACAAGATGGGAGAATACAGAGAGAGGGATCTTCGACCATTCCTCTTTGCACAATCTCTCTAAATCGTACAGAGTCCTGGGTCCTCTCCCATGCACTCTTCTCTTCAGCTCACCCCACAGGTTTTCAATTGGGTTAAGGTCTGGGGACTGAGATGGCCATGGGAGGAGCTTGATTTTGTGTCTGGTGAACCATTTTTGTGTAGATTTGGCCACATGTTTAGGGTCATTATCTTGCTGAAAGACCCAGTGACGACCCATCTTCAGCTTTCGGGCAGAGGCCACCAGATTTTGATTTAAAATGTCCTGGTGTTTCAAAGAGTTCATGATTCCATGCACCCTAACAAGGTTCCTGGGGCCTTTGGAAGAGAAACAGGCCCACAGCATCACCGATCCTCCCCCATACTTCACAGTGGGCATGAGGTGCTTTTCCGCATACTCATCTTTTATGATGTATTCGAGTGTTTGTTGCCAAAAAGCTCTATCTTGGTCTCATCTGACCAAAGCACACGGTCCCAGTTGAAGTCCCAGTACCGCTTAGCGAACTCCAGATGTTTACGTTTATGCTTGTAAGTGAGAAAAGGCTTTTTCCGTGCATGCCCCCCAAACAGCTTGCTGGCATGTAGATAGCGCCTGATGGTTGATATGGAGACTTTGTGACCCCAAGATGCTACTCTTTGATGCAATTCTCTAACAGTGAGCTTTGGAGAACTTTTTACTTCTCTTCCCATCCTCCTCACTGTGCGTGGTGGCAAGATAAACTTGCATCCTCGTCCAGGCTTGTTTGCCACTGTTCCAGTTGTTTTAAACTTCTTGATGATTCCTCTGACTGTAGATATGGGCAGGTGTAGGTGAGCGGCTATTTTCTTGTAGCCACTGCCTGACTTATGAAGGTCGACACACATCTGCCTTACTTGAACGGTGTGTTCTCTTGTCTTTCCCACGTTGAAGAGTGGATAAGAGAAATAGGCCTCTGTGTCACATCATATTTATACCCCAGGGAAACAGGATGTGATGAATTGCTAATTAAAGGTTCCGAGATACTCTGATCAACTTTCTAAACTACAGTAGAAATAACAGAAATGCTTCAATTACATTTATTTTCTAGGAATTGTTATGGGTGCCAATAATTTTGGAACAGGTGATTTTATGAAAAATAATTATTTCTTAGTCAGGGATATATTTTTTTAATTCACTTGACTTAAGGGTTACATTTTTCTACACTTTTCAGTGTGAGATTATGCTTCTGCAATAAAAATCGAATTTATTTTAAGGCTTTTAACACAACCAGGGGTGCCAATAATTGTGGAGGGCACTGTGTGTGTGTGTGTGTGTCACCTAATACAAATAACATAGATGTTTTCACTGTAATGCAAGTCGCAGTCCTGTCACTTGGAGAGACTCAGTGGTGTACTTTTCTCAGCAGTACGTTCTCAGAAGGTCATTATTTCACCATCGATCTTAGGCAAGCATATGTACTTCACACTCCTCTGCTGGGGCTTAAAAAACAGGTTGCAAACCCACCAGGGACTATAAGTAACTTTATGCTTTGTCAATTGTTAACGTTCCTGTTTCTTTTCCTGTTCCTGACTTTTTTTTTTCCCCCCCTTCCCTCTGTATCTCTCTCTCCTGGAGTTCAGGCTGACCCCTTATGAATGGTACAACCCACACCCCTGCCTGAAGGGACGCTGTAGTCTCCTCATTAATCAGTACTCTCTGGGGAACAGTTTCTGGTTCCCTGTAGGAGGATTCATGCAGCAAGGTTCCACCATTGCTCCACGAGCTCTCTCCACACGTTGTGTCAGTGGAGTATGGTGAGGACACATCCGCACACACTTTTTCTCTCGCTCGCCTAACCCTAGTGACCACTCATGTTAGATGAAAGCAGCACATCCATTCCTTTACTGTGCCAGTCTGTTTTCCTGCCATGTTTATGTGCAGTAATTTACACAGACCTTTCCGACTTCTGTGCATTAGGGTCAGTGAAGAATAAAAGGAAGCTCGAGGTATTTATTTGCACATAGGATATATTTAGGCTTATAGTACAGGGGCACTTTGGGTAGTTCTTTTGATGTCAGATAAGTAGCTTTGGTCCAGTCTTTCTCTTATACTTTTCTGTGATTTGATGTGATTTGAAGGTGGGCCTTCACCCTTATCATCATCTCTTCCTACACGGCCAACCTGGCTGCCTTCCTGACTGTCCAGAGGATGGACGTTCCTATTGAGTCTGTGGATGATCTAGCAGATCAGACCGCTATCGAGTACGGCACCATGCACGGTGGTTCCACCATGACCTTCTTCCAGGTAATTCATCCTCCAAGGACAAGAGATGCTCACGCAAAACCCACGCTAGAATCAATGCCGTGTCAGCAGCCTTGTCAGACATGTCAGCACTACTCATACCTGTTTGGGTTCTATCTGCTTACTGGCTTAGTGTCAACACCATCAACAGCTTCCTCTATAGATAGACATGTTCATCCTCTTAATGTGATCTTTTCTGAGGCAGTGACACTTTTTACTGCTCCTTAATCCACACTGTCAGTCAGCTTTCAGATCCTTGATTAGTTTCATCTATCAAACTGCTAGATACTAAAGTATACAAGCTGCACTGAATATCCAAGCTTGTAGGTCTCTAAAGGGGTGGACTGCAAACGCATCGGAAATTGATCTTTCTCATTTTCTGTTCAGAACTCGCGTTATCAGACATACCAGCGCATGTGGAACTTCATGCACTCCAAGCAGCCAAGTGTATTTGTCAAGAGCACAGAGGAGGGTATCGCCCGTGTACTGAACTCGAATTACGCGTACCTACTAGAGAGCACCATGAATGAGTACTACCGGCAACGCAACTGCAACCTCACGCAGATTGGAGGCTTGCTGGACACCAAGGGCTATGGCATTGGAATGCCTCTGGGTGAGGACCACAAGGATAATGAAGTTCAGCTTTATATTTACAGTCATCTCCAGAATTATTGGCACCCTCTATGAAAATGAGTCACAAATGAAATGACGCATGCACCAAGTGACATTTTGAAGAAAAAAAGGGCATAAAGATACTGCATGATTTAATTTTGACACACTTTCTACCATATTTTAGCAATAATAACAACATTAACCCCCTGGGGTCTGAGGGTATTTTTGGCACTCTAATGATTTTGTTGTCAATTTCAACAAATCTAAGCAGTATTTTCAAAGTCATACGACTTTTTTGTATTCAGCACAAGTTCAGCTATGATAATATCTATGGAATATGCATGTCATGATTGTACTTTAAAAAAATAACAGATAAATGATGATGTTGTCAAAAGCAGTTTTAGAACTGTGTTGGAATGTGTGAAAAAACATGACCTTACCCATTCTGTCGAACCGTTTTGATCACTTGAGGTGATTCTGTTCAGTCTGAGGAATGTCTCATCTCATCTCATCATCTCTAGCCGCTTTATCCTGTTCTACAGGGTCGCAGGCAAGCTGGAGCCTATCCCAGCTGACTACGGGCGAAAGGCGGGGGACACCCTGGACAAGTTGCCAGGTCATCACAGGGCTGACACATAGACACAGACAACCATTCACACTCACATTCACACCTACGGTCAATTTAGAGTCACCAGTTAACCTAACCTGCATGTCTTTGGACTGTGGGGGAAACCGGAGCACCCGGAGGAAACCCACGCGGACACGGGGAGAACATGCAAACTCCACACAGAAAGGCCCTCGCCGGCCACGGGGCTCAAACCCGGACCTTCTTGCTGTGAGGCGACAGCGCTAACCACTACACCACCGTGCCGCCCCTCTGAGGAATGTATCAAGCACAAAAACTTAAATCTGCGCTATTGATTTGGACAATTAACTGGCCATCAAAAAATTTATGTCCTGTTGTTTTGGGATAAAGGGTTGGCAGTGGGAGGGGTATTCAATGAGAAGGGTAAAAATTTCCATTCCATTCCATGAGAAGAGTGAAAACCCCTCCCACTGCCATCTCTTCATCCCATCAGGTCAAGTGATCAAAACGATTTGTCACAATGGGTAAGGTCATGTTTTTTCACACATTCCAACACATTTCAAAAACTGCTTTTTACAACAGCTTCATTTATCTGCTATTTGACTTTGTGGTATTTGACTCTATTCAGTGTCTTGAAATTAACTCTTGTACTATTTTACTCAGTTCAGAGCCACAACCAAATCTGTTACACAATTACTCTGTAATTTTGCTCCCACTCCAACTCCAAATTTTACTCTCTGTACTCAAAATCAAGTAAAATTAACTATTTTTGAGGAAAATACTTTTAACTCTCAGTCATTTTTCCTGTGTATGCACTACGGCACACGCATATCAACCGATCTGCTCATCAGAAATAGAAGAAATATTTACACTTACTCGAGTTGATCTTCGTCCAGATTGAGTCAAAGTAAAAAAAAAAGGCACCACTCATCATCACTGTCGCAGTTCTCAAGATTGAATTGAATTGCTGTCCTGAATCATGAATTGAATCGCTGTCCTGAAATTGAATTGCTGTCCTGAATCATCCAAAGTGCATCAAACCCGCGTGCCATCTCACAACAAGTTTTACCTCCAAACAGGTAGCCTAAGCTATGGTTGACAGATTTTATCCTGTTTACGGTGGGCATTCCCACCGCAAAAGAGAAACCAATCGAAACCAAAAGAGTTAAAGCGATTATCATGCCGTTACCATGTGAATAGTCTTTTATGAATGTGTAAGTGAGCGCTCAGCACTCCGACTCCAGCGTGGCTGAGTAAGGTGACAAGTTTTATGTTTCATCTAATTTAGGTAATTTAAAAAATAGAATATTTGGCAGTGGGCACATAGGAAAATATAAAGTTTCTGTTAAAGGTCCCATGGCATGGTGGTTTGTTGATGCTTTAAACGGGCTCGTGGAGGTTTCCGGATGTTATATCCGCAGCCTTTCTCGAAATGAACCCTCGGCACGTAGATATAGCCTCCTGAGAGAAAGCCCCATTTCAGCGCTTTTCCCAGTGCGTCGTTTTGCTAATGAGAAGCAGGAGGCGGGGAAGGGTAGAGGGTGGGGGCGGGTCTTATCATTAATATTCATGACATGTAAACGTGTTACCTCTGATTGGCTAACAGCACTGTGACGCTACCTCCAGTGGGTCAGAACAAGCGGATGTGGGTGTCTTACTATGGCAAGAGAGAAGGAACAAACCGCGAAGGGAAAAATACCGCGCGCTGACGTCATTAAGGTGCGACGCGAGGAAATAAAATAAATTCAACAAATGTTTGGGTTTTTACTGAACAAACAAAGAAATAAAATGAATGAGTGACTTAAAAAAAAGAATGTGGGTGTCTTTGTAAAAACTGTTTTGATTGGCTATTATAACAGAGCATGCTGTATGCTTTTTGGTTTTGTAGCGCAGAGTACCTGGCTAACTGCAGGAAGCGGTTAGCTGCACAGCTAATGTAGCCATTGCAAGGCTAACGTGGCACCGATTTTAAAACACGGCAAAACGACTTAACAGTTATACACTTACTTGTTCGGTGTTTGTGGCTGATGCGGCAGGGATGCTTGGTACGGACCCAGGCTTCAGTGACAGTTGATGTGCAAAACCTGCCCTGTACTGTCCCAAGTTGTGGAAACATTCATCAGGAAAATGCTTCCGACAAACATACACCGTCTTAGGTAGACTCGACGGCGTATTATTGGAGTAAATAAAATTAAGCCACTGCGTCTTCAGGGGCTCTCCTGTCAGCAGTAAAAACAGACTCCTTTCTGTGTTGTCACATCCATGTACAGCGCAACTTCCATGTTTGGTGGCAACTTTTGAGCTGGGCGGGCAATCCATACAGTGGGTGGGAATCCAGAGGGGGGGCGTGGGGATCATCTCCCTTGCTGACGTAGGCAAGGGAAGAGCTTATCAACGCGCCGTTTTGACGCGCCATTCTCAAATGTTGGGCATAGTTTGGTTTACATATTATGAAATTTCTAGCCACTGGGGTGACTTAAGAAGGTCAGAGGAACTCATTTTAACGTTAAAAAACCTCAGAAAGTGAAAATTTCATGCCATGGGACCTTTAATATGTTTATCATGTTTGTATGATAAAAACTTGCAAAGATATTTATCTAAATACATGACCTACTCATTCTAAACCTGCTGAGCTTTGCCAGCGAAGCTCTCAACCCCAGAGGGTTAAACCACTTTCTGTAATGTATCCCAAGCTTGAAGAACACAAGTAAAAGGACCTTGGAACACTCCTTCATGCTATCCTCTTAAGACCAAAAGTTTTCAGTAAACCTCAAATCTGGATACTGAGATTGTCATTGCAAAACATTTGATTTTGTGTTTCTTAAGCCACGTGAGCCAAGCCCATTTGGTTCATCATCAAATCTGTTGATTTGCTTGCTTGTTCAGCCTTAGAGCTCTTAACCTTGTGGCAGAGACAACTAGGTTTTTGTGATTCAAAATCCTGCTAGAAACATTTCAGTCTTCGCAAATGCCCTTAGAACACTAGCTTCAAAGCAACCACGGTGCATCAGCATGTATTTTTGGCTCTATTCTAGACATATTCAGGTCAACAAACATCTGTCTTTTTTGTCTTCTTTGGTGTCTTGCTGGATAACAAAGGGAATATGTGCGCAACCTCGAATCAGGTCAAAGGATAATGATAATGGAGTTTGTTGATACTGAAGCTTTTAAGAAATCAATGTGAAAGCCTGATATAGTTTGCATTGATTTGAAATATTCCTAAGGGTTGTCAGAACGGGAAAAGGAAGAGGGAAGATCCAAAACAGAGGAAAGGGAAGTAAAGTAGTGTTTCCACTAGTTTGACTGAAAAATTTGAATCATTCCAAATAGTGATTATTTTTTACAACCATTTTCTTGAACAATGCCAGTAACTCTGGAGTTGACTGTACTTAATATTGTTTAAGGGGAAAAGAACTGCTTGTCAGTCCGAGCTGTTTGAGATGCATTTTATGATTAATACACGTCTGTGTCGGTAAAGGCTCTGTGTACCGGGATGAGTTTGACCTGGCTATCCTGAGACTTCAGGAAGAGAACCGGTTGGAGATCCTAAAAAGGAAATGGTGGGACGGTGGAAAGTGTCCAAAAGAGGAGGACCATCGAGCCAAAGGTGGAGTGCTGACCGATAAATTGTCACTGTGTGTCTTTGGCTTTGCTTAAATCATTCTTATTTGTATTTGTGTGTGTTTATTGAGTAGGACTTGGCATGGAGAATATCGGTGGGATCTTTGTAGTCCTGGTGTGTGGCCTGTTAATTGCTATCTTCATGGCAGTGTTGGAGTTTGTATGGATGCTCCGTCACGCTCCAGGAACAGAGGTGAGAGAGGGCTGTTTTACCTGCCTCTGCTTTGTGTCCTTCTCCCCGGCCATGCACGTCCCTTCCTGAGTCCCTTCCCCTGTCCTGAACCCTGTCCAGCTGTCCACCTTACAGCACACACACCACAGAGTCTACCTCACACAGGTGCTTTCTCTCCACTGGCCTGTACCAACTCAACAGGTACTCCCGAGAGGTGATTATAATCTCTCTAGTTTCTATTTCTGGCATGAATACATACAGTACCAGTCAAAAGTTTGGACACCCCTTCTAATTCAATTGTTTATTTTTATTAATTAAAAGACACTTCCTGTCTTAAAGTAACGATGGATGTTGTTTCTTGACCTAATATGGATTACTACAGTTGTGGAATCCGGCTATTTACTGTATTTTTATTATTTACTATTTACTGTTTGATCTCAAACGCATTAAAAAGGCAAGAAATTGCACTAATTAACTTTTGACGAGGCACAGCTGTTAATAGAAAAGCATTCCAGGTGACTACTTCACTGAAGCTGGTTAAGATAATGCCAGTAGTGTGCAAAGCGTCATCAAGGTAAACGGTGGCTACTTTGAAGAATCTAAAATATGAAACATATTTTGTTTATTAACACTTTTGTTTACTATATAACATCTGGAACAGATATGGAATTATTTCATAGTTTTGATGTCTTCAGTATTGTTCTACAATGTAGAAAATAGTCAAAATACAGAAAAACCTAAGAAGAAGTAGGGGTGTACAAACTTTTGACTGGTACTGTCTACCATAAGTGGATAATTCTGCTCGATTCTTTTTTTTTTTTCTCACAATTAATGAACATACTGTGATTGTTTTAACAAGCAACGCATTTTTGATGAATAAAATGTCCGATTGTGTTCGGAGAACCCCAAGATGTGATTCGTTTGTGGAGAGCGTACATTCATAAAAGAATTTGTTCTTCTAAATGTTTTTCGGCCATCTGTAAATTTCAAAAAAGACTTTTCAAAAGGCTTTGAGAATATTATGCAAATGTAGTGTTTCCTTGAGCATGATCAAATGTGTCAGAGGAGCATAAAACCCTGAGCTCCTAACAGCCCCACATCATGGAACCATCTGTCTGCTGTGTGGGAACGAAGTGAGTTGGTGTGGGAGTTGATTAACTTCTGGTAGACGTTCAGCTTTGCTTTTGTCTTTTCTCTTCTGTAGTGCTGGTTTTCAAACCAATTTCGCTGCTATACTAGTATTTCAAACACTGAAAGCACTCTCCTGTGAAGATATTATGTTAACGCTCATTGTAATCCCTTGAGAGAATGTGAAAAGTTCAAGACCACTTTAGGAACAGATATTAGAATTGCATGTGTGAAATGTGTAACTGTGTCCCTGAACCGCCTGTTAAAGGGTTGAAACGAATGCAGAATCCTTTTAAGCCTGAAAAAGGAATAAGAAGGTAGACGGAAGAAGGAAATAGCATTTATTATTTGCTGTCAGATATAATGCAATCAAATATCTATGAAATAAAGATCTAATAGGAGTCTGTTATATTGGTTTTATGAATATGCACATACAGTGGTGCTTGAAAGTTTGTGAACCCTTTAGAATTTTCTATATTTCTGCATAACTATGACCTAAAGGATCATCAGATTTTCACACAAATCCTAAAAGTAGATAAAGAGAACCCAGTTCAACAAATGAGGCAAAAATATTATACTTGGTCATTTATTTATTGAGGAAAATGATCCAATATTACATATCTGTGAGTGGCAAAAGTATGTGAACCTTTGCTTTCAGTATCTGCTGTGACCCCCTTGTGCAGCAATAACTGCAACTAAACATGTCCGGTAACTGTTGATCAGTCCTGCACACCAGCTTGGAGGAATTTTAGCCCGTTCCTCCGTACAGAACAGCTTCAACTCTGGGATGTTGGTGGGTTTCCTCACATGAACTGCTCGCTTCAGGTCCTTCCACAACATTTCGATTGGATTAAGGTCAGGACTTTGACTTGGCCATTCCAAAACATTAACTTTATTCTTCTTTAATCATTCTTTGGTAGAACAGCTTGTGTGCTTAGGGTCGTTGTCTTGCTGCATGACCCACCTTCTCTTGAGATTCAGTTCATGGACAGATGTCCTGACATTTTCCTTTAGAATTCGCTGGTATAATTCAGAATTCATTGTTCCATCAATGATGACAAGCCGTCCTGGCCCAGATGCAGCAAAACAGGCCCAAACCATGATACTACCACCACCATGTTTCACAGATGGGATAAGGTTCTTATGCTGGAATGCAGTGTTTTCCTTTCTCCAAACATAACGCTTCTCATTTAAACCAAAAAGTTCTATTTTGGTCTCATCCGTCCACAAAACAGTTTCCCAATAGCCTTCTGGCTTGTCCACGTGATCTTTAGCAAACTGCAGACAAGCAACCAATGTCTTAATGCTGCTTGTCATATAAGCATTATGTTTGGAGAAAGGAAAACAGTGCATTCCAGCATAAGAACCTTATCCCATCTGTGAAACATGGTGGTGATGGTAGTATCATGGTTTGGTCCTGTTTTGCTGCATCTGAGCCAGGATGGCTTGCCATCATTGATGGAACAATGTATTCCAAATTATACCAATGGATTCTAAAGGAATATATCAGGACATCTGTCCATGAACTGAATCTCAAGAGAAGGTGGATCATGCAGCAAGACAACAACCCTAAGCACACAAGTCGTTCAACCAAAGAATGGTTAAAGAAGAATAAAGTTAATGTTTTGGAATGGCCAAGTCAAAGTCCTGACCTTAATCCAATCGAAATGTTGTGGAAGGACCTGAAGCGAGCAGTTCATGTGAGGAAACCCACCAACATCCCAGAGTTGAAGCTGTTCTGTACGGAGGAATGGGCTAAAATTCCTCCAAGCCGGTGTGCAGGACTGATCAACAGTTACTGGAAACATTTAGTTGCAGTTATTGCTGCACAAGGGGGTCACACCAGATACTGAAAGCAAAGGTTCACATACTTTTGCCACTCACAGATATGTAATACTGGATCATTTTTCTCAATAAATAAATGACCAAGTATAATATTTTTGCCTCATTTGTTGAACTGGGTTCTCTTTATCTACTTTTAGGACTTGTGTGAAAATCTGATAATGTTTTAGGTCATATTTATGCAGAAATATAGAAAATTCAAAAGGGTTCACAAACTTTCAAGCACCATTGTAGCTTGTTATGTTTCAAATATGATCATTATATCATGGAAACATCTTTTTACTTTCACTTTACCTACATAATTGTAAAAATAGTATCAGTAACAAACAAATGACACTCTCATCCTGGAGGAATTGTGATTAAAAGTGTCATCATATATTCTATTAACCTTACAGTATGTCTCTCGAATAATATAGTGATATATAAAGGGACATACAAAATTATTTTTCAGCATTAAATTAATATATTTAAATAATTTGAAACTAATTTGTTTCTATAAATTAAACAAATTGTAAACCCACTAAAAATCAATGTATGAAATCTATTACTGAAACATATGGCCCTTTTCCACTACCCTTTTTCAGCTCGCTTCAGCTCACTTCAGCCCGACACGGCTCGCGTTTCGACTACCAAAAACCAGCACGACTCAGCTCGCTTCAGCCCTGCTTAGCCCCTAAAACTCGCACCGTTTTGGAGTGGGGCTGAAGCGAGCCAAACTGAGCCGAGTGAGGCTGGGGGCGTGAGCAGACACTCCCCTGTGCACTGATTGGTGAGGAGGAGTGTCCTCACATGCCCACACATGCCCCGCGAGCGCGCTGGGATCTGTAAACACCGTAAACCCGGAAGAAGAAGAATTACGAATTACGAGAATTTCTGAAGCCTTATGTGCCTCGCCTCATCTATACGCTCTTGCCAGTATCTGTCCGCGTTGTCGGTGACAACAAGCCACAGCACCAAGACCAGCAACACTAACGACTCCATGTCCTCCATGTTTATTGTTTACTATTCGGGTCGTGAGACTACCGCTTAAAAGCTCACTGATGTCACTGTTTGCGCTGCTTAACGACATCACCTGACGTCCACCCACTTTCGCTAACTCCACCCAATGTGTCCACCCACTTCCAGCCAGCACGGTTCAGCGCGGTTGTAGTCGAAATGCAACTCCAACAGCCCCGCTCAGCTCGACTCAGCACGGCACGACTCAGCCCGACTCAGCCGCGTTTGTAGTGGAAAAGCGGCAATAGAGAACTTATTAAACAGTAAATATTATGTAAGAGCAGAAAAAGTCAATGCATGTCCTGTGTAGGGAAAAAAAAAACAGAGAATTTCATCATCATCAACTCAAATAATAGCCATTAGGTTATTATGTAGCTGTGACAGGTCCAATGGCCACATCACATCTAAAACTAAATGTCAGTCCTTTCAGGCTGTTAGTGATACAGTAAAATATGGGTCTTCTGCGAACAGACTGATCCACGTCCAGAGGAAACCTAACATGGAAAAAGTGGGGTTTTGTGGTGTACACCCCCAATTCCATAAATCTGGGACACTGTGTAAAACGTAAATAAAAACCAGAATGCAATAATTTGAAAATAATGGAAATCTTATATTTCATTGAAAATAGTAGAAAGACAACATATCAGATGTTGAACCTGAGAAATTGTATTGTTTTTTGAAAAATATTTGCTCATTTTGAATTTGATGTCAGTAACACATTTCAGAAAAGTTGGGACAGAGGCATGGTTACCATTGTGTTGTATCACCTCTAGTTTTAACAACACTGTAAATGTTTGGGAACTGAGGAGACCAATTGCTGTAGTTTTGAAAGAGAAAAGTTGTCCCATTGTTGCCTGGTATACAATTTCTGTTGCTGAACAGTTCAGGGTCTCCTTTGTCATATTTTGTGCTTCATAATGTGCCAAATGTTTTAAATGGGAGACAGGTCTGGACTGCAGGCAGGCCAGTTTAGCGCCCGGACTCTTTTACTGGAGAGCCATGCAGTTTTCATCTTGCTGAAAGAAGGAAGGCCTTCCCTGAAAAAGATTTTGTCTGGATGGCAGCATATTGCTCTGCAACTTGTAGATATCATTCAGCATTAATGATTCCTTCCCAGATGTGCAAGCTACCCATGTCATGTGCACTAATGCACCCTCATACCATCACAGATGCTGGCTTTTGAACTGTGCACTGATAACAAGCCGGATGGTCCCTCTCCTCTTTCGCCTGGAGGACGTGGGGTCCATGATTTCTGAAAATAATTTCTACTTTTGATTCGTCAGACCTCAGGACAGTTTTCCACTTTGCCTCAGTCCATTGTTAAAGAGCTCGGGCCCAGAGAAGGTGGTGGTGTTTCTGGATATTGTTTATATCTAGTTTTTACTTGCGTTTGTGGATGCAGTAATGAACTGTTTTCACAGACGATGGGTTTCTGAAGTGTTCCTGAGCCCATACAGTGATTTTCACTACAGACACGTGTCTGCTTTTAATGCAGTGTCTCCTGAGGGCCTGAAGATCACAGGCATCCAATGTCAGTTTTCAGCCTTGTCTCTTGCATACAGAAATTTCTTCAGATTCTCTGAATCTTTTAATGATGTTATGTGCCATAGATGATGTGAGCCCCAAATTCTTTGTGATTTTACATTGAGGAACGTTATTCTTAAATTGTTGCACTGTTTGCCCACGCAGTCTTTCACAGAGCGGTGAACCCTCCCCATCTTTACTTCTGAGACACTCCACCTCTCTGGGATGCTCTTTTTATACCCAATCATCTTACTGACCTGTTGCTAATTAACCTAATTGTTTTTTGTTTGTTTGTTTGTTTGTTTTAGCATTACACAACCTCATCTCATCTCATTATCTGTAGCCGCTTTATCCTGTTCTACAGGGTTGCAGGCAAGCTGGAGCCTATCCCAGCTGACTACGGGCGAAAGGCGGGGTACACCCTGGACAAGTCGCCAGGTCATCACAGGGCTGACACATAGACACAGACAACCATTCACACTCACATTCACACCTACGGTCAATTTAGAGTCACCAGTTAACCTAACCTGCATGTCTTTGGACTGTGGGGGAAACCGGAGCACCCGGAGGAAACCCACGCGGACACGGGGAGAACATGCAAACTCCGCACAGAAAGGCCCTCGCCAGCCCCGGGGCTCGAACCCGGACCTTCTTGCTGTGAGGCAACAGCGCTAACCACTACACCACCGTGCCACCCATTACACAACCTGTTCAGTCTTTTGTTGTCCCTGCCCCAACTTTTCTGAAACATGTTGCTGACATCAAATTCAAAATGAGCATATATTTTTCAAAAAACAATTAAATTTCTCAGTTTAAACATTTGATATGTTGTCTTTGTACTATTTTCAATGAAATGTAGGGTTTCCATGATTTGCAGATCATCATATTCTGTTTATATTTACGCTTTACACAGCATCCGAAGTGTATAGAATTGGGGTTGGTTGTTTTATCGTCAATGCATTGGGTCAGTGTATTGCCATGAACATTTGTATGTGTTTGCCCATTCATACATTTAAAATATGTCCATGAGCTGGCACACATTGTATATTTGACTTTTGAGCAGGCTACAGTCAGTAGCGAAACAATTTACATCATCCAAGAAATGTAATTGTTACAGACTTCATGCCCCAGTGTCTCAATAACCTCATATTATCATGATATACCATGCATGTTAAACTAAACCATGTTATAGTTATAGTGTTGTCATCAAGACCACTAAAAATAAGACCAAGTCATGACCAAGAACAGAGTGTATTGAGACCAAGACAAGACCAAGGCAGGTCAAGACCAGGACCGGACCAGTGTGTGTAAAGAGGGGCACAGAGGGGTGCCAGCCGTTAACAGTAACAAAAATTTAAAATCAGTCACATTATTGGTTGCAATCAAAGCAGGAAGTTTTACATCTTCGTGAAATCCCCGAAGCTGTGGTCTTGACCAGTCTTGAAATAAAATCCCAAGTCTGAGGCTGAATGAAAATGTGGTTAATTGATTTTGAGAAGAGACCGAGACCTTCAAAAAGTGGTCTCAAGACTGATCTCAAGTATTACAAGAGTACCGTGTTGAATCAAATATACTTTGATATCAAAACTTCATTTAAAAAAGTACTTTAATTAAATGTCAGTCAGACACTCATGCCTTATAGTTTGTGAGCCCTTTAATGATTACATTTGAAGGATGACTCTGAACACTTAGAGCCATATTCAGAGCTGGTGACTCAAGTCTAAAGGTTCCGCCAATATTTGCACAGGGAACGTGACGCATATTTAGAAATTAGTTACATGCATGCTAAAATTGATTTACTTGAGTGTAGTCCAGGCATCCGAGGTTCCTAGATATTTCTTGAAGAGAAATGTTTGAGAAAGGGTTGTTGTTGTTTTATTAGTGTCTTCATCACGACCTTCATACACAAGCACATGCTTTTTAGACTGAAAAAAGGGAATAGAAAAAATGAACTAAAAAAGAAAATATCTTTCCATTTTGCTCTCAAATATAATGTGAAGTTACATAAAAGCAAGAGACCATTTAAAAATAAATAGATGATACGGTATACGATGATGAAATAAATCTAATAGGAGTCAGGTATATTCCAATATATTGCTAAATGAAGAGTCCTTGTTGTAATTATCACATTAATTACTGCAAATTTGGTCTAATTTAACAAAAGAGAAACCATCATATGAGATCCCACCATTCTCTGTGCAGGAAAAAATTGACATTGCTATAATTATGTGTTATTTATGCATTTAAATGGTCTCAACTGGCATTCCATGGTTGTTTTGTTGTTGTTTTTTTGAGTGATTTACAGCCCAAATCATGAAACAAAAACCCTGTTGAGGTTCGATCAAACTGTCAGATGGTGGTCTTGGATTTAATACTTCTAACTTAGGCTGATGTGAAACAATAGAAATGCCAAAGATCAGATTCACATGGAAGTGAGACACTCTTCTGTTTTAAACTCCAGAAGCTGCACATCATATGTTTGTAACTTCTGAATAGGGTTTAAGTTTAAGGTCTGTGATTCCCCCCCCCCCCCCCCCCCCCCCCCCCGGGTGTAAAAATAATGACAGCGTCTTCAGCTACTGCAGCAATAATTTCACACAGTCACTTTTTATAACCAGTTAATAGTCTTTAACATCTTGCCGGAGGATTTGGGGGGGGTTTCATCTTTATAAAATGCTGCCAAACCGTGAGGTTTGAAGGATTCCTCCTCAGATCCTGCCACATCGTCTCAGTAGAATTTAAGTCAGAGTTTTAGCTTGGCCATTCCAGAACATATAATCTTTCCTTGCTTTTACCTCTCAGAGTCTGTCAGCAGGTCCAGACTTATATTTTTATCGCTCATAACTGCATACAGACAGATGACAGGGTTAAAGAAAAGCCAGTAGCTCGATTAAGGGGCATACACATAGGAAGAGACGAGCAGCGATGTGCTGACCAGGGACTATGAAATGTCATTGAAAGTTGGCGACTTGTAGCAATGACAGATGAAATAACCATTGGCGATGCAAAGTGGATGGGTATGGAGTTAAACAAATTTTAACATTGAGGCAACTACCAATGGGAGTGAAAGCTACCGCTGACTGACGGATGACACCAACACTGACCTCTCTAAATGTTTACCACAATGAGACAATGTCTACGACTTTGGTTCCTACCACTTTGACCACCTCAAAATCGAAGAGCAGCTCATCATTGTGGTCTCCAATAATCTCAAATTGTACCACTGTATTCACAAGTCATATAAGGACAAAAATCCTTTTCAGGCATTGTGATCTCCTTCCAGAATGGTGATTACTTAGTATCAAGACTTCTGGGGCCAGATTTACTAACAGTTTGCCATTTCTGCAAACCCTCTTTTGGTATGAAATGAATGAAATTAAAGCTAGACGGCCTTTCGTTTTCATAAAACCTGTGAAATTTAGTTCTCTTTGAAATTCGGTCATTGTGATCTATGTTTATTTCTGTAATATATCAAAAAAAATCAGGCTATTCTGTGGCTGGGAAGTTATTTAATTTGAGGGGATTCCCGAGCAAATAATGTGCATGAAATCGCTCACTTTGCGCAGTCAAGCAAACAGAGGAAGTCCGTGTGCGAATGCGCAGGTTTACCTTTGACCGTGCACTGACAGTTCCATCATTCTGTCGCTAAACGAACAGCTGATCACACCGAGGGTCTCGCTGAGCGCCAATATTTATTAGTTTGGTCCTGTGTTTCCTTTCCTTCATATATAACATAACGTCTTTTCTTCTTGCTTTCCATTATTGTAGTCGGTCTTTCACGTTTCATTCACACACTCACGTCCTCCATTTTTCTCTCCTGTTTCAAATTTATATCCCACAATGCCTTGCGCGAACAGTGAAAGCCCACCATGTGATGCATAACATAATATCTTGAAGCAAGCAAAAATAGTGGAGAATTTAGGGTCATGTGGCCCTAAATTCATTAATTGTTCTAGTTTTTAAAAAATTAATAAAATTGGAAGTCTGTGATTCAAATTCAGTAGCTTTCTGTCCACTAAACAAAAATAATTGGGTGTCGGGAAAATTCTTTTTATGACCTACACTTGAAAAATCTGAAAGGCCGTCTAGCTTTAAATGTTTCTACATAAAAAAAAAATATTGTGAAGAGCAGTAAACAGTAATAAATGAAATAAAGTCAGTATTTGATTGGATGATCCTTTGCGTTAAAAAAAGTAGTTTGTAAATCTAAAATGTTTTTGGACTGATTTGATTATGTAGTGGTCATAAAATAAAAATCAACCTCAATTCTAAAAAAAAAGTTGGGATGCTGTGTAAAACGTAAATAAAAACAGAATACAATGATTTTAATGATTTCAACTTGTATTGAATTGAATACAATACAAAGACAAGATATTTAATGTTCAAACTGATAAACTTTATTGTTGTTTTTTTTTGTAAATATTGTGGCGCCCCCTAGTGTTTAGGTTTGGACACAGTAGTGAGGTGGAAAGATAAGTGCACTTTTATTTACAAAGGTGGCAAAGAGTGGGGAAAAGGGAGTGAAGGTGTGAGGTACTATGGAACCTACCTGTCCCAGTGTAGAAACATCCCTTGGAGGTGTGGCCACTCGGGGGAGGTGCCAGGAAGAGAACTGCTTCCTTCGGTGAATCGGTGAGTGCTATCGGAGCTGGCATCTGTTAGCAAACAAAGAGAGCAGCACAGGCTCATTACTTCCTCTCACCATCCTCCAACCCAACCATCTAGAGGAGTGGCGTCCTTTTATATCCTCCCTGTGCCTCATGGAGGGTGAGTATGTGTACGTTAGTGAGCTCCAGCCATGCCAGTTTAGATTTCCCCAATGTATCATAGAGTCATGTGCATGGTGATTGTTAACAGTGGTGCGGGATTGGTGCTGTCTTTTCAGCACAGCTGCTACAGGAAGCATGGAGTGCTGGTCTTTCAGCACCACTGTGGCAGCATGGTGAGGAGCGCTTCTAAAGTTGTGCACAAGGGCCACCGGCCCACAGTTGTCACAATATGCACTCATTCTGAATTTGCTGCCTGCAGCATGTTCCAAAAAAGTTGGGACAGGGCATGTTTACCACTGTGTTACATCACCTTTTCTTTTAACAATACTTGAGAACTGAGGACACTAATTGCTGAAATTCTTTCTTGATATACAACTTCAGCTGTTCAAAAGTCCAGGGTTTCCATTGTTGTATTTTGTGCTTCATAATGTGCCACACACTGGGAAACAGGCAGGCCAGTTTAGCACCTGCACTCTTTTACTACAAAGCCATGCTGTTGTAATACATGTTCAAGTTGTCCAACATCAATTTCTGCTGGTCCCCATCCTTTCTGCAGATTTTGAAAAATCACATAAGGAGCAGGTCACGAGTGAGAGAGAGTGTGTGAAACCTGGTTTTACGGCAATCTAGTGTAGTGGTTAGCGCTGTCGCCTCACAGCAAGAAGGTCCGGGTTCGAGCCCCGTGGCCGGCAAGAGCCTTTCTGTGCGGAGTTTGCATGTTCTCCCCGTGTCCGCGTGGGTTTCCTCCGGGTGCTCCGGTTTCCACCACAGTCCAAAGACATGCAGGTTAGGTTAATTGGTGACTCTAAATTGACCGTAGGTGTGAATGTGAGTGTGAATGGTTGTCTGTGTCTATGTGTCAGCCCTGTGATGACCTGGCGACTTGTCCAGGGTGTACCCCGCCTTTCGCCCGTAGTCAGCTGGGATAGGCTCCAGCTTGCCTGCGACCCTGTAGAGCAGGATAAAGCGGCTAGAGATAATGAGATGAGATGTTTTACAACTGTTTACTGCAGTCTTTAAAGATTATTACTTTTCACACTCTTTGAGATGATCCCAATAAAATCTTGGCAGAATTTTATAATAGACTGTGAAAACTCGTGCTCCCTGTGTCAAATTATATGATGAAGTTCCTCTAATGATAGACCTCCGGTTAAAGAAAAAAATAGGTTTTGCAGTGAGTACATGTGTCACCATTGTCACTACCAGATTTGTAGCTATATTGTGAGTATTGCATCATCATTTGCTGTCCTATTGGTGGATTTTAGATGAGCATCATAGCAGTGTTTTATTTATTTATTTATTTAATAACATTTCTGACTCTGCCAGAAATTTAGTCATAGTTGCAGCGGAGAACATCACACATTATGCTTTCTAAGCCCACCAATCTCAGCTCAGAAGCAACTAATTTTGTCAGCAAAATCAGACTGAAAATCATCCAATGTAAACCCAGATTAACAGAACAGGCAAGACTGAGGGATCGTCAACAGTAGCGTACAGGATTAAATCTTTATGCTAATAATGGGCAGTGACTGCAGAGAGAGCAATGTATCATAGAGTAATTTTGCAGCGGAGAGATCATTTGAAATGGAAGACTTCTCTCCACCAGAATCGCCCTTGTGCAATAACAATAATGAGTCGGATGAGCAAATGGTCGATTATCAATTTGAGATCCTCTGGCTGAGGGAGCACATCCAGTTCTGGGAGCTTTGGGTGAGCATGTAAAGAAATTAGACTGTGATTGAAGGGAGTTTTAAAGTCAGTGAAAAATACGAATAAGAATAACAACTCTTTGTAGTACTTAAATTGTTTATACTTATTACAGTGATTAGTCATATTCATCTCTCTGCACTTTAGTAAAAGCATACTGTATATGGAGTTCCATCTTTTTGATTATTAGCAAAAGGTATTATTCAACGAACAAATGTATGTATAGCTCTAGTGCGATTAAAATTACTTCGTGGCTTGATGAAAATATTTTTATCTCAAGTTACTCCCCATGAGTTCTGACTGGTCAGAATGTGTTGATTCATTTCCAAAAGTAATTCAAAACTTATATTCGTGCACTTGTTTGAAGAAGTGAGCATTTCTACAGTAATAACGCATTCACATGGAGTTGTAATGTGGATGATATTCATAATCTAAAAGTAATATTAAACTGTCTAAACAAATGTACATGATATGGCCAAACATATGTGGACACCTGATAGTCATAGTCAGACAGTGTCAAATCATGCAGATACAAATCAAGAGCTTCAGTTAATTAATGTTCACTTCAAACATCAGAATGGGAAAAATTGTGATCTCGAAGTGTGTCTTTCACTGTGGCATGGGTGTTGGTTTGAGCCACATGGGCTGGTTGGAATATTTCAGAAACTGCTGATCTCCTGGGGTTTTCACACACAACAGTCTCTAGAGTTTACACAGAATGGTGCGAAAAACAAAAAACACTGAGTGAGTGAGTGACAGTTCTGTGGATGGAAACAAACGCCTTGTTGATAAGAGAGGTCAGAGGTAAATGGCCAGATTGGTTCCAGCTGCCAGGAAGGATATAGCGGCTCTTTACAACTGTGGTGAGCAGAAGAGCATCTGAGCATGCAACAGCAGAAGACCACATTGGGTTCCACTCCTCCAGCCAAGAACAGGAATTTTAGAATCAAGAACAGGTTCCTATTAAAGTGGCCGGTGGGTGTATGTGGCTTTTGAACATCCCATTCCAGATGTACTCTCCCCTTGTTGTAGTTATAATAACCTCCAGTCTTCTGGGAAGGCTTTCCAGTAGATTTTGGAGGGATTTGTGCTCATTCAGCCACAAGAGCGTTCGTGAGGTCAGGCGCTGATGATGGGCGAGGAGGCCTTCCAGTTCATCCCAAAGGTATTTAATGAGGTTGAGATCAGGGCTCCGTGCAGGCCACTCAAGTTCTTCCCTTCCAACATTTGTAAATCATATCAATATGGAGCTCACTTTGTGCACAGGGATATTGTCATGCTGGAACAGGTTTTGGCCCTTGAGTTCTGGTGAAGGGAAATTGTAATGCTACAACATACAAAGACATCCTGTACAACTGTATGCTTCCAACTTTGTAATAACAGTTTGGAGAAAGCACACATTAGTATGAAGATGGTGGTGTAGTGGTTAGCACTGTCGCTTCACAGTAAGAAGGTTCTGGGTTCAAGCCCAGTGGCCGACGGGGGCCTTTCTGTATGGAGTTTGCATGTTCTCCCCGTGTCCACATGGGTTTGCTCTAGGTGTTCCGGTTTCCCCCACAGTCCAAAGACATGCAGATTAAGTTAATTGGTGGCTCTAAATTGACTGAGAGTGTGAATGGTTGTTTGTCTCCATGTATCAGCCCTGTGATTATCTAGTGACTTGTCCAGGGTATACCCTGCCTCTTGCTCATACCGTAGTCAGCTGGGATAGGCTCCAGCTTGCCCATGACCCTGCACAGGATAAGCGGTTATGGATAATGGATGGATGGGGATCAGCAGAAGTTGAGGTTGGACAACATGAACATGTCACCACAGCATGGCTTTGTAGTAAAAGAGTGCAGGTGCTAAACCGGCCTGCCTGTCTCCCAATGTGTGGCACATTATGAAGGATGGATGGATGGGATAGTATGAAAATCAGGTGTCCACATACTTAGGGCCATACAGTGTATAATCATTGATATGATGAAGTTCTCTGTAAGGACATGTTTAATTAACTTTTACAAAAGAAATGATGGGTGTCAGCATTTTGTACCAATCAGTAAGTTTTCCACCACGGTTTCTTGATGACACTTAATTTTTTTTTTCTTGTAAACTTCATGAGAGAGAAAAAAGAGAGTCTGGTGAGGGAATAACTGTTTAATAAAAGCTACTATAACAAAAGTGATAACAGGAAGTAACCTGTCACGTGGACGTCACAATATGAAATATAGCTTTAAATGGTCTGTACTTTATTCATATATTTTGAGTATGAGAGGAATGAGTTGCTTGAGGATGAGTTGCTTGAGGAAAATAATCCACTTCTGAATAGTCACAGAAACTCTGCTTCATGTCAGGCTCCATCCCACCACCGATAAGCACACTCGCGTTGTTCATGAGTATTCAGGGTTCCCGCAGGGTTTTAAAAGGTAGTAAAAGGTAGTTAATTAAAATAGGCTAAATTATGGCCAGTAAAAAGTAGTAAAAGGTAGTAAACGTAATCTGACGTGGTAGTAAATTTTTTGACCCCCATCCAACTGGGCCTATGTGTTTTCTAATTCGTTTAATTAACCTGCATGCCATAATATCCATAAATTACTATATTTGGGCGAATTTATTTTTATGTATCGAGGAGGACCGCAGTGAGGAGTTGGTGGCGCATGCGCATTGAATTCCAATAACGGTCGAATCCAGTATAAATTTATACCAGAGATTGTTTAGTACGAGACTGACTTTGTTTATACGGCTCTAGTCGAATCTATCTGTTGACCCGACTGGCGACATCTGCACGAGAATTAAACAATGGGGAAATGCAAATTTTCAGACCTCTGGCTGGAGGAACCTGATTTTAAAGACTGGCTAAAGGCGGTAGATGGCAATCGGCAAGAGGCGTTCATTGAAAAGTTGATCGAAGAAAAGGTCAAACAACTGAGGCACATGTAATGCGTTGTGTGTGTGTGTGTGTGTGTGTGTGTGTGTGTGTGTGTGTGTGTGTGTGTGTGTGTGCCTGGTGCGTTGTGTGTGTGCCTGGTAGTGATGTGTCGGTCGCGAACGATCCGGTTCAAAGAGCCGGCTCTTTGAAGTGAACGACGGGAGCCGACTCTTCGGTGGGAGCCGAGTTGGGGAGCCGAATTAGTTTTTTGTCCTTAGGTGCCTCAGAGAGAGAGAGAGAGAGAGAGAGAGATGGCCGGCTGTTTGTTTTCCGACTGAACCCCCCAAAACTGAACCCCCCAAAAAACAAAGGCTGTCTGAGGAGTGTGTACAGCTGAAAGTCTTCTCAGAAAGAACATAAAACTTTCATTCATTGGTCAAGAATACTGTAATGGAAAAAAAATGTGTATTAGTGTGTAATGTATAAAGTTCTGTGTATTTTATATTGGTAATATAACACAGTTTTGCATTATGTTTGTGAGAAAATAATTTATTAATTGGTAAGTTTTATTTCTATAGCTAGAACATTGTTACACTGCTATACTTTACAAAGCTTTACAATGGCTACAAAAACTAAAAAATAAAATGGAAAACATCCTATTGATAAAATATAAATAATAATGTAATTAATTAACTAGTTAACTGCAGCAATTAAATCAAAAATAAAATCTCAGGAGCCGTTTGGGAGCCGAAAGAACCGGCTCCTTATAGTAAGAAGAGCCAAAAGAGCCGGCTCCCGAAAAAGAGCCGAAATTCCCATCACTAGTGCCTGGTGCGTTGTGTGTGTGTGTGCCTGGTGCGTTGTGTGTGTGTGTGCCTGGTGCGTTGTGTGTGTGTGTGCCTGGTGCGTTGTGTGTCTGTGTGCCTGGTGCGTGGTGCGTTGTGTGTGTGCCTGGTGCGTTGTGTGTGTGCCTGGTGCGTTGTGTGTGTGCCTGGTGCGTTGTGTGTGTGCCTGGTGCGTTGTGTGTGTGTGTGTGCCTGGTGCGTTGTGTGTGTGCCTGGTGCGTTGTGTGTGTGCCTGGTGCGTTGTGTGTGTGTGTGCCTGGTGCGTTGTGTGTGTGTGTGTGTGTGTGCCTGGTGCGTTGTGTGTGTGTGTGTGTGCCTGGTGCGTTGTGTGTGTGTGCGCCTGGTGTGGTGTGTGTGTGTGTGTGTGTGTGTGTGTGTGCCTGGTGTGTTGTGTGTGTGTGTGTGTGCCTGGTGCGTTGTGTGTGTGTGTGCCTGGTGCGTTGTGTGTGTGTGTGCCTGGTGCGTTGTGTGTGTGTGTGCCTGGTGCATTGTGTGTGTGTGTGTGCCTGGTGCGTTGTGTGTGTGTGTGTGTGTGTGTGTGTGTGTGTGTGTGTGTGTGTGTGCCTGGTGCGTTGTGTGTGTGTGTGTGCCTGGTGCATTGTGTGTGTGTGTGTGCCTGGTGCGTTGTGTGTGTGTGTGTGCCTGGTGCGTTGTGTGTGTGTGTGTGCGCCTGGTGTGGTGTGTGTGTGTGTGTGTGTGTGTGTGTGTGCCTGGTGTGTTGTGTGTGTGTGTGTGTGTGTGTGTGTGTGTGCCTGGTGCGTTGTGTGTGTGTGTGCCTGGTGCATTGTGTGTGTGTGTGTGCCTGGTGCGTTGTGTGTGTGTGTGTGTGTGTGTGTGCCTGGTGCGTTGTGTGTGTGTGTGTGCCTGGTGCGTTGTGTGTGTGTGCGCCTGGTGTGGTGTGTGTGTGTGTGTGTGTGTGTGTGTGTGTGTGTGTGTGTGTGTGTGTGTGTGTGTGTGCCTGGTGTGTTGTGTGTGTGTGTGCCTGGTGCGTTGTGTGTGTGTGTGCCTGGTGCATTGTGTGTGTGTGTGTGCCTGGTGCGTTGTGTGTGTGTGTGTGTGTGTGTGTGTGTGTGTGTGTGTGTGTGTGTGTGTGTGCCTGGTGCGTTGTGTGTGTGTGCCTGGTGCGTTGTGTGTGTGTGCCTGGTGCGTTGTGTGTGTGTGTGTGTGTGTGTGTGTGTGCCTGGTGTGTGTGTGTGTGTGCCTGGTGCGTTGTGTGTGGGTGTGCCTGGTGCGTTGTGTGTGTGTGCCTGGTGTGTGTGTGTGTGTGTGCCTGGTGCGTTGTGTGTGTGTGCCTGGTGCGTTGTGTGTGTGTGCCTGGTGCGTTGTGTGTGTGTGCCTGGTGCGTTGTGTGTGTGTGTGCCTGGTGCGTTGTGTGTGTGTGTGTGTGTGTGTGTGTGTGTGTGTGTGTGTGTGTGTGTGTGTGTGTGCCTGGTGCGTTGTGTGTGGGTGTGCCTGGTGCGTTGTGTGTGCACCGTTTGAGGCATCCAAAATGTGATGAGCAAATCTGCTGTGTGTGTGTGTGTGTGTGTGTGTGTGTGTGTGTGTGTGTGTGCCTGGTGCACTGTGTGTGTGTGCCTGGTGTGCTGTGTGTGCACCATTTGAGGCATCCAAAATGTGATGAGCAAATCTGTTGAACTGTTCAAATGATTAAGATTAACCCTCTAAAACACTGATCTCTGGGAGGAAGGTGTTGACTCTGCCCACGGGCCTTCACAACTACAGGACTGGTGCAAATGACTATCTTAAGCAAACTTGGCAATGTGTTGAGAGACTGCCAAAATAGGGCTTGGGTTATGTGTGTTTTGTATCTTTAGGGTGTGTGTCTTGTCTTTGTCGTGTGTGCGTGCGCCTGGTGCGCTTTGTGTGTGTGTGGGTTCGTGTTTGCTATTTGACCTGATCTAAATGTAATGAGTTGATGTACCTAAGCACATAAGATTTTTTGTGCAAATCTGTTCACCTGTTCAAAAGATTATTCCACAAACAAAAGGTTGGCCATCTTGAAAGTGTTGGCTGACAAAATGTAGTCAGATCTTGTACCTAATGTGAAGTGTTGACACACAAGGTTTAGTGCAAATCCGTGTACCCGTTAAGAGGTTATGGGCCACAGTTTCACAGTTCAATAAAATTATAACTTGTATGTGGAAGTTTGTTTTCTTTTATGCAAATATGCATTACTCCATGTGTAGCCCTAGCAATGGGAGGTTCTATTATGCGTCCAAAGGGAAAGAGTTACACTACCGGTACGTTCAGATTTTCTTTCTATCTTGTCTCATCAATCCAACTCTTTGGGTAGAGTTGTCACTAACTTATATGTAGCACATTCACTTGGACTAACACATACACTCAAAGATTACCTTGTTAAATTGTGAGAAAATGTCCAAATCCAAATTGTCGCTGTGGTAGTAAAAAAAAATTGTGAAGGTAGTAAAAAGGTAGTAAAAAGGTAGTAAATTCAACATAAAATATCTGTAGGAACCCTGGTATTAATAATGCTACACATTCAACCTCAGAACTTTCACACTGCTCTCTTACCCTATAGATGCACTTTTGGTTGTTGTAGAAAGTAATCACCAGGGGAAAACATCTGCTGCATTGATCTTAGCCAGAGCTTTTATATGTAGGCAGGAGATAAAATTATTTATCTGTCAGAAAATGCCACCGTATAAAAATGAATAGGCATTATTCCCTTTCTGTATGTTTATAAAATCACTGTTGCATCTGTATGGAACCCATATACAGTGTATCTGTAATTCTTAATAACTTAGTGTATGTAATACCTTTTTGTAATGCTTTAACCCTTTGATGCAAAACATATGCACACCCCTTCTAATGCACAACATGGCTCAAAAATGACCCGCATTCATTTTCCAGGTTATTTCATGCTGACTGAGTTTTTCTTTGCTCTATCTTTTGAAATCAATTTATTTTATGATTGCATATTCCAAGTATTCTTTAAATATCTTGTTTTAATTACCACAAATCATTAATTTAATTTTTTCTTTCCTACTTTATGAACAAAAATACTTTTTATATTCCTACACATGGGTCATCCAAGTGTGATTTAAAATTAAATGTCTTAATCCTATAATAATAATTTGTTCCAAGTAATTACTTTAGCAGTGAATGGGGCCAGTTATTTATTTATTAACTATGTAGTTAGCTAAGCCAACTACAATAAAATTAGCTAACTAAAGTAGAATATGTCAACAGCTCGGTAGCTAATAGTAATTACTTGTAACTTTCTGACAAGTAATCTACTCACTCTCAAGGGAACCTAAACATAATCAATTTTTTTCTAAGGTAATGTTAGAACAATTGAAAAACATTACTTGCATGTATTAGATGGGCAAAGGGCGCTGTGCTGAGCTGTGAAATGTCCGATACAAGCACAATTCACAGTTCCCACCAAACGCTGTAGTAAATGCATGCGGGTCGGTTCTGACCCATGTGTGTAAACTTGATGTAGAATTACAAAAGCTGTGCTTGTTCATAACTTAAGAAAGGAAAAATAAAAATGATGATTTGTGCTAAACAAAAACAAGATATTTACTGCATATTTGGAAAAGTAAATGACAAAATTAATTTATTTCAAAAGTATATCATAGAAACACTCAGCCATACATGAAATAACCTGGAAAATGAATGCAGGTCGTTTTTGACCCATGTTGTGCATTAGAAGGGTACTGATACAAAAAGGGTTTTTATTCAAAAAGTAAGAAAGGAAAAATAAAATAAGGTTGTATGATGATCAAAACCAAGTTAATTGAGGAATACCTTGAATACTGAATGATGGAATTAATTTATTGCAAAGATATAGAAGATAAAAACTCAGCCGGGTCACTTTTGACCCATGTTTTGCATCAAAGGGTTAAAATGAATATACATCATTAGTAACAACCAAAATGAATTAATAAAGCAAGGGGGAAAATAATATAAATTATTTGTTATTCTATTATCAAGCACAAAACTATCGATAAATCGCGGCTTCCAGATGCTGGAAAAAGGCAGCCTTGCCTCAGGGCTAATCTCGCATGACGTCACGCGTGGAACCCCAGTTATCTGGGTCATTTCGGTTCATCTGACTCCGTGCTTGTTTACTCACCGAGATGGGATATTGTTTTTGGAATCTTACAAAAATAACAGTGGGAAAATGCTGTGTTGTTTTTGGATGTTCAAATTCCTATACAACAGGACATTCAGTTCACAAATTTCCAAGAAAAAACACTAATCTAAAGCAACAGTGGGTGAGTTTTGTGCAAACGAAGCGGGCAGATTTCGTGTCGCCTACTAATAATAAATCTGATTCATCAAGTGTTCATGACCACCAGAGTAACCACATGGGAATTATTGGAGCAAAAAGAAATCCATTTATTTCATAAATGACATTTGATCTGACATTTGGACAGTTTGTCGATTCCCCTATTATCTCTCTCACACACACGCAGTGCACCAGATGCAGGATTATGAGCAACGTTTGCACACTCACGACATCCGATCTTATCATATCTGATGCACTTTAAAGGGGAACCGAAGTCATTTTTAAACTTGCTTTATTTCTTAATTAGCATGTTATTCAATTACATTTTCGGTTTTAGTAACCTTTATATCATGACTCGTATCGGCAACTAATTGCAATTAAATATTATACTTATCGGCCTATTCAGTTTTTAGCCGTGTTGAATTTAGTTCGTTTGGTCCACGGCAGGCGTCGCTTCTCCACGCGATCTTCACGAGACTTGTCCGAGACTTTGAAACGTGAAGTGTCAGCCAGGTGTCAGTGCCACCATTTTGAAAACTGTTGTCCAAACGAAATATTGCACAAAAACGAGTTTAAATGACGATTACTGCCTACTTTTTTCAAACTTTCCTGATTGCCATCGAAACAAACAAAACTTCCGGCTTGATTACATCAGCATTCAAAAGAGGGCGCGCGTGTCTTTTGACAGCATTGGCAGATGTTGGTCACTTTGGTTTCCGCTGTATGTTTTACTTCCGTCCTACGATGTCTCGCACAGGTCTCAACGAATCTCGTTTACGGCCATCGCTTTGACATATGGACTGATATATTACAGAGCATATTTCAAACACTCATAACTTGCTTTAGCAGTGACAAAATAGCGATCAAAAATGCATTCCTATATTTAATAAAACAAGATAAATTGAATTTTGAGAATAAAAAATTTGCCTTCAGTTCTCCGTTAACAGGAAGAAAAATGCGTGCACGCAATCATCATTAATTATTAACTGACACATGTTACAGTGGTGCTTGAAAGTTTGTGAACCCTTTAGAATTTTCTATATTTCTGCATAAATATGACCTAAAACATCATTAGATTTTCACACAAGGCCTAAAAGTAGATAAAGAGAACCCAGTTAAACGAATGAGACAAAAATATTATACTTGGTCATTTATTTATTGAGGAAAATGATCCAATATTACATATCTGTGAGTGGCAAAAGTATGTGAACCTTTGCTTTCAATATCTGGTGTGACCCCCTTGTGCAGCAATAATTGCAACTACACATTTCTGGTAACTGTTGATCAGTCCTGCACACCGGCTTGGAGGAATTTTAGCCCATTCCTCCGTACAGAACAGCTTCAACTCTGGGATGTTGGTGGGTTTCCTCACATGAACTGCTTGCTTCAGGTCTTTCCACAACATTTCCATTGGATTAAGGTCAGGACTTTGACTTGGCCATTCCAAAACATTACCTTTATTCTTCTTTAACCATTTTTGGTAGAATGACTTGTGTGCTTAGGGTCATTGTCTTGCTGCATGACCCACCTTCTCTTGAGATTCAGTTCATGGACAGATGTCCTGACATTTTCCTTTAGAATTTGCTGGTATAATTCAGAATTCATTGTTCCATCAATGATGGCAAGCCGCCCTGGCCCAGATGCAGCAAAACAGGCCCAAACCATGATACTACCACCACCATGTTTCACAGATGGGATAAGGTTCTTATGCTGGAATGCAGTGTTTTCCTTTCTCCAAACATAACACTCCCCATTTAAACCAAAAAGTTCTAGTTTGGTCTCATCCATCCACAAAACATTTTTTCTAATAGCCTTCTGGCTTGTCCATGTGATCTTTAGCAAACCAGATGAGCAGCAATGTTCTTTTTGGAGAGCACTGGATTTCTCCTTGCAACCCTGCCATGCACACCATTGTTGTTCAGTGTTCTCCTGATGGTGGACTCATGAACATTAACATTAGCCAATGTGAGAGAGGCCTTCAGTTGCTTAGAAGTTACCGTGCGGTCCTTTGTGACCTTGCCAACTATTACACGCCTTGCTCTTGGAGTGATCTTTGTTGGTCAACCACTCCTGGGGAGGGTAACAATGGTCTTGAATTTCCTCCATTTGTACACAATCTGTCTGATTGTGGATTGGTGGAGTCCAAACTCTTTAAAGATGGTTTTGTAACCTTTTCCAGCCTGATGAGCAGCAACAACGCTTTTTCTGAGGTCCTCAGAAATCTCTTTTGTTCGTGCCATGATACACTTCCCCAAACATGTGTTGTGAAGATCAGACTTTGATAGATCCCTGTTCTTTAAATAAAACAAGGATGCCCACTCACACCTGATTGTCATCCCACTGATTGAAAACACCTGACTCTAATTTCACCTTCAAATGAACTGCTAATCCTAGAGGTTCACATACTTTTGCCACTCACAGATATGTAATATTGGATCATTTTTCTCAATAAATAAATAACCAAGTATAATATTTTTATCTCATTTGTTTAACTGGGTTCTCTTTATCTACTTTTAGGACTTGTGTGAAAATCTGATGATGTTTTAGGTCATATTTATGCAGAAATATAGAAAATTCTAAAGGGTTCGCAAACTTTCAAACGCCACTGTAAATGCTCTCAGATTGCAATATTGCAAGACTCGATTTGTTTTTAGTTTTGTTCAGGAAAACATGATGAAAGGTAACCACTGTGTTCTGCACATATCTATCTATCTATCTATCCATCCATCCATCCATCCATCCATCCATCTCGCGCACGCTACAGAGGAAGACTGTCATGAACTGAGTGAACTGGCATCTGTTTCTCGTCTTGGGGGCTCAAAAAGATAACCATTTTCTCCGGAATATCCTTGATAATCATCTGCCCCTTCATCCGACATATAAGAATCCCAATCACGATCAGAATTCTCTCCAAAACGTGATTCCATGTTGAGACTGGTCTCACCACTGCTGCGCACGGGAATGAAGCTGATACCCGAATTGTTACACATGTGATGTCACGCACCCCTTCAGGATCTTCCGGTTCGGTCTCGGCAGATTCCGTGAAAATTGGCTGATCTTATTTTCTGTCAATTTATGGCCTTTTGGATCAGCTACGGTTCGAAAACACATGGTCAATCAACATAATGATTGTTGCTTTGTACAAGGAAAAAAGTGGGGTTTAGAGGCATTACATTCACTTTAATAACTTAATGCTTGGGGCGGCACAGTGGTGTAGTGGTTAGCACTGTTGCCTCACAGCAAGAAGGTCTGGGTTCGGGCCCCGTGGCCAGCGAGGGCCTTTCTGTGTGGAGTTTGCATGTTCTCCCCGTGTCTGCGTGGGTTTCCTCCGGGTGCTCCGGTTTCCCCCACAGTCCAAAGACATGCAGGTTAGGTTAACTGGTGACTCTAAATTGACCGTAGGTGTGAATGTGAGTGTGAATGGTTGTCTGTGTCTATGTGTCAGCCCTGTGATGACCTGGTGACTTGTCCAGGGTGCACCCCGCCTTTCGCCCGTAGTCAGCTGGGATAGGCTCCAGCTTGCCTGCGACCCTGTAGAAGGACAAAGTGGCTAGAAATAATGAGATGAGATGAGAACTTAATGCTTAATAACTGTCTCTGTTCTTGGGTGTCATGTAGTTACTCTTTAATGGATACGTTCCAAATATTCTGTATATCTGCATTTAAATCATCTGCCACAAGTTACACAATCCCCAAATCCTGTAACAACATGCAGCTGTTTTGGTATGTCAAGAGTGATAATTCATAATTGTTAAATTTGGAAAATCATAGATTACTATGAAAACGGGACAAAACTAGAAGGGCACACAGTAGAGTCCATATCTCTGCCAAGCCACATGTTATCAACATCAAAATCAAATCACTTGAACCTAAGATAATACTAAAGCTCTCCACCAAATTTCTTCCAAATCCGTTCACTACTTTTTGAGTTACATTGGGAACAGACAAGAAAATCCTGGATCTGCATACATATCCAGATTTGCATCAAAATCTAATAAATACTTCCTTGGCCCGTGGCTTACCTTTCCTTGAAATTTCATCAAAATCCGTTCACTAGTTTTTGAGTTACGTTGGGAACAGACACAAACAAACAAATGGAGGCAAAAACATAACTTCCTCCAACAAAGTTGGCGGAGGTAATCAGTACAGCCTACAAAAATTTGTTTGTTCTAAAACTTTGGACCTTTTAAAAAAAAATTAAATACAAATTGGAAGGTGTCGTCTAACTTCTCATGGTACATGTGCCTTTCAATTGTTATGGATGTATAAAAGATAAATCATGAGTTATATAAGTTTGATTTTTTTTCTCGTTCATTCTTCCAGTAAGTTGAACTGCAATAACAGAATCTGGAAATAACTTTCATTTGAAATGTTTCTTCTGTTCAATGATGAAGCTTTGCAGATGACTCTTTATGATCTGCATAGACACACATTCAGATGGCAGGCTATAAACATCTTCACATGTTTCCAGTTTAAACCATTTGTGGATCACTTGAATTAGTTTTCTTGTTCCTCTTAATAAGAACTCCGTCTCACAGAAAAAAAAAAGTCCACATGCAACTTATTTGCAGCACCTTCTACAGAGCCCTCCACAATTATTGACACCCCTTGTAAAGATTATTATAAAGGGTTAGAAAAAAAACAACCATTTAGTGAAGTAGCTTCATCTCAGATAATACCCCTGGAAATGATAGTGAACACAATGTACGGTAACTGAAGAATGTTTCCCATTTAAATTGTACATTTGTGAGTTGATTGGACTGTGTTGGAACTTTCGAGCTGTAATCCATGACTTCCTGATTAACTGGGGAACAAATATGAGGTGACACAGAGGCCAAATTCCCTTAGTCATCCATCAGCATGGGAAAGATGAGAGAACACACAAACCAAATGAGGGAGAAGAAGTGTGCTGACCTTCATAAGTCAGGGAATGATTATTAAAAGAAAAGAAAGAAAAGAAAAGCTACTCACCTGAAAATTTCCATTTCTACTGTGAGGGCAATCATCTCATTATCTGTAGCCACTTTATCCTTCTACAGGGTCGCAGGCAAGCTGGAGCCTATCCCAGCTGACTACGGGCGAAAGGCGGGGTACACCCTGGACAAGTCGCCAAGTCATCACAGGGCTGACACATAGACACAGACAACCTAACCTGCATGTCTTTGGATTGTGGGGGGAAACCGGAGCACCCGGAGGAAACCCACGCGGACACGGGGAGAACATGCAAACTCCACACAGAAAGGCCCTCACCGGCCACGGGGCTCGAACCTGGACCTTCTTGCTGTGAGGCGACAGCGCTAACCACTACACCACCATGGTGAGGGCAATCATTTTTTTAAAAAAAAGTGGACACCATCTGGGACTGTTACAAACTTGCCTGGAAGAGGACCCAAGTTTATTTTGCTTCCATGTACAATGAGGAGGAGGGTAAGAGAGGCAAAAAAAAAATCCCCAAGGACCATTGTTGGTGAATTACAAGAAAAAGTAAAATCTTGGGGTTTCCAAGTCTCCAAAACCACCATCAGACTCCACCTCCATGCCAGCAGATTATCTAGAAGGTCTACCAGAAAAAAAAGGCTTTTCTGTCAGTTAACCACAAACCTAAGTGCCTGAAGTTTGTGAAACACTACAACAACTTTGACTGGAACCGTGTTCTCTGGTCTGATGTAACAAAAATGGATCTTTCTGGCAATAAACACTCAAGGTGGGTTTGGTGTAAAAAGAAGATGGCTGTCATGAAAAGAACCCGATCCCAACTGTAAAACATGGTGGAAGTTCTGTGATGTTTTGGGGCTGATTTTCCTCCAAAAGCCCTGGAAACCTTGTTAGGGTACATGGCATCATGGACTCCATGAAATACCAGGACATTTTAAATCACAATCTGGCTCCTCTGCCAGGAAACTAAAACTGGGTCATTACTGGATATTCCAGCAGGACAATGATCTGAAGCGTATGTCCAAATCAACACAAAAATGGTTCACTGAGCACAGAATCAAGCTTCTGCCCTGGCCATCTCAGTCCCCTGACCTGAACCCCACTGAAAACCTGTGGGCTGAGTTGAAGAGGAGAGAGCACAAGAGAGGGCCGAAGACCCTGGATGATGTGGAGATATTGTGTAAAGAGGAACGGTCTCAGATGCCCTGCTCTGTATCTCCAACCTTATAAACTGTTCGAGGAGAGACTCAGTGCTGTTTTATTGGCAAAGGAGGTTGTGTAAAGTATTAAATGCAGGGGTGCCAATAATAGTGGCACTTGTGTTTTTGTTGAAAATAATTATTTCTTGATGAGGGATTTGTTTCTCTCTGAATAAACTGATTTCAATTAAAGGTTGGGTTTTTCTCTCTTTTTTTTCCAGTGTGAGATGAAGCGACTTCACCAAAAGGTGGATTTTTTTTTCTAACCCTTTATACTAATCTTTACAAGGGGTGCCAATAATCATGGAGGGCACTGTGTATGTTAATTATAAATGTCCTGGCACAAGGATGTGTCACGTAGAACTTTCACTCGTATGTTCTGTCTGCCACATTCTGTACTAACGTACTTTAAGCCCACCTCTACCACTATGCCACTCGGATAAGATTGATATACAATAAATTATTTTATATCCATATAAACTTACCAGGCTTATGAACCTTCTCCAGTCACGGGGTAACAAGGTACGGTTATTTCATAAAGCAGAAATTATCTGTATTCTCAGAAGCCTGAAGGACTTTTAATCTAACAACTATCTGCATATTGAAAATACCTGCATTAGGAGTCGAATTATCGTGATCCCAGTAAGTCTAAGGCCCAATTCCAATTCTAATTTCTACCCCTACCCCTCCCCCTTCCCCTCCCCCTTCCCCTTGAAACTGAGCTACAAGGGATAGGGCTTGAAATTCAACCCTTACGTATTGGGATAGCCCTTCAACGATCGCATACGTCATCGCGTACCTCCGTCAGCGTTTACGTTAGCAAAACGCGACCAAATGCGTCATTGGCTGCGACCAGCCGCTACAGTCAGAGCCAGAGGCAGAACCAGAAATCTCTGCTGGCAGGGTGTGATTTGTTAACTAACACCACTGAATGGGATATCTTTGGCGCTTCGTGCACCACATCCGACAGAATGAGGTGTCAGAACACTCATGTAAACAATAAAAGCGAGAATAACAGAACAAAACGTACGCAGTCAAGCAACCGAAAACAATACTCACTCCCAAAGCTTTTTAGCAGCAGCTTGGATTTCAGAAATCGCTGCTCATTCTCAGCTCGAAAGCGAATCAAGCGGCATGTTTCCTCTGGATAACAACTTAAAACACGTAAATAATGGAGAAAATACATTTATGACAATCTTTCGCCGCGGGAACCGCCATCTTTCTGAAATCCGCATGAAATCTCGCTGAAATCCGCATGGCATTGTGGGAAATCACTCAAACCCCTTCGTTCGGAGTCAGCTCCAGGAAAATCTCCGTTTGGAGGGGTACAGAAGCCCTACCCCTTCCCCTACCCCTCCGCGTTAACTGGGATTGGGATACCCCTACCCCTTCACGTGAATGCGCAAAATGGAGGGGAAGGGCCAAGGGGTTGGTCCAAGGGGTGAAATGGGATTCGGCCTAATTATACAGTATATTGTGAAAAGTGCAAATTTTATGCATGAAATGGGCTACAAGCAATATGTCGAAAAATATATAAAAGCATTCCTTACATCCATCCATTATCCGTTACCACCTATCATGTGCAGGGTCACGGGCAAGCTGGAGCCTATCCCAACTGACTATGGGTGAGAGTCAGGGTACACCCTGGACAAGTCAACAGATCATCGCAGTTCTGAGATGACATCGAGACAAACAACCATTCACACTCAGTCAATTTAGAGCCACCAATTAGCCTAACCTGCATGTCTTTGGACTGTGGGTGAAACCAGAGGAAACCCACGCAGACATGGGGAGAACATGCAAACTCCACATGGAAAGGCCCCTGTCAGCCACCGGGCTTGAACCTAGAACCTTCTTGCTGTGAGGCAACAGTGATAACCACTACACCACCATTCCGCCCCGCATTTATTACATATCAGTCTTCTATGACTAGCATAATGGTAGAGGTTAGTTTGGTTAAAATACATACAGTCCTATCAGTTTTGCAGCATTGACTGAAGCTGAGCAGAAAGTATCTCTCTGTACACTTCAGAATTCATCCTTCTACTTCTATCAGCAGTCACATCACCAATCAACGCCAGTGACCTGATTCCACCGGCAGCCACACATTCACATGTCCATCATGTTTGACACATGAACACAAGCTCTTCCTTTCCTTCTCCATACTCTTCTCTTCCCAGCACTATACATGAACATATGTACATATGGAGGTTGTTGATGCAGTGAAAT